>NC_081830.1:31372831-31682331 GCF_030867095.1 Alligator mississippiensis
ACGAAGGGGTGAAATCAGCTACTTAAGGCCATGCCGCAGGTCAGTGGCAGAACCAAAAGCAGAAACTCCCAATTCTTACTCCAGTGCTCTGCCTAGTAGACCGCAGTTGCTTCTCTTTGGACAAAATGTGGCATGGGAATCTAGGGCTAGGGAGGACCACACAAGGTTATCTAATCCAACCCCCTGCTTAAAGCAGTTTCCTCCCTGACTAAACCATCCCAGCCAAGTGTCTGTCCAACCTATCTTGAATATTTCCAGGGATGCAGATTCCACAACTTCTCTAGGTAGCTTGTTCCAATGTTTGATCACACAGATAGCCAAAAAGTTCCTCCTAATCTCCAACCTAAATGTCCGCTGCTGAACCTTGAGGCCATTGCTCCTAGTCCTCTCTGCTATGACCACAGAGGAAAAAACAATCTCCATCATCTCTATAATCACACTTCAGGTATTTGAAGATTGATATTGACCCCCTACCTCTACCCAAGTCTTTTCTTCTCCAGACTAAATAACCCCAGTTCTTTCAGCCTTTCCTCATATGTCTTGCTTCCCAGGCCCCTAATCATTTTTGTTGCTTTGTGCTGGACTCTTTCCAATGTGGACAAATCTTTCTTGAAATCTGCAGCCCAAAACTGGACACAGTAGCCCAAGTGTGGCCTCACCAATGCTGCATAGAGCAGAAGAATCACCTTCCTTGATTTGGTAGTGACACTCCTGTGGACCTGGTATGCTGTTGGCTTTTTTTTTGCAGCAAGAGCATACTGTTAGATCCTATTCAGCTTATGGTCAACTGTAACCCCTGGATCCTTCTCTGCTGTACTGTAGCCTAGTCAGTCAGTCCTCAGTCTGTATCTGTGCATGTGATTATTCTGTTCCAAGTGCAGGACTTTGTACTTCTCCTTGTTGCGTTTGATTTTGTTGATTGTAGACCATGTTTCCAGTCTATCCAGGTCATTCTGGATCCTAGCCCCACACTCTAGTGTGTCTGCAGCTCCACTGAACTTGGTATCATCCACGAATTTGCATTCAGTCCCATCATCCAAACCACTGAACAATGAAAACGTTGAACAATACTGGACCCAGAACAGGCCTCTGAGAAACTCCACTTGATACTTCCTCCTAACTAGACACTGAGCCATTGACTAGACATTGACTAGACACTCATTAGCCATTCATTGAGGCTAATGAGCCAAATTATCCACCCTATAATACTTTCATCTAGTTTTGATTTCCTTAGCTTGTTAATGACAATGTTGTGGTAGATATGATAAAAAGCCTTGTTAAAGTCAAGTTGTATGTATCGTGCCCACTGCTCTCCACATACCATTGTCACCTTATCATAGAAGGAAATCAGGTCGGTCAGGTATGACTTGCTCTTTGTGAATCCATGCTGGCTGTTCCTGATCACCTTGTTTTCCTCTAGGTGCTTCACAATAGATTCCTTGAGGACTTGCTCCATGATCTATCCAGGCATTAAGGTCAGGCTGACTGGTCTTTAATACCCCAGATCCTCCTCCTTCCTTTTCTTAAAGATGGGCACTATATTTGCCCTCTTCCAGTCATCCTGTGTTTATTGAACCCAGTGATCATTACATGATGTCAGAAATGGCAAATGAGATGAACCTTGAAATGATTTGAGTTCAAAAGTGAAAAAGAAATAGAAAAGTGAGAGCAAATGGAGCAGCATGTCCACATGGAAGAACAAAGGCCTCTGTAAATGATCTTCCTGCAGTTATAGTCTTAGAAAAAGGACAGTTAGTCATGGAAGTTTTACAGCCTCCATCTGCCCTTCTGATTTCAGGCAATATAGCAGAGAATTGGAGGGCATTCAGGCAGATTGGTATCTGGAAGTTACAGGGGCAGAAGAAAAAACAGACAAAGTCAAATAATCTATCTTCTTGCATACTGTGATGGAGGAAGCCTTGGGTTTTTACAACTTTACCTTTGCAAAAGATCAAAATATACAATTTGGCAAAAAAAGAAAAAGAATAAGACCCTTGAAAAGACACAGATCCTAGACCTTCAATGCTTGGAGGCTGCAAGAGAGCAGAACAGTGAAAAAACCCTGGTCATACCCAGTTTACTCTCCCTTCCAGCATCCGCTCTCTGCTGCAGCATGACATGGGATACTGGGCAAGATGCACCTATGGTCTGACCCAGTAAATGGCAGATCTTATGTTCTTATTCTTTAGTTGTAGATAAACACCAGAAAAAAGCATAGATCAGTATGCTACTGAACTAAAGAACCTGAGTATGAACTGCGCTTTGGAGAACTTGACAGAATCTCTGCTTGGAGAGAGGATTATTTGTGGACATGAATGACATGTGCCCCCAGGGGTGCTCGGCAACTGCCAGCAGGCGGTGGTGGTGGTGGTGAGCGGGGAGCTCCCACAGGCAGCTGCAGTGATGTTGGCGGTGGGCTGAGCAGGGAGCTGCTGTAGGGGTAGGGGGTGGGGTAGGGTGGCGAGTGCCAACTGGCAGTCAGCAACCACCTGTAGATGGGGGTGGGGGGGTGTGTGCAAGCGGTGACTGCCCGCAGGCAGCGCCAGCAGCATCAGCAGTGCTTTTTGCTAGGGGGGTGCACTACCAATCTCAGGGTGCACTCTACATGTTGCCATTGTTTGTGGCATTGCGGACACTGCATTACAAGAAAGGCTATGGCATGAGAGAGAATTGTCCCTAGAAAAGATTGTCCAAATGTGCAGGGCAGCAGAAACTGTGAAGACCCAGGCTACAGAGCTGAATTCACCCACAGAGTCTTCCATGCAGTAGGCAAGAAAGTGTATGCTAGAAAAAGCCATTTCACAGGTAGAATTTTCCATTGGCAAAGAGATTGCTAAGCTAGAGAGCGCAAGGAGCCAGTTATGCAGAAAATGCGGAAGGCAGCATGGCTCCAAATGTTGTGTTGCATTTGGCAAGCTGTTTTAACTGTAAGAAGAGGAACCATTTTGCCAGGTGCTGCAGGTCCCAAACACAAAACCCGCAATTGCACATGGGTGACAACCTACCAGAAGAATTATTGTAGAATCAAGCAAAAATTGATGAAAAGAACTGGGTTTTGCCAGTGGAAGTGCAAGGAGCAGTGGTTTCATTTAAATTGGACACTGGAGCTAAGGTTAATACTTCCCCAGAGCAAGAATATGGAAAATTAAAATTGAGACAAAAAGAAGCGAGTCCAGCAAACATCAAAATAACTGGTTACCAGTGAAAGAGAGATGCACTACAAGCATCCAAAATAGAATATACAAATTCCCATTCATAAAAATAGAATATACAAATTCCCATTCACTGTAGTACCTAAGAAGGCAACACCAATTTTGGGTCTGGTAATTTATTGGAAACAATCTAGTTAGTATGTGCTTGCAGTACAAGACCATACAACATTCAGGCCTCCTGATGATCTGGGTTGTCACAACCCAAATCTGGACAATAATTGTTCCAGAACACAAGAAGCAACTTTATCTGTTTGGGAAGAAATGCACCTACAGACATAAATGCAAATGCTATTATGTAGAAAGAGGAAATTAGCCTCAGTGCTCTGTAGCTAATGAACTTTGTGTTATGTGCAGGAGCACAGCTGCCAAAAATGCAAGTCAGTTAGATCCCAGTAAAAGGACTCAAGTCTATCAAGACTTGGAGGAAAAGCGTCTTGCCAAAACCCGGATCTGATACTTTGTCGGTCTGAGAAGAAAGTGAAATCTCCTGAAAGACTCACAAGGCACATCTACACATGATAATAATGTGCCTGAATAAATTCCAACACAGTTTGTGCCAGAGTCAGCTGCTCTCAGGCACAGCATTTTTACATGCACCTGGGACTGCAGCAGTTTGAGCTGAGGCAGTCCTGGGCACGTGTGAAGATGTTGCACCTGGGAGCAGCTGCCTCGGAGCAGTGGACCCAGGTTGTCAGTCCTGGGCTCCTCATAGTGGCAACCAGTGGCAGAGGGGCTAGCTGGGGCATAGGGGTGCTACAGTGTGGTGCTACCCAGCAGGCAGCCCCCACGCTGTAGCATCCTTGTGGCCAGCCAGCCCCTGTCACAGTCTACACATGCATTTTGAGTGTAAGTACTCTGCCATAGGATAGTATTTGTGTTGGGCAGTACTATGCTACTAGTTGGGAGTTAATTAGTTTATTGTGCCCTAATACAAGTGCACACGTAGACTGTGATGCTTTACTGCGGAGCTGATTGGTCACTCCACAATAAAGCATACGTGTAAATGTGCCCACAGAAACTTGTTAAAAGAGCTGCAGAAAAGGGGGAATAGGGAAGTGTGTGACGAAGACTCACTTCAGAGTGAAGTGCTAGTAATCTTTCCTCTGTATGTGGGTATTAATTGATTTTTATGTTAATTGCTTTTGTAATTATTTTTAAAAGGGAAAATGTTGTGATATAAGTTATAATTTAGAGATACTCCCTCATTTAGAAGACTACAGAGGTTTGGAACTGAGAAATGGTCCCTTAGCTAGCTGGTTGATTAGAAAGTGACTGAGGGCAAAGGTTGCTTAGTGCTCCACAATAAAGTTCATTGTTTTGTTCTTCTCGTTCATGTATGCCTGTGCTTCTGGAACCTGGTGATCACCACACTGCCTATTTGAAAGTGTCTAGCTGCTCTGAGTAGTCCCTAACCTGTTATTCTAGTACTCTATCTAGGCTGTCTGTCTCCTTCCCTAGCTTTGCAGCCAACTGCGCTTATCATCTGGTAGTGGCCTCTCTGTGAAGACTAAAGTAAAAAAGGAATTGAATGTGTCAGCCTTCTCTGCATCATCTGTAACTAAATTGCCTCCACAAAGGTCCTACAGTTGCTTTGGTCTTCCTCTTACCTTTGATGTACTTGTAGATCCCTTTTAATGCCTTTTACATCCCTTGTGAACTGCATCTGAAATCATACCTTGGCCTTCCCAGTTTTGTCCCTGAATGCCTATGAACACTCATATACTCTTCCCTAGTACTATGACCAAGTTTCCACTTTTTATAGGATTCACTTTTGAGTTTCAAGTCACTGAAGAGATTGCTGTCTAGCCAGGCTGGCCTCCTGTTGCACTTCCCAGTCTTCTGTCACATTGGGATAACTTGCCCTTGTGTCATTAAAGGGGCTTCCTTGAAATCTAGCCCATTCTCCTGGACTCCTTTTCTCTTAGACTTGTCTTGCAGTGGATCCTGCCCAGTAGTTCCCTGAGTTTGCTAAAGTCCACTTTTTTGTAGTGTCTTTATTCTGCTGCTGCCCATCCTTCCTCCCTTAGTATCTTGAACTGTATCATTTAGTGGTCACTGTTACCCAACTTACCTTCTACCATCATATTCTCAGCCAATCCCCACCTGTTTGTGAGCAGCAAGTTGAGAAGAACTTCCTTTCTAGTTGGTCTGTCTACCATCTGTATTGAAAAGTTATCCCCAACACACTCCAATAATTTGCTGGACTGCTTGTGCACTATGTTTCCCTTTCAATGGTTAGCCCAATAATTAAAGTCCCCTATGAGAACCAGGTCATGCGATTTGGAAGCTTTGTCCTGTTGTTTAAAGAAGGTGTTGTCCACCTCTTCCTCATGTAAATGACAAAGGCCTCATTTTCTGAGAACTTGTGAAAAGGCCTCTTCCCAATAAGTGGTGGGATTTTCCAAAGTACTCAGTGTTGGCCTAGTGCTCCTCCATTTGATATCAATGATAAAACACCCTTTGGCTTCACTAGAAAAGAAATTAAGCCAAAACAAATACTTTGGAAAATCCCATCCAAGGAGCTTACTACTTCTATGCAAATGCATATAGTTTCTCTTAAGGGGTTATGGGTATTCTTTTGCATTAAAAAAATGGCTGGCCATGTCCTACTTTTACAGTGCATTAACAACAGACCTCCCAGGAGCTCTTTAAACAGTCTGTTTGTAACATGACAATTTGGAAGAAATACCCAGTGTTGTTTCTTGGAGAGTGATTGGGATGCTGCTGTAATATTTCATTTGGCAGAGGCAAAGGACCTGGAGTGGAATAAATAATTGAATATCATCTATAAAGAGTTTTTTTTTAGTGAATTGCCATGATCACTATTGCTGATTTTCAACTAGGATGTATATATTAGCATTTCTTTCAGTCTAACTAATGTCTCGTCCCTTCTGATCTATAGAAGCTGCCAATAAATTGAAACCACAATATGTTCACTTAGAAATCATTATTTTTAAACAATGAATTTAACTTTAAAAATGTAATTTGTTTTCAGCTTGAAGAATGGGTTTGCATACCGTATAACAGATTTTCAAACTCAGTGAAACAAATCCTCACTCTTAGGCCATTCCTTCCTGCTCCTTCCCTCTCTCTATATTTTTGTGGTATGTGATCAATCTATAGGTCTCTTGATATTCAGATTAGAGTTTCAGCTCTGATTTTTGCATTTCAACCAGGGCTTCTACTTCTTCAACAAGCTTTTGACTGAGCAAGGTGACCACAGAAGGTTGTTAATTGTACATTTTATAATGTGACATAATGACTCTCTAGATACATTCCTTCCAAAGGTTTCCTGGAGTTTGAAAAGAAGACTGTAGTATTAGAAACTCTTATAATGATTTTGGGGTGCAGAAAAAAATCTCATACGTAAGTGCTTATTACAATCATGAACACACAACGTTGTCCATGACTTCTAATCCTAGCACAACATGTTGACTACTGGGGGACCTAGGACAAGTCCCTTTATCTATGTCTCCCACCCTCTTCTTTGCATGTCTTGTATATTTAGATCCTAAGACATTTTAACAAAGAAGTTGCTGAACTGGATCAGACTCTAGGTTCTCTGACACTGAAGTCCTGTCTCTGATAGTAATCAGTAATGCATTTGGACTTGATGGGGACTCAGAAGACCTGGGGTCAATTCCTGGTTGTGGCACCAGCCTGCTGGTGGCCTTGGAGAAATCACTTCCCTGCTGTGTGCCCCAGTTGCTGCTTCTGTGATATTGCAGTGTTAACACTGCGCTCTGTGGTCAAGTGCTTTGAGACTTCCTATGGCAAAATCACTATAGCAAGTGGGTCTGCACTATGGATTTTTGCCAGCGTAACTAAATCAATGACAGGTGTGAAAAGCTGTGATAACAAAACCCCACGGCTAGATTTAACTGTGTAGCAAAGAAAGGCTTCCTCCAAGTTGGCTTATGTAATTTGTGGAGATGGTGTAGCTATGTATCATATGCATACTTCAGTTGCTGTTCTCTGCATCTCCACTAGGGCTGTGCGAAGCTTCAGTCGCTGATTCAATTTGGCAGAGATTTGACCCGATTCAGTGGCCGAATCTCTGAATCCAAATCGAATTAGGAGACCCTTTAATCTCTCTGAATCAAATTGGAACCATTCAAATAGATTCAGAGAGATTCAGAAATATTTGGTGATTCAAATATAGACACAGCTTTAAATGTTTTTTCTATATACCTCTAGGTAGCAGGTGGCTCATGAATGCTGCAATGCTGGGGCGGATGGAGCATCCCACAGGAGCACGGGGGGCTCCCCGGTGCTCTCGGCAGCAGACCCAAAAGTGGACCAGAAGTGCTTCTGATCCTCTTCCGGATCCACCGGGGAGCATGCAGGGCTTCCCCCCCGCCCCCTCCCCACGACCTCCCCGGCTTAGTGACTGATGCCTCCTGAGTCTGGGGGGCATCTGAGGTCCCCTCATGGCCGATCACCAAGCCGGAAGCGTGCGGGGGGCTTGCCCCCCCCCCCCCCCCCCCAGTGGACCCGGAAGTGGATCAGAAATACTTCTGGCCCATTTCCAGGTTCACCGCCAAGTATGTGCCCCCCCCACCCCGTGCTCCTGTGGGATGCTCCATCTGCCCCAGCATTGCAGCATTCACGAGCCATGCCTGGTACCTTGAGGTATGTAGAAAAAACATGTAAAGCTGTCTCTGTGGTCAAATTGCTGTTTCTCTGAATCAGCATCCAATCTTCAGATTCAGATTCGGCCGAATCGAACTGGGGACAGTGATCCGAATCAACAAATTGAATCACTGTCCCTGATTCAGGCCGAATCCAAAGCTGAATCAAATAGGGCCTATTTCACACACCCCTAATCTCCACTAGTGGGCTCTACACTGCATTGGCAAAGCTGTAGTGGTAGCTACTCCATAACATAGTGCTTCTCAACCTTTTTGGTTGAAACCAATGAATTCAGTGAGACCAGTGGTTCGCACCCTTTTCAGACTTGAGGCACCCCTCCCTGGCCTCGTGGCACCCTCCAGAACGTTTGTGAAAGGAATAGCACTCAATTTCAAAAACCAATTGATATATTACAGTGCTTACCTCCTTACGCAGGAGCTGGGTAGTAGGGGCTGGGGATCGTCCAGATGGGAACAAGCCTGTGTCTGGCTTACCATCTCAGATCATCTGCTTGTCTCTTCACATCTCACTTATCCCCTCACAACTTGTGGCACTATGATTCACAGTCACTGATGTAGATACTCTAAAGGGGTAGGTATTAGTAGTGGTATTATCACATATTTCAGAGACAGATGAAAGAAGCAGTAATTGGCAATTGTGTGGAACAAGGCTGTGCCTTATTATTATTTTTAAAGAGCCTAGGCCAGTGAAACACTGATGTTCAGGCCCTAGGCACTACTGCAATACCATTACTATGAATAATTGAGTAAAAGGGAAGCCTCTAGCCCAAAATGGTGCTGAAGGAAGATATTCTTGCAGCAAATCTGACATGGAAGTGTGCCAGCTCACTTACTATAGGCAATCTGAAATACTTAGAATCTAATACAAATTTTAACTTTATGGCTTGTTTCACCTTGCTGTTTCTTTATGTGCTTGGGTCTGGTGTAATGTGAATTGGCAGATGCCTGCCTGTATATCATTGTGCACAATGAGTCACTTCTGTGGCCATACTCTGCCTGGATCAACATCCTATTCCAGTCATTTTCAGTGTAGGAATGATCACGGTCAATGTTATACTTTGGATACAGGTTTTGTAATAAAAAAGAGAAACAAAATATATTGGAAATGCTGAAGGCATTTTAAGCACCCAAATGATGAATGGATATTAGGAAAGGATGAAAGTATAAGAGTAGAAAGGAAGAGGATGATGAGATGATATAGGAAGGGGTTGGAAGAGTGTTATCTCTGATTTGCATCTGTTAAAGAAGAGAACCAGGGCTTTGCAAACTGGTAGGCTATAACGATCCATAAGGTTAGTCCCCTGCCAGGGCAGTACAGCCTTTACTGGTTTGTCAGGCACAGCCTGGGCTTTCTATCATTTTCCAAGGACATCTAATTCGTGCTGTAATGTGATGATAATTAATTATCAATCTATAAAAGATGTTCCTGATACTGAACCTAAATTTTCTTGTTCTTAATTTTATCCTATACACCCTTACCATGGGTGTCTTGCTCTGGAGTCACTCAGAACTACTAGGATCTTGTTGGGAGGACTGTGGGGAGTGGCTGCATAGGGGGGCTGGGTCACTGTTCCCTCCCCTTCCTCTCCCACTGGCCTGGAGGCTCCAGCTGCTGGGGGGAGCTACTCAGTACCAGGTAGGGGTAGGAGTGGCAGCATCAGGGGGTGATGCCTCTACTTCCAGGTGCTCCTGTTCCCTGCCCATCCCCCAGTGTACCCTACAGTCTGGTATAAGGTGCTGGGGGGATTATCCACTGATGCTGCTGTCCTCAGCCCCGTCTCGCACTCAGTAGAGATGCTCCCTGCAGCTGAAGCCCTCAGGTCAGAGAGGAGTACACGGTGGAGGGAGGGGAGCAGGGACTCACCCCTGCCACTGCCACAGAGGCCATCAACCTGTGAAGCTGCTCCCTGCAGCCCTAGGTAGAATGGGGCTGGAGCAGTCCTGGAAACTCCCCAACCCTTGGATCAGCTGGGAATAGTAGCAGCAGGTGTGTGCCTCCTTCCTCACTTGGTCCCTGCTTGGTTCCCCCTGGTACCCCACTCCAGCCTCCAGCTCCAGCCGTACCTCAGATGCTGCAGGAGACCCAGGCATAAGGAAATGAAGCTGCTACCATATGACCTTCACTGTAGAAGGCAGGGGGAGGGGAGTGACGGTGCCATTCAGCCCCTCCTGGGTCCACTCCTGCTGGTCTCTCGTAGTTGCTCCATGCCTTCAGCTTGTTCTCAGAGTGTGCCTCATTTTACCACTTCAAGACTCAAATATGGCTACTAATGATTAGGATGACCATTTTTCTTCTCCTCTTCTTACTTCTCCCCTTTGCCACACTCCTGAGCTTCCAGCCTGGCCTTTCCAAATGTATTCCATGCTCTTTTTCAATATGCAAATGGATCTGAGGTTTTATTCTTTGATGTGTAATACAGTTATGCTTTTTTTTACAGTAATGTTTTTTCTCATTGTTCTGAGCTTCAAGCTGAGCCTTTCTTCTGGGAAGGAGATGACCTTGCACATTATGCAAAGGCAGCTCTCCAGTTTTTCATTCAGGAAAAGGAATGATCTCCTAGACCACCACAATATCATCTCAACACTATCAGTTCACCATTGCAGTGAAGCTATGCCAGTTTGGCAAAGGAGTTGGTTACTTCAGCTGCTTTTTTAAAAAAAGTGATTCCTGAGGAATTCCCTTGAAAATCCTATTCATGAAGCTCTGGCATTTATTCCCATCCTCACTTCCAGATCTCTTGTTACCAACACTACTCTACCAGCCTACACACACAACTTTCAGACAAAGAACCTCGAGACTTTCATAGCCCTAGAAACCCTCTGCATTTTCACGTGCTCCCCAGTCTGCATCCATTGTTTGCTGCTGCTTCTGTACTCTCACTGGAAACCCTCCTTGAGAAATAATGCTGCAAACTTCTCTATTCTTTGCTTGCTGAAGCAAGTGAGAGGAGACAACTTGCCCATCAGTACCTACACAGTCATAACTCTCCTGGAGATGGTGTCACAAGACCACCATATCACAAAGGTCATAACCTGGCTGGATATTCATGTTGTTCCTGTATCAGCCATTGAGCATTATGTTTTATAAGGTAACAGATGAAAGAAAAAAGGACAGAGGAAATGAGGAAGCAAAGAGGGAGAGGAGGAGACAGAGAGAGGATGGTAGAGGATGCTTGGAAGTGTTCAAGTGGAGGCTGGACAGACTCCTTGCTGGGATCATTTGATCTCAGCAGTTTTCCTGCCCAGAGCAGGGGGGTTGGACTCAATGATCTTTCAAGGTCCCTTCCAGCCCATAATTTCTATGATTCTGTGATTCTATGCCCATTGTAACAGGGGACCCAGATCCTGTAACTTGGGACTAAGGGCAGGGGAGGAAAAGGAACTGTGGCAGGGAGCCAGGAGGCTCCTGACTCCCTGTGTGGCCCCACAGCTGTAGAAGAGCAGGCTGGCCCTTGATTAACAGGGAAAACTGTGCAGAGTTGGGGAAGGCATGTGACCAAAAGGAGGCCTGGATTCCAGGCATGTAAACCCAGGGCTTCAGCCAGAGCAGGCAATTTGAGCCTGCTTGCTGAAGGTGAGGAGCTCCTCAGGGAGCTATCTGCAGCAGATGGAGTAGCAGGCACAGGAGCTGGTCCCAGGAGCTGCCCAGGGGGAACTAAGGGAAGCCCATGGCCTGACTAAGGTAACAACCCAGATCTGGGTATGCTTTAGTTAGGGACAGTGGCTGGTATTTATGTTGCAATTTAAGGTGTATACTGGAGGACTAGATTGTGGCTACAGGGGAGGTCTGGGAGGCCATGGAGAAGTTATTAGGAAGACTAGTCAGAGGCAAGGACCAGAGGGCTAAGTACTGGAGAGGCAAGCAGCCTGGCTTGGGGTCAAGGACCAGAGGGCCTAAGGGCTGAAGAAGCAAGCAGCCCAGCCCAGGGTCAAGGACCAGGGGGCCCAGAATGAAGGATGCAGGGGCCAAGGGCCAGACACAGAGAACTGACAAGGCTGAGACTGAGGGAGCTGGGTCCAAATCAGTGGGCCAGGGCTGGAGGTCTACAGCCAGGGGAAAGGGAAGCTAAAGCCAAAAGAGCTCAGGCCTCTACAAGGGACAGAACGGTGTACAGAGTAGCATCTGCGAGACATGGGCATGGTTTAGGGGTGGAAGGAGGCCACAAATTTAGCCCTTAAGGCAAGCGGGAGATAAGAGAGTGAAGGCTGAGAAACAGGGAGAGTGAGCACACCAAGCTCACCAGCCTCTGTGGGCAGCCTCCTCTTATCACGTTTTACAACAAGACGTGGCAGATGAGGAACCAGGGTTGGGACCCTCGGTGGGGAGGGTAAAAGCCAGGCAGGGTAGAAGTGGCAACTAGGGGGAATCACAGCAACCCCTGGCACCTCACCTGTTACACCTATCTTGTAATATTTTATGTCAGAATAAATACTGCGGTGCTTTATTCTGCATAATTCAGCTTTATAGATTGACATCAGTGTAGGTAAATGTCTTGTTTAATATTAAAGCAAGCTTCAGAGGCCCATGGCGGAAGGAGCTGAATTTCTTTCCCAACCCAGGTCAATATAGTTCAGGTTAGGTATATTGATGGAGACGCTAGAGAAACCCATGCATGAATGGCTTAGAAAATGGAATTTCACTCTCATGCTAAGAATTCATAGTCCTTCCATGTGCTGGTTAAAGTCAAGTAGCAAAGCAGCATGTGAAAGCCCTGGAATGATGAGGAATGTTGCTGACAGCTCTAGCATTGCCAAGCCTGGGGTTAAAAGTCAGTTGAGAGTCATTTCCTTTTTCCCCTTAGAATTCAACAGGGATTGAGGAGAGGGTTGACTCTGCTCCTCAGAACTCAGATGGGGATGTCATGTCTTCCTCTCCCATGGGACTCAGCAAGGCACTCAAAGATGATCTAATTCTGCAACCTCAAAAGTATCACCATTGTCTGGTTTCCTGCTTTGATGTTTGCCTGTTGCTATACTCAAGTTCTTAGTTTTCTCCTCTCTCTCTCCTGACCCCGTTGCCCCTTCTATCTACCCTTTCTTCCTTCCCTCTGTTTCTGATCCTTTCTCTTTATTAGCAGTACAAAAGCACCTAGAGTCCCCAGATGAGACTGATGTTCCACTGAGCTAGGCATTGAATGAACGTAGAGCAAGAATGAGTCTCTGAATGACTTGCAGAGCTTACCTCCCAAGCAGATGGCTAGTAGGAAGTAAAACAGTGAGAAAAATGTAAGGGAAGTTGCCCAGGCTCACACAGGGTCAGAGCCAGGCTGAGAACCCAGATGTTTTCTCCAGAGGGACATTCAAGAAATATAACTGCAAAGTACTGACCACATCCTTTCTTAACCCTCACCTGAAGTGGTGTCATTTGAGACACCTAAAGGGCACTTAAATGTGAATTAACACACTTTAACATGTGGACATTTGTGTTTTAAGTGGCAGTACTGGCTAAGGCCATGGCTAGATTTGCCCCAAGCCGGTAAACCTTGAGGCAATAGCCTGGGAACAATAGTGTACAAATTAACAACTGTCCAAGGAACAAACTACCTTGCCCGGGGGCATAATTTTCAGTGTTAGGGCAGATCTACCTCACATTAAGGGACTATCCAGGACGGTTATTTCCCCTTGAGGAAGTTGGGTTTTTCTCAAGATATCACGCTCGTGTGTCCATGGGCATCCATGTACATACAGTTTAACTTTCAGAATATATTCAAATAAACTTTTCTGTGTGTCTCCATATGGATGAGCCCCTTAGTACTAGGGCTGTGCAAAGCTTTGGTAGCCAATTCGATTCAGAGGAGATTTGGCCTGATTTGGGGGCCAAATCTGGATACCCATTAAAAGGTCTGAATCAAATCGGGAGCCTCCGAATTGATTGGGAAACCTCCGAATCAGTTCAGAAATACAGGCAATCCCCACTCACCACCACAGGGAGCTGGACCAAGGCTCCATGCCAGTAGGTAGGGGATGGGGGGGGGTGATGAAAGGGGAGGGGACCATGGGGGGACCCCTGCCTGGACCCATCCCCTGCTGGTTCCCCCACGTCCCCTGAGTGCCTCGCCACCTGGCTCCCTCCCCACCCACTCCCCCAGACCTCCCCCATGGCTGCCCCGCCCAGCCCCAGTGTCCCGGCACTTAAAAAAAAAAAAAAGTCCCGCACTCACTGGCTGTGGCAATGGCCATTGGGGCCTCTAGGGGCTCATGGCAGAGCTTCCCTGCACAGTGCTGGGCAAAGGGGATTGCCCCTCTTCCTCCCGCCTGGCACCCATGCTGCATGCTGTCCTAGAGCTGGGGTGGCTCCAGCAGTCCCCTGGAGCCTGGAAGCTCTCAGCCCAAGCCGCCCCAGCTCTCTGACAGCATGTGGAGCCCCACAGTGCCCTGCCGAGCTGTGCTGAGCCCACACAATGCAACAGCTGTCATGTGGTTGCAAGGTGGAGGGGTGGGTGCTGATCCCCACTGTCCCACATTGCGCAGGGGGGGGCTCTGCCACAAGCCCCCAAAGGCCCTGATCACTGCTGCTGCATCTGGTAAGTGTGGGGCTTTTCTTTTTTTTTTTAAGTGCTGGGTGCTGGTGCTGGGTGGGGCAGCCATGGGGAGCAGGTGGGGGGTGGGGCCCTGCTCGCCGCTGCCACTCCCCTGTCACCAACACTGCTGCCACTGCCTGTTCAATTCAGAGGAGATTTGGCCCGATTGGGCAGCCGAATAGCCAAATCCGAATCATCCGAGTCGAATCGGGAGTGATTTGAATCGGGAGTGATTTGAATCAGCGAATCAAATCACTGTCCCTCCAAATTGGCCAAATCTGAAGCCGAATCGAATACTTGCTGCTTCGCACAGGCCTCCTTAGTACTTCATGCTGTAGACCTCTCCCCACCATTTCTCACAGGCACATCTCTCCATCCTCTCCTCCCTCCTCTTCAATCTTCTTTCTGTCACATAGCAGATTGCCAATATTTGCTTTCCTTGGGCATTTCAGTCCTTGGAATAACTTCACTGAAATCAGTAAAGTTACACCAGGGGTGAATTTGTCCCTCTGCCTTGATGATTATCCTCAGGGGTCTCATTAGGCAATTGAACCCTTGTTTTGAAGGTGGGGAGATAGGGCATGAAAATGATGGTTAACATCAGTGCAATTATCAATGCTAATTAGTACTGAGTGGGACTGACAGCATGAAATACAGACCATGCCAAGTATTATGTTTAAGGAGCAAGATGCCTGGGGAGTTTTACATCTGAAATGCAGATTGCAGCTCTCTAGAGTGTACCATAGAGGCGTGGGATTGCAAAAGTCATTACTTTCCCCTATCCACAAATTTGTTAAAACATTTTCACAGGGTCCCTTGTCTCCCTCACCTAGGTGTTTTGGAAAGAAGCCCCTTCCACACGCTTAGGATTTCAGAATCATTTAATCCTGATTCCCTGTGAAGTGCTGAGAGACCCCAGGTCCTGCTGTCAATGCGTTGATCATTAAACACACAGTACCTCCTACAGCTGTTTCTTGCTGGGGTGGGAGGTCATATTTCACTGCGTCGCAGGCAAAATACATTGGTCTTTCAGTTGGCTATTAGTATTTATCTGCTTATCAGTGGTTTCAAATTCATAAGTAGGGAAAATAAAGTGACAGCCAGGAAGTAAAGGGATCATCATCCCGTAAGGATTGCCCCTCACCACCACATGGGGGTGGGGGGTCAGGATCAAAGGAATATCCCAACAAATGCCTCCTGCACAGGGGCAAGGCAAGACTTTTCCATACATGCCATCAAGTCAATGTGAAAAGGGGCACAGGGTGGAGGCCACTACCCGGGTTCAACTGGGCTTATAAAGAAAGAGGGATAATTCAGCTCACATCCTGCCTTTGTATCTCTCATGCTGGTGGTGCCATAAGGCACAGAAGCAGGGGAACAATCATTTGTATTCGTGGAAACTTTCATCTTGGTATTGTTCTGCTTCAGGTATTGTGTGCAGCATTACACTTGACCTCTCCATTGCCAGTTCTGCAGCCTGCAATACTGGCCTATCTCACAGGTTTGTTGTAAGGCTAAACTCATTTGTGTTTATTGAGAACCGCAAGAATCTCAGGTGCAAGGGCCCCTAATATTATTATTAGCCAGTTCAGAACATAAGTGCTCCTAGACTGTGTTTACAAAGGATATATGGGATTTTTTTCCCCAAAGCAGGAGCTGCCTAGAATGGACTCCCCATGTTTGAAGCTCGCCTTTGCAAAAGTGTTAAACGAGATTTGTCTTCGTTTAGAGAGGAGTTATTTGGAAGCCTCTATACATTAGCAGGCTTTACTCACCTCCTGTTTTTCTGAGCAGTCTGGATTAGCCTGAGGAATAGATGTCCAGCAGGTATTCTGAAGAGCAGTCTGCTGCTAGCTTCTCTCACAGCACCCCCAGGCTTGGCTCTGTTGTCGCCAAAATAAAGGAATTAGAAAGGACTGAACCCACCTTGCACGACCTCACCAACTGCTTACACTTTGTGCTGTCTTCTCTCTCTCTCTTAATGCCTATGGAAATTAAGAAGCTTTCTGCTGCACACACCTGGCAGGAGAGCAGTGTTAAGAGGGAAAGCATGCTTTAACTCTTAACTACTGGATAGCCTCCCTTCAGGGAATCAAAGCCCCATTTGAGTTAATTGTGGCTGTCAAATTATCCTCCCCATTTAAGTTTGAAACTGCACTTCATTGACAATTTGGATTCCCCAGGGAGATGGCATTATGAGGGTTGATCCCCAGGGAGAGCTTGTGTGAACAATTAAAGATATAGTGATTGCTTTGCCCTCCCACTACCCTCCACACAAACTAGGGAGCCATCTTTTCATGTCCTTCCATATCTCCTTCCAATTTCATGCTCTTATTTAACTCCATGCTACTGGCAGCTCAGATTCAGCCTTTCACTATAACCGTTGGAGGAGGCATATTGGCTTTGTGCTGGTTACATAGTCGATCAGATGCATTGTGTGCAAATATGAAGAATCGGTGTATTCATGTATTTTGTAATTCTGTAAAGCTGCCCACGAGCCTTAAAAGGTGGCATAACCCAGTATGCTATCAAAATACTGAATAATGCATTATTTATGTAACTGATATTAATACTAATAATATTTTGCAGCCTTGATGGCTTTTCATCTCATGAATGTAGCCTTTTTATTTCTGTTATTACACCAGTAGTGTTTGTAGCCTGAGATCAAAGCCCCATTCTATTCTCCCACTCTCCTCAATTTCTGGTAGCTCAGTAAGGGACGTGACTAACATCTGTCGTTTATGGTTCATTTCTCTCCCATTGTGTTAGGCACTGCATAAACATGAAACAGAGGGGACCTTCTTTGCCTTTAAACACCGACATTGATAAACAAGGAGGTATTATTAGACTCTGTTTAGAGCTATGGAACAGAGTATGGGTTTGATCCCTCTTTGTCTTGTGGACAATGAAAGTGCAGCTTGAGACTATATCTGAGTTACCCAGCTATTGGCTGCTTCTACATGTGTGCATTTACTGCACAGTAACCAAAATTACTGCTCAGTATGGGCATGCATCTACATGTGCATGCCTGTACTGTGCAGTAAACATGGCAACTTATGCTGATTTGAGTGTAAATTTGGTACCTGCATCATGCCAGTATAAAATTTACACCCGATTAGTTACTGCGCAGTAACACATGGGTAGACATCTTACTGCGCAGTATCTCTGTGCGTATGGACTGACTTGGGGCTAACTTTAGTCGCAAGTCATTCCACACATAGCATTAATGCGCTTTATGCTTCCACATGTAAACGCTGGCCTATTGCCACTTACTGCATAGTAACTTACTGCACAGTAAATGTAGGCTGGTGTAAATGCACATGTAGACATGCCCACTGTGCAGGAGTGATTCCATTTCTCCTCCTGGGTGAGCAAGTGCTTGTGTTATAGGAATAGGATTGCCCAGAGGCCGCAGAATGGGGTAGGCCACCTGGGCCAGGGCCCGACCAACTTTTAGCACATGAATTTAACTAGCTACGCAGTTAAAAAAAATAGCTATACAGTTTTAACCGGAATGACAGTTGCACATGTGTGGGTTAGATAAATTAACGTGTTAAAAGTTGGTCGGGCCATGGCCCACGTGGCCCACCCCATTCCATGGCCTATGGGATTGCCCTCCAAAAGACGTTCCTCTTACACAGACTTCCCCCTTTTCTTATAATGGGAGCACTTATGTGCCCAGAGTGGGAATCAAATTGCTCCTACGCTCTAGTTGGGTTAATCTCAAGCTGCACTTTGGTTATCTACTAAGTGAAATGGGATTCTGACTTGAGGCCCCTGGCAGATGTTGCACTTAAAATATGATTAACCAGTTAACCAATTAATCGCATCTTAAGTAGCAACCCCTGACAAACATTAATGTAATTAATGGTGTATTATAAAAAAATGTGCAAGAAAGAACTTCGTGGCTGGTTCCCATCATGCCTTAAATTATACTTGTGCCCAGGCAGATTGGGGCTCTCAGCTTGGGGAGCACATGGGAGTCCTTGATTCCCATGTGCTCTCCAGGATGGGAGGGCAGATCAACTGCCTGCTGCTCACAGTTTCTGGGTCACATCAGAGTCAAGGTTGTTCAATGCGCTTCTGCTGCACGAAACAGCAGCTGATTTGTGCTCCCAGCCTCCAGGGTACAGCATAGCCTTCAAGTCCACCCTGCCCCAGAGGCTGGGATGGCAGCTGACTGGGGCTCCCACCCTCAGGTCTCAGGCTCGCTGGCACCAGCAATCTGGTGTGATGGGGATCTGATCCTCATGTAGCATGGCAGGAAGTGTGATTGTTGGGATTGCACATCAGATGGCATGGTACCTTGAGCTGAACATCTGCCAGGGGCCTGAGCGACCTCCTAAAAGGCACTCACAGCAGACTGTCAAGTCTCAGACTATTCTACAAAGTTTTCCAGGCATAGTTATAGCCGTAAGGGTGGTGAGAAGATCATACCCTCTATCTGACAGTGCAGTGTTGGCAAAACCCCCTGTCTAGCGAGGTCTCCTGCTAGTACAGTTTCTGTCATTTGTGAAGGATGCCTAGGGAGGCCTGCAGGAAAAAAAAAAAATTCCCTTTTCTGATGCAGTGCTGGCATAGCTATGGAAGAAACAGCCCCAGAACGTACACAGTTCACCAGAGTTTAAAGCCTTACCTGCAAGACCGTTCTCCCTCTTGTGAAAGACTAGTCTTCCTTTTACACTCACTGTTTGAATTCTGATGCGGCCAAATCTGCAGATGGTCCAACTCTCTGTTGCCTCCTTGCCTCCAATGTAATCAAAGTGATTTACACCACAGGAGGAGGCGGGCCTGGGAGGTGTGTCCCATTTAGCAGCATTTCAGACATCGTCTGCTGCATCCTGTCTGTGATGCGCTTTGTAAAACATAACTAGGATGCATTTCCACTTTGGCGTCTTTTCGTTGATTCTGCCTTTCTATTCTCATTAACGTTAATGTGATTCATGAGACCTAATCCCTGAACACAGTGCTGAAAATGGAACCAAGTGTGCAAGAAATACACAGATCTCTGTATTTCCTTCCACTGAAGCCATCCTTTTAAGCAATTTCAATTTCTCTCTCCCCGCTCTCGCTTTCTCACCTCAACTGGCTAGCCTTTGTTCTGCTGAACTCCAGATTACTAAATAAAAGTTTCATTACTACCTAGGTTTGCTAAAATGATTTTTTATTCACTGCAATGATGAATTTTAATAGGAGTAAAATGTCAGGCACAGCTGGAATGTTTTAAAAAAGCATCAGTGTGGTAGGACAGTAGTACAGATGCCCTGGTATAATTATGTTGGCGATTCCCAGTTATCGGTAGCCAAGCAAGGGGACGCAGCGGTCAATTGCTTTGTTATTTAATGTGGCGGCTTTTGTGTTTCGAAGGTGCAATTGTATATTAAAAGCTTCTTGGCCCCCCTGAAGTGACTGAATAATGGGATTTTGCTGCTGTGCAGCACTTCTCAGTTTCAGTGTGAGTAGGAGGCGCTCCTAGGGCTGCTCTTTTTATGACAGAGTCTTCCACGCTTTCCCACCACTGGCGAAGGAAACATGCCATTTTCATGTTCAAAGAGGCAGTCTCTGGGAGAACAAAAAATCTCATTTAACTTGCCATTCCCCTTAGGGGCACACAGAGGATTTCTTGCGGGGAGGCTGTGGGGTTGTCTCCATCAGTACACGGTGTCCCGAATCTGTTCTAAATATGGCCAGAGATTGAGCTCAGGTTTACCTCTGTGCCCACGCCCTGATTTCAGTAAAGGTGAAGCCAGAAAGCTGGTTTCGCCTCCTCTTCTAGTCATGGGGGCTGTTCCAATCCAGGTGGGCATAGAAATCCCATCTGGGTCTTCCTCCTCTTCAGAGTTAACAGCTGGAGTCCTTTCCAGATACATACCAGTATTGAGCTCTGGTTCTTTTCCTTCATGAGGCTTTGTCCTCAGATCAGTTAAAATGGGCACCAGAATCTAGCCCAGGGCTATGCCAAACAGACACAGAAAGAGACTCCTTGGCTAAAACATCACATTCCCACTTTCATCAGTGCACAGATCTTACCCCCATACCTGGGCTACTTGCCTTTTGGGCAGGACTGGTAAATCAGGCCAGCCCCGCCTGGTGGTTATTGTGGTTAGACTTTATCTCATTCAAATCAGTAGCCTTGAATAAGGGAAACCGTGTTTCATTACTTGGACTTCCACAATGCCAAAAGGAGCTTGGTGGTTGAGGATGAGACATTGGTAGCTAATACCTGTGGTCAGGATGGGCCCTGGCTGTACTGGAAATCTTCCTCCATGTTCTAAATTTTTGGCATTCACATGTGGTCAGTGTCCAAGAGAAGAAATCTACATGAAAAATGGTCAAGCTACGTGAGAAATGAACTCAACATTTGCATGTAACCACATAGCTTGCCCTGTGCCCACTACAGCATCCTCTCCTTCCAAACCAACTTGCAGGTTCCTACATTCTTTTCGAATCGGGTGCCATGAGCTGTTTTTCTTTTTCCTAGATAAGTGATTCACCACATCCTCCAATTACACCTACCGGGGCAAGAGAGGGGAGAGAGAGAGAGTCCTGCACCTGTTGAGAGAGTTTCCAAAACTGCATGTGTGGGATAATATCTTTTTTAGCAACTGGCCAATTGGGAGGATAAGAGTCTGCTGCTGGCAGCTTAGCCATGCTGTTCCTTTAGCTTAGGTGGTGAAGGCTCATGTAGCGGGTGGTAGAAGTCATGGTTCTGTCCCTGCTGGAACCAACAGTGGGGATTGCTTACGTGGACAGAGCAGGACATATCCATCTTGTGGATGCTCAAGATGGGCTTTCTCTGCTGGCCTTGACAGCACAGTTTTCTTCTTGTTCATACAACCTGTCGACAGCAAGGAGAGAGAACTTGAACTTCAGGGGCAGCATCAGCCTGTCCTGGCAGTGGAGTTGTGCCTTTATTGGGTGCAGGCAGCAGTCTTTCTTGCTGGTTTGCAACTGTGGTGACTGCTCACTGTTATGCATGATGGGTCTAGACCAAAGGCCTAGATCCAAACAGCTGTGAACTCCAGAGTCACATAGAACCTAAACCCACTTATCTGTTGTTCATGTGAAATGCACTGCTCGCCTCTAGCACACCTACAGCAGATCTGACCACTGAAAAAATCCTTGTTGGGTTGAGCAGACATTATGTGTGTCATTTAAGCCTGGAAGTCCCAGTAAGATGTAAAAAAAAAAAAGGGGAGGGGAGAAAGAGGTAATTCAGGTTCCTATAAAGACTCTGATTGAGCCATGCAGTGCAGATGAAAGGCAGCGGGAAAAGAGGCAGCATTTGGGCAGGGGTTATTACTACTGCAACATTAAGCAAACCTGGTTTTATTAAAGTTATGGTTCATGCTGGCATTAGAGCAATAGAAGTGTCAATTCTCCTCTTATTAACTCCACTGCCTGGGGCATAGATTTCAGCTAACACAGCCAAGAGCTGGAGCTAATCTCTAGCACAGATGTGAAAGCCAGGGGTAATTACCCCAGCCTAGAATAAAACCAGAGGAGAGGAGGAGGAGAATTCAAGTCGTCATGTTGCATCTACGGAGAGAAAGAGGCATCTATTAGTGGCAAGAAATGTCCTGCATCAAAACTTCCTTGCAATATAGCATAAAGGATTCTGCTAGTGGCACTATGTGGGTGGAGGATAAGGGGTGTGGTTTCCTTTTAACCCCTTTTGTTCTGCTTTAACTGGCTTGATCATCTAGGCTGAGATTGTGGGCTTTGCTGTCCATTTAAAAGGGGCTATATGGGAGTTATGGGGGCTTCTACACCTATGTGTTTGTCTCTATGTCACGAGGAACCGCACAGCTGGGCCAAGCAGCAAGATAGAGACTGTGTATGATCAGGTAGACACTTGGCTTCACCCCACGGTGAACCTGTACGAAGGGCAAGGTGAGCCATGCCAGGAACATGGCAGCTCTTGAAATCATGCTCTTGATGCCTGCTCAGTCCCCCTGGAAGGGCAGTACCCCTTACTTAGGGCAGAGGGTTAGATCACAAGCCTTGTCTGCAGTTTCTAACAAAAACTTTTGTGAACTTTTATTTGGAAGGATTCTTTGCCAGAATATGTCTTCCCCTCCCCCTAACATTATTCTTCTGCAGTTCCCTTGAGAAAAAAAGCCGGGGGCGGGATCAGCTTTTGAAAATAACAAGAAAGTTGGTTTCCTTTTTCACAAAAAGCTGAAAAAAAAAAGAAAAATGTAGAAAAACACCATATTCATAATGAGAAGCAAACATCACTGTACAGCCAGTCCTGTTTATCACTCATCATGTCTCTGTATTGCTATAACATTCGATTCCTGAAAAGTCATTAAGGCTCCAGTCATCTTGGGGCATCAGTATACCCAACATCCCTTCCATACTATTCAGGCTGCTGCTATTTAGGACCATCTTCCTTTCTGTCTATCACCTCTCTTTGTCTCTTCATTTTATTCTTCTGTTCCATCCCATCAAACAGTAACTCCCTATCTTAACTTTCAAAGCCCTTACCCTATCTGGCTATGCCGCTTTCTTACCACCTCCAACCTTCTTTCTGTCAACAAAGCCAGGCTCAATTGCCTTCTTTTCAGCTTTCTACAAGCACTGTAGCAGGCTTTTTTTTTTTTTTTTGTCACCTTTATGCATGGGAAAAAGCTTCAAAAATTCCTTTTGTTTGTTTTAAGCTTCCTATCTACTAGTTGCATTTTATGACCCCTACTTCTTGTATTGTAAGAGAGAATAAATAATTTCTTTTGACTTTCTCTTTACCATTTAGTATTTTGTAAACTCTTATCATGTCCCCCCTCAAGTGTCTCTTTTCTAAACTGGATAGGCCTACCCTATTAAGTCTTTCCTTATTTGGAAGCCCCTCCATACCATTATCTATGCTTGTTACCTTTCTCTGGATCTTCTCCAGTTCTTCTATCTCCTGTTTGTGATGTGGGGACCAGAGCTGGCCATAATATTCAAGGTGTGGACATACCTTTGTGAATCCTTTGTGAAAAAGGATTATATGATGCGGTTGGCCAGAATATCAGGAGGCAGGGGGGTTTCTCCTTCTCTTGTGATCCCTGGGACTACAGCTTCTGATGGACCTGTAACTGTCATGAATTACTTAGAATATCCCATTGCCATCCATGTCCTTTCTCCTTCCCCACCTTTCTCATGCACCTCTGGTGCCACATGTAGGGCACTGTAAGACCTATAGGAAATGGACTATAGTTGCAACCGAGACCTGTTTCCATGGAAGCATATGATTTTTCAAATGTGAAAAAAAAATGCCGAAAACAAGCTTCTTATTTTGTCAGATGTTTAAAGGGAGGTATTCCTACAGCTCTTTGTCTCAGGCTTTCTCTTTGTGCCAGAACTCCCTAGAAGTTGAGGAGAATGGATCTTTTTTTAAAATAAAAACTTCCATTTTCTTAAGAAACCATTTATCATTTAAAAAAAAAAAGTTTGGCTCCATCAATTCTATGCTCATGCAGCAGGTCCCTGATATATTTAATATCTCCAAGGGCTAAAATTACCAAGGGACTTGGGTTTTACTATGTAGATAATATGAATTCATGATAATTAACAAAAGTCCTGTGTTTTCTGTTGGATCAGTTCAACATTAAACTATGTCCATGGTCATTGTCTTGGCAAGAAATTCCCAGCTGAGTGGTCAGGATGAAGATGCAACAGGTTGGGAATTCATGCAGGCTGGTGAGTTTTACCATGACACGTGAACCTAAGGAGTCAGCGCACATTTTTACTGAATGTGGCATGCAGCTGTGATTGCTTTTAAACCCTGCAGCCCAGGAAGACTTCTGTACATGACTGCAAACCTACAGAAATTGCTTCTTCTAGTGCCAGCACACTAGCCAGTGCCCAGGGGGCATGCCATCTCTTAGCTGCGCTTTGATGTTCTCTTCCATGTTGCCATGGCATTAGTGATGGGAAGGCCTGCTTTTCTTCTTTTCCTTAAAATAAACTCACCTCTTATCTTTTCCCTTATAGGGGCATTACTTCAGTAATCCATCCCACAAGGAAATGGATACAGGACAATCCTGACAGGAAGGCTCACCGCCACACAGCCCTCTTCCTTTTCCACTGGCAAGGCACCCCACCACCATGCTCCACAAGATGAACTTTGACCTCTCCACAGCAATGTCAGGCTCTCGTGCCGAGGACTCGCTCTGCCCCAATGAGCAGAAGCTATGGGAGCCACCACCTCAGCAGCATGCACTGTGCCGGTTGGCAGATACCCTGTCCTGTACATAGCCAATGAGATGTCCGTAAAAGATTTCGCCCCATTGTAATTTTTTTCCCCGATTTGTTGATTGTGTTGAAATTGTCGGAGTTTGTAACAGTACCTTTCAGAGAATATTGTACTAAAGAGAAAATTGCACTCAATAAAAATGACAAAATAAGCCTGATCATTTTCCCTCTCCCCGCTATTGACATTTGTTTTCTGCTGAAATATTATCATCATGATAGAGCCAGGTGAATACCAGAACGATAATGCACTATGGCTATTTATTTGAGGCCCAGTCCTCAGCTGTCATAGTTCTATAAGCCCACGACTTTAAGTGGAGTTATGCCAAATTACACCGGTTTTGTGTCTTGTATTTTTGAAAGAATCCACTTTGATCTTCATCTCTATTTATGGTTGCTTCTTGCAAAACTCCACAGATGTTCACAGAAAGTTAATTTCAAAGACTTACGCATGAGCATGCAGGGAAATGGCATCTTAAATTCTGTCTTGGGTGAAATTCACTTCTTTGTAGGGAGACAGCACAGGGGTCATGTACCAGTGAAGCCCATCAACATGGGTCCCATGCACCATTGAAGTCCTACTGTAAAGGACTTAAGTAGGACGTCAAGAGTATGTAAGCTTTTCTGAGCAGGGAGGAGTTTCACCCTGTTGTGAGCACAGCATCAGGAAAGCTTCCATCTGCTTCTCGTCAGAAAATAGACACAGTACAATGTGACTGCTGTGACTAATCGCATGAATCCAAGCTTATGGGGAACTCCTTGCACTCAGTTCTTAGGGTTTTAAAATACATGGGTTGAATACTAAATAAATCTGAGGAATCATCAATCCAGCCATGGCTAGTCTGTAAGTGGACACAGTGGTGACATTCATCCTTATGAATTACTTTGAATGAATTACCTTATGAATTACCTCTCCACATGTTAACTCTGGTTTTACTGCTCTCTATTTTTCTCATTGCACAAGGGTGGGATTTTTGGCAGGGCTCAGTGATGACTGAACTTTGCTGCTGTCAACATCAATGGGCATCTTACTGTTCTCATTGACACCAGTGGGAAATCTGCCCTTAGTCTTTTTAATAGAAATAAGGGAGGAGGGTGGGTTTGGCAACAGAGCTCCTTGCATTTGAACCTACCCATTCCTTTCAACCACCTTCAACCAGAGGGAGCTTCTTATGCCTTGATGCTCAATGACAGCAAAGTTCTCAAAGGTATTTAGGTGCCTAAATTCCACAGAACTCTGGATTCCCTTTGAGGATCCAGGGACTGATATATGTGGATGGCAGCCTCTTTCTTCTGCTATTAGTAGGTGATATTTTTAGCCTTCTGCTCTCTTGTTCTCCATTTCCCTTTCACTGCCCAAAAGCAGTCAGAGCTGAGAAGGTCTGTAGTCCTCAATGAGGCTTCAGTGAAGTGTATCCATTCACTGAAAATGCTGTCAATGGGCTTGGGCACACAACATATTTACTTCACTGTGTATAGCCCTCAAACCAGTGCAATTAAGAAGTGGCTGGATGATGATGATGTGGAATCATGGAATCATACAAAATTAGGGTTGGAAGGGACCTCAGAAGGTCATCTAGTCCAACCCCCTGCTCCAAGTAAGACCAGCTCCAGCTAGATCATCCCAGCCAAGGCTTTGTCAAGCCAGGTCTTAAAAACCTCCAAGAATGGAGAATCCACCATCTCTCTGGGTAACCTGTTCTAGTGCTTTACTACCCTCTCATGAAAAAGTTTTTCCTAATATCCAACTTAAACCTCCCTTGCTACAACTTCAGCCCTTGCTCCTTGTTCTGTCATCTGCCATCACTGAGAACAATCTAGCTCCATCCTCTTTGGAAACACCCTTCAGGGAGTTGAAGGTTGCTATCAAATCCACCCTCAGTCTTCTCTTCTGCAGACTAAATAAACCCAGTTCCCTCACCCTCTCCTCGTAAGTCATGTGTCCTGGCCCCCTTATCATTTTCATTGCTCTCCACTGGACTCTCTCCAACTTGTCCATATCCTTTCTGTAGTGGAGGGCCCAAAACTAAACACAGTACTCCAGATGTGGCCTCACCACTACAGAATAGAGGTGAATAATCACTTCCCTTGATCTGCTGGCAATGCTTCTACTAATGCAGCCCAGTGTACCATTAGCCTTCTTGGAAACAATGGCACACTGTTAGCTCATATTCTGCTTATTGTCCACTGTAACACTCGGGTCCTTTTCTGCAGAGCTGCTGCTTAGCTAGTTGGTCCCAAGCCTGTACCGGTGCATGGGATTGCTCCATCCTAAGTGCAGGACTTTGCACTTGTTCTTGTTGAACCTCATGAGATTTCTTTTGGCCCAATCCTCCAATTTTTCTGGGTCCCTCTGAATCCTAGCCCTACCCTCCAGAGTATCTACTACATCCCCCACTCCGCAGCTTGGTGTCATATGTGAACTTGCTGAGGGTGCACTCCACCCCGCCTTCCAGATCACTGATGAAGATGTTGAACAAAACTGGCCCCAGGACTGACCCCTGGGGGACTCTACTTGATACCAGCTGCCAACTACTGATTGATCCATTGATTGCTTCCTGTTGAGCCTGACAATCCAGCCAGCTTTCTATTTACCTTACAGTCCATTAATGCATCCCATACTTCCTATCAAAAGCCTTGCTAAAGTCAAGGTATGTCATATCCACTGCTTTCCCTGCATCCACAGAAACAGGCATCTCATCATAGAAGGCAATCAGGTTGGTCAGGCATGACTTCCCCTTGGTGAATCCATGCTGACTGTTCCTAATCACCTTCTCCTCCAAGTGCTTAGAAATGGATTCCTTGAGGATCTCTATGATTTTTCCAGGGACTGAGGTGAGGCTGACTGGTCTGTAGTTCCCTGGATCCTCCTCTTCCTTTTCTTAAAGCTGGGCACTATATTTGCCCTTTCCCAATCATCCAGGACCTTCCGTGATCACCACGCGTTTTCAAAGATCATTATCTTTGAAAAGGTGTGGTGATCAGGGGAGGTCCCGGACGTCTGGAAAAGGGCAAATATAGTGCCCAGCTTTAAGAAAAGCCAGTGGCTCTGCAATTGCATTCATAGATTGATAGATGTTAGGGTTGGAAGGGACCTCAATAGATCATCGAGTCCGACCCCCTGCACAGGCAGGACAGAGTGCTGGGTCTAGATGACCCCATCTAGATGCTTATCTAACCTCCTCTTGAAGACCCCCAGGGTAGGGGAGAGCACCACCTCCCTTGGGAGCCCGTTCCAGACCTTAGCCACTAACTGTGAAGAAGTTCTTCCTAATGTCCAATCTAAATCTGCTCTCTGCTAGTTTGTGGCCATTATTTCTTGTATCCCCCGGGGGCACCTTGGTGAATAAATACTCACCAATTCCCTTCTGTGCCCCCGTGATGAACTTATAGGCAGCCACAAGGTCGCCTCTCAACCTTCTCTTGTGGAGGCTGAAAAGGTCCAGTTTCTCTAGTCTCTCCTCGTAGGGCTTGGTCTGCAGGCCCTTAACCATACGTGTGGCCCTTCTCTGGACCCTCTCCAGGTTATCTGCATCCCTTTTGAATTGCGGCACCCAGAATTGCACGTAGTATTCCAACTGCGGTCTGACCAGCTCCCAATAGAGGGGAAGTATCACCTCCTTGGATCTATTCGTCATGCATCTGCTGACGCACGATAAAGTGCCATTGGCTTTTCTGATGGCTTCATTACACTGCCGGCTCATGTTCATCTTAGAGTCCACTAGGACTCCAAGATCCCTTTCCACTTCCGTGCCACCCAGCAGGTCATTCCCTAGGCTGTAGGTGTGCTGGACATTTTTCCTCCCTAGGTGCAGCACTTTGCATTTCTCCTTGTTGAATTGCATTCTGTTGTTTTCTGCCCACTTGTCTAACCTGTCCAGGTCTGCTTTCAGCTGTTCCCTGCCCTCCAGCTTGTCCACTTCCCCCCATAGCTTTGTGTCATCTGCAAACTTGGACAGAGTACATTTCACTCCCTTGTCCAAGTCGCTGATGAAGACATTGAAGAGTATCGGTCCAAGGACCGAGCCCTGCAGGACCCCACTGCCCACACCCTTCCAGGTTGAAACCGACCCATACACCACGACTCTCTGGGTGCGGCCCTCTAGCCAATTCGCCACCCACCGGACTGTGTAGTCATCCAAGTCACAGCCTCTTAACTTGTTCACCAGTATGGGGTGGGATACTGTATCAAAGGCCTTCCTGAAGTCTAAGTATACGACATCCACCCCTCCTCCTGTGTCCAGGCGTTTTGTAACCTGGTCATAAAAAGAGACTAGATTGGTCAGGCACAATCTGCCTGCTACGAACCTGTGCTTGTTTCCCCTCAGCAGAATTTGTCCTGCCGGGCTCTCGCAAATGTGAGCCTTGATAATTTTTTCAAAGACTTTGCCAAGGATGGAGGTGAGACTGACTGGCCTATAGTTGCCTGGGTCCTCCTTCCTCCCCTTCTTGAAAATGGGGACCACATTGGCCCTTTTCCAGTCCTCCGGGACTTGGCCCGTGTGCCACGAGCGTTCAAATATTCCCGCCAGTGGCTCTGCAATGATGTCGGCCAGTGCCTTCAGCACCCTTGGATGGAGCTCATCCGGGCCTGCCGACTTAAAGGCATCCAGTTCTTCCAAGTTAACCAACTCCCTCAGCACTCTCAGATGCATTGCATCCAGCCCCATGGACTTGTACACGTCCAGCTTTTCTAAATAGTTCCTAACGTATTATTTCACCACTGAGGGCTATTCATCTCCTCCCCAAATTGTGCTGCCTGGTGCAGTAGTCTGGGAGCTGAACTTGCTTGTGAAGACTGAGGTAAAAAAGGCATTGTGTACTTCAGCTTTTTCCTCACCACCTGTCACTAGATTGCCTCCCCCATTCAGTAAGGGACCCAAATTGTCTCTGACTTTCCTCTTGTTGCTAACACACTTGTAGAAACTGTTGTTGTTGATGATGATGATGATTTAGAATTACACCTGCTGTATCCAGAAAGGCTCAGAGTAGCTACACCATGTATAGCCCTACACATGTGCAACTCACTAGAGTTCTATGCAACGTTACCTTGAGAGGGGTGGGGAAGGGACAAGATTAAAAATAAATCAGTGTAGTTACTCCAATGCATGAGCTGTGTGTCTGTGTTTCACCCAGAACAGCCATGTGCTCAGAGCAAGCAAGGTAATACATACAGACCTGCCACCTAGTCATGAGACACTGAAAGAGTGCCTACTGTGGTTTCTACCCAGGGCTAGCTGGCCATCTGTCCACTCTGAATTGTAGTGTGATTGACATTGGCATACAAGAACGCTGGAAACTATTCCAGTATTAACACATCACATATCCAGGCACTGTGGCTTTAGCTTCACTGCTAAAAGCTGGGTTATTTACAGGAAAATCAGCAATGTGCTCTAGCTATCTCAGTGAACTTCATAGTAACGAGATTTTAACTCTCTCCCCACCAATGATCTTCCACTGGGGTGCCTCAGCATCCTGAGATACCTTGACATCCTTTTAACTGTGCCAGGGGTGCCATGCAGCATGAGATGTACAAGCATGGTTCACAAGATAAACTCAGATTTTTCAAATGGCAATCCATAGCTTTAAAAACATTCTGACCTGTGGTGGTCTTTCTAGTTCTTTGCAACAGAAAAATTTCTGTATTCTTTTTCCATAGTCAAAAGCAAGCAAGAGCTAAGAGCTGGCATTTTCCAAGGGGTGTCTGGAGTATAAAAAGGTTGAGGACCACTGCTGTACACTATGGAAAGTTTTAAATCAAGACTGGATCTTTTTCCCAAGGAGAGATGCCATACTCCAAATGACAAAGTCCAAAGGGTGTTATGCACAAAAGCAGAGAGCGGCTTCCTGAGGCCAGAGTTCTTTCACTCTACTAGCAAAATATACAAGCAAAACATATTTCAGATACCTTGGTGCTCATAGGAAAATCCTTAAGGCCCTCTTCCACACACAAGTTTATTGTTTGCTATTTCTAGCACTTTATTGTTTTATGTAATGTATTGATTAAACTGCACTAAGTGCCAATCAAGATCTGGACTCCATTATGCTTGGTGCTTTATGTAATAATTGAGAGTTCCCGTTCCCGAAACTTTATAGTGTAACTAAACCAGGAGAAATTGATGAACAGGGAAAATTAAGTTCTCTCCCCACCCCACAGCATTTCTACAGAGAATCTGTGACCAACCGAACAAGATCTGTGCTTTAAGCCAATGTCAAATACAAGATCAGCCTGCTTCTGGGATCATGGTTACTACAAGTGTCTTTGCAGATCTTTGAAGTGATTTCATTAGTCTTTGTGCAAAGCTTTTCAGCAAAATACAACGGGGGAGGACTAAGTGACTGGCTGAGAGCAGAGTTAAGGCTGTTTGAATGTTCTTAACTGCATTTTCCACTTTGACTAAGTCGTATGACATTAGATATACTTTTGAAATGTGTGATTTTTATTCTTGACACATATTCAAAGCCTTCACCTTGAATGTTCATGTTCTCTATTTCTGTCTTTTTTAAGGGAAAAAAAATCATACTCTTCATTTGAAGGGTTCCTCCTCTCCCCCTTTTTAAGCAACTGATAGACATTTACAACCTAAGCTCCAGGTTCACAAAGTGGCTTGTCTGGGAATATCCTTTTAATAGGATTTGTAAGAAATGCCATTGACAGTTTGATGGTCTTAATGGGATTCTAAAAGAGGTTTGTCTAGATCTCCACATCTGTGTAGTATTGACAGAACATTAGCAAAATGTGAGTCAATTAGAAGTGCACAACTGAGCCACTGATTTAAACTCCACCCAGCCCATCTGAGGTTTCTGGGGCTTATGAGCCAGATCCTCAGCTCCAGTGAAGTTGGCTTGACTAGTTGTCATCACTTAACACCAGCTGGGGAAAGTGGCCTATGATATTTCAATTCTTTTCTAGGCAATAACTCATACGTTTCTGGTCTCTCTCTGCTCTAGGAAAGCATCAGCCGCTGTAGCCACAGAACATCTAGAAAGTTTTCTTGATCCTTTGCACATAAATATACACAGCTGTCAAATCCAGATCTGAAGTCAGGCTCAACATGAGAAATCATTGTGTCATGGCTATTGAGTTGTTTGAAGAAATAGGAACAATAAAGCAGTGGCTTCCATTACTTGACAGTAGGTCTGAATAGTTACAATATGCCTCATTCTCCATAGCCAGCAGCTTGACACCATGCTAACTCAATTGACTTCAGTGGGCTCATTCTAAATTTACATGGTGTGGGGGTGGAAGGAGGTAAAGGAATCAAGCCAGAAATCTTACAAATAAAACCTTATGGATAAAACCATTTATGGATCAGATCCTTTTCAGGTGTATATTGCAAAGCCCTGCTGATGTCAGATTTACTGCATCAGAGGATTTGACCCTTAGGCATATATTAAAAGATTTTGGGTCTGGTTCTCTCCAGGGTTACAAGAAGTGAACACAGTGTAAGGTCACTTATTCCAGTAGAGACTTTCCTCTGTAGGCACCTGCAAGGAGGAAAAAAATCAGTCCCCAGAGACTTTTGTAAGGTAAAGAAGACGGACAACAGGGAATTTCCAGTGAGCCAGTAAGTGCGGTGAGATTGTCCTCCTGACCAGTGAAACTTGTCTGTTTTCCCCCATACTGCTTCTTACAAGTCCTGCAGGCCAGCTTGGCTGCCGAAGTGTCATCCACCTGCTTGCATCTTGGCACACCCTTGCTGAAGAAGCCGCCATCACAAAAACTTTCAAAGAGCAACATTTGAAACAAAAGCTTTTCTGGCAGATACAAACCAGCTAGAGACTCCCAGGCTCCCGTGAGCTCAGGTAAGACCCTGAGGATTCTGCAGGTGCCAAAGAGTGGCTTTGGCAATGCTGGGTCAAAACAGAGTTCAGAGGATTTAGACAAACCAATTATCTTTCAGACCTAATGGTGACCTATCTAAGTGATTCCTTTGTATGTGGTCTCTTTGACCTCAGCTTCTGTTCCATCGGTAGTATTTTACTGCATTACCACATTTCACCTTTTGTGTTTAAGATACTAAGTGCACTGTGTTTCTTGGCAAATGTAGCGCTGGAAAAAAGCTACAGATTAACTCATAAAACACTTGCCCACTAAATCCTATGGTTTTGTTCTCCAAAAGCTCTCTGAACCAGTATTGTTCCCATTGCTCCAGATTGGGCCTGCCAGTTTCAAATTGCTCTTTTGCAAAACCAGGCCTTTGGCGCAGTTGTTCATTGAGGATTAATTTTTGTGCAGTGCGGACTCCAGTGCTGCCAAGCATTCCAGGCTTGCTTTCTGCTCTGCAAAGACACCCATTGCGATCCTCTTTCATCTGTTCCCCTCTCCTACTGGAAGTTTGTGAGCATGCAGGTTTTGTGGTGGGTTAAAAATCTATTTGAAGGCTAGACCAGGGCACTCTTTCACTTATAGCCTTTGGCCAGTCCCTTTATAGCATCTGACAATGTAGGTTGTTGTCTATGAGAGCTCATTCCTCTCTAAGCCAGTTAGTCTCTGAGGTGTCAGCCTGCCCTACCATGGAGAGACAGAGCCATCATTGAACAAAGTTACAGAGTGCTACAGCATAAGGTGCAATGTCCAAGCACTGGCTGGCACCTTTTGTGCGAGCACAGTGCACAGTGGTGGTGTTGCATTGTGACACTGCATTTTCCTAAACTACATCTTCACATGGCAGCACAGTGTTAGGATTTCATCAGAGCACAGGTCTATGATCTTCTTTCACTGACCTCCCTCAGTAGGTTTTTACTCCTCTTGTTTCCTTTCCTGGGCCTTGGTTCTCATGCCCCTTGCAGGTACTTGGAGGACTTTAGCGGTCCCTCTTCTGGCCCCACATAAGAAAAGCACTCGATGGCAGCTGTCTAGTTCTCTCAGCACTGACTTGTACTTTGGGCCCAGTCCAGCACTTGTATGACTCAATGGAAAAACACCCATGGGCCGGGGATGAGACAATTCCTGGGGAATCTGCCAGGAGTCATCTCTTTTCTATCAAAGCATTTAAATGGTCCACATCACCAAGGCATCCAAACCCCTCCCAGTCACTACAGGACTGACCCTCAGATACACCAATGCAGCAGGCAGCCCCATCTTTGAAACAAAAGGGAACAAGAGAGGCAGAGAGACTTCCCATGATTTTTCGCATGGCGCACAGGGATTCTCAGCTAATCTTGCAACTGGGGCACTGGTTTTCAGAGCCTTGCCCAAATGCTTTAGCCACAGGGCTGTCTTTCCACTGAAGACTAAGGCGCATCATATTTTGAGTCCTCAAAGAGCCTCAGGTTGTATGTCATGGCACTGATACATGAACCCAGTACATCCATTAATCAGCAGGTAGACCTTTTATCAAGCCTGGGGTAGGGGGCTTATTTTACCCTATGTAATGAGGCCTTGTCATCTTTATCCTTCAAACACAAAACAAGAAGCTTGGATTCCTTTCAGAGAAACTGGTAATTGAGTAAGGCTCCATGTAGAGAGGGAATTTGATGTCAATATATTTTATACATTGAGGATGGTTTGGGGAAATGTCCCTACTATGCTACAGAAAAGTCATTTTTGTCAGTGTATGAACAGATGAACAAATTATACTGATTTTCCTGGTGGGGGAGAGACTTTCTATGCTTCAGCTGCTTTGTAGTAACTGTTTCATATAGCTTCTCCCGTCTGTGGTAGGTGGCATGTAAACTGAGGTAATTTCGATGAGGAGTAAGCTGCCTTAGATTAGCTTCCATTTACCAGCAGCTAGAAATGAATGCAGGAAATAGTTACTGTAGACTGACTTTTATACCTTAATTAGATGCTTTTAACTAGGTATAATTTGTTCATCTGTCCATACCCTGAGAGCATATGGCTCTTGTGTTCAAAGAAATGTCAGTATAAAACAGCATAAAGTCATTGGTTGGATAAGCAGACACCAGCCTCTTCTTCATATAGCCTCCTAGCTTGTTCTGTCTGGTACCCCCAGGCACTGGACATCTCCACTGAGAGGTGGGGGCAACAGCCTGTATCATTCCCCTTCATGGCCAAGAACAAGAGTCTGAAAACCTCTCTGAGACTGGATATTTCTTGGTTAGAAGTTGGTCCTGACCCTTGCTGAACTGTGAACACCAGGCACACTTTGCATTTGTGAAACCAGAAGGCAGCTCAAAAAACCCCCAAACAACAAAAACCCAAAAAACCGTGAACAGGAATGAAAAGCTAATGGGTGAGAGAAAGGAAACATTTGCAGCCAAATCTTCCCTGCCTTCCACGCATGCTCACATCACCACTTACGGGCCCAGTAGAGCTGTAGACTAGATTATAATTAGAACAAGATGGTCCAATTACAAAGATATGTGCCAGGCGGCATCAAGTGGAAGCATCTGCTTGGATGGGGACTACTTTGTCGCCAATTAAGAGTGCTCTCATTCCTAGAGCGTAAGCCATATGGATTGCGATGATTCCTGGGAGTCTGTGTGCACCAAGCAGATGTGAGGTAGGAGGCTGGAAGGGCAAGGTATGGACTGGCATTACATTTAGCCTTAAAATAGCTTTGCTGGAAACTCCAGGCCTTATGATGTATTCAGTTGTATTGGGAAGCCATTTGTCAGCTGCCAAAGGCATATGGATTATATATTACGTGCCTAGAATCTGGGAAAGACTGGTCCAAACTACCCTGTGCTCTGAACGACAAGCTAACCCATTAACCATTCACTGAGGCTAGGCTGAGTGTCAACCATCTGGAGGTGAAGCTTTCTCGAGCTGGGCTCTGGGGTCTCACCAGGGTGTTTTGAATGGGACTGTGTCATCTTTAAGTAAGCTGCTAGAGTACAGGTTCCCAACGTTTTGCCTGCAAAGCATTTTTATGTAGCTTGTAAAGGGCTTTTTAATGGTGGCCATACTTGATAGAAGCAGGTGATGGATACTGGTGTGTTGAATGCATTGGGAGACGATTAAGAACACGAGCTGGCCCAACCTATTTTATTGGTAAGAAAAGCTAGTGGCATAAATCCCACTTAAACTAGAATTACATTGTGGCACTGGATTCTCCCTGTTGTAACTCTGTATATGTAAGGTATACTATATCACATGCATTGAACATAAAGATAAGGTAACTGCAGTGTTGTGCAGTAAGAGCCCTCCATGAACAAAACTTTGGGAGCTTCTGTGCTAGAAGAAGGGAGCGCCCTGCCTAAATGGGTTCTTAGTTGGTTCCTGTCACTGGGCACGTCAGCTCCAGAAGTGCTTTACGTCACCTCTGTCCATCAAATCAGAAAGGCGGGACTCTGGGAAGTGTTTGTGACTCTGTCACCAAAGCAGTCTGAGCACATCATTGGAACCCCCTCTCTACCCAAAGCGATCTGGGGCCCAGGCAGGATTTATATCCACTTCGTTGCGTTTAGCTGGTTTTCAATTACCATCTTAATTAAGGTATGCCCAGGTGACCTGCTGCCATTCTACTGCTTCCAAAGTCAACAACTGTGTTAGAGCATCAAAACCCAGGGGTCTTATTTCACTGCCGCAGGTGGTACACCATGATCCAATTACTTTCTCTCTCATCCTACTGCTGGAGGCTGGCAGCGCTGATATTTGCACATCCCTATGAATGAATTTCCCATAATATGTACCATGCAACCGCCTCTTGGCATTAAACAGTATAAGCAAAAAAATAACAGCAACAGCTTCGACTTATAAAGAGTCTTCTCATGACAGGATGTCTCCAGGCATTTTCCACAAGACGTACAGTAACATAATATCACCAAACTAACAAGGGGCCGTGAAGGAGGGGGGATGAAGAAAGCTCTTGGTTTGATTTAAAGGAGGAAAGAACATGGCTTTCAGCGGTGTTTCAATTACCATCTTAATTAAGCTATGCCCAGGTGGCCTGCTGCTGCTTTGCTCCTATGCACTCGCACGTGGTCAACCCCTACGAAGGAGGTGGTTACCTCTTTGGAGTGGTCCCTGCTGCAGTATCTTCCTGCCACTGATCCAGAGAACTGCAGATCCAATATGGCCATTTCCCCTCTGATCTCTGTGGCAGCCAGGAGCAGCAGGAAGGGCAACCATGGCCTAAGGGCCCCAGGAAGTGCTGGCCAGGAGAGGGAAGAGCCGACTCCCTTTTCATAATAGAGTATGGGAGGGGTGATTAAGAAGAAGGGGTCAGCCTCCCAGGGAAGGCTGAGACTTGGCTTAAGGGCTTCTCCCCTTCTTTCCTCTTCCTCTTCCTCCATGTAACAGCAGGCCTGGGAAGGGAGAGAGAAGAGTCCCTGTTCTGGAGTCCTGGTTGGTCTAGAAACCCCCTCGACAGCTGCAGGAAAAGTAGCAGACAAGGGGATGTGGGGCAGGGATCATGTGCCTCCATAGATGGGGCTGGTTAGAGGCTAGGACAGACATGAGCCCCGGATGCTAAGTTGAGGTAAGGATCTGGGGCAATAAAGTGATTGATGGAGATGTGTAGTGGCCAAAATCATATGTCACTATAGCTTGGCTATTTGTCACATACAATGGAGAGGGGCAAAGGGACCAGCAAGGGACATTCAAAAACCAGAAGACTGCTCAAAAGCCTTTAGTTATTCTTTAAAATAAATGTGCAACTTACATGACTGTGGTTGAGGACTCATGATTTTTGAAGTTTGGGGGTGACAGCACTTCTGGCAGCATCAGACTCCTGCTACTTCTCTCTATTGGTAGAGACAGAGAGTCATAGAGAAGTCAGGCTGGAAGGGACCTCCAGAGGTCATGTCTAGTCTAATCCCCTGCCTGAGGCAAGATGAACCCTATCCAAACCATCCTGTACAAATCCACAGTCTAACCTCTTAGTAAAACTACCCTCAACCCTGACACAACACAAGACATAACTCTCTAACTTGACACAGGTACAGCAGGGAGACCACGGTAGCCAACATCGTGTTTCTGTAAAAGATTGTCAATATATGCTCAAGAGATCCTAAGTAGAGCATGCCCCTGATCCAGAGGAAGGCAATCCCTCCCTTCTCCTCCCCTCCCACCCCCTCCAGTTCATACCAGTCTGACCATGGGGTAAAATTCCAATTTCTTACTGACTTCCAACATGGCAACCAGTCTGACCTTGAGCAGCAGGATATGGATGAACAAGTAGAATAATTGTAGTAGAATATTTTGTGATAGGTGCACCCACTAAAATAGCCTACATCAAAAGAACATTAAATTTGCAAACTCCAGCACTCAGAAGTCAAGAAATGCCTGTTCAGCCTTCACTGTGCCTCTTGTGTTCCTGCATTATGATGTGATCATTAATTAAATGCTCACACAGTGTTTTTTCCACAAGACCCTCTGCCTCATTCAATCTCGGATGAGGCAGCACTCACAGTTTGGGCACCTTTTCAGTATTTCTTTTCATCTTGTCATTCAGCATGTAGCCCTATGCATTATTTACTGCACACTGCCCAAATGTTGCAACAAATGCGGAATTATTAATTTATTTGCAGGCTTTTCCATGACGTTCTAATCACAGTATCTTAGTTCTTCATAAACATTAACTCTGCCACACCTCAATGAAAGAAGTATTATTATACCTTTTTTTTTGCACATGTGGAACTCAAGCACAGAGAAATGAAGGTCAAAAGGTTCCACCTTTTTTTTGGATATTTGGTTTACTATGCCTAGGACCTGCTTTTTCAGAGTACTTAGCACTTTATATATTCAAGGCTTCAATTGCTTGCAGCTTTGAATGTTCCACGTTTCTGGAAATCAGGCTCCAGATATTTCTAACTGAGTCCTCAGAAAAATAAAGCACATGCAACAACCACCTTTGCAAATATGTGTTCAGATGAGTTGCCCTGCCTTACATGTTATACCCCACACTGAGTAGCTGCATCAAAAGCAAGAATGAAATCCACTTAGCCCAGTGCTGTCCACTGCCCTAAACATGAAATGATGCCTTCCCCTCCTGCATCTGTTTGTCTCATTTGCTGCCCAAAACTGGCTCTAGTAGACTTCATATAATCAGTGAAGGAGGGCTGGAAGGGATCTCCATAGGTCATATAGTCTAACTCCCTGCCTCAGGCAGGATCGCCTCTAGCCAAACCATCCCATATAAATGCATAATCTAAACATTTAGTAAAACTGCCTAAACATGACACAAAACATAACCACTCAAACTTGCCACAGGTAAAGTAGGGGACCATGGCAGTGAACATCCTGCTTTGGTAAAAATGTTGTTAATACATGCTTAAGAGATCCCAGGAAAAGGCCCCTGTCCCCTGCTATAAAATAAACACTTCTGGTGAAGCACTGGAACAGGCTACCCAGAGAGGTTGTGGACTCTCCATCCTTGGAGGCGTTTAAGGCCCAACTTGACAAAGCCCTGGCTGGGATGATCTAGTTGGGGCTGGTTCTGCTTTGAGCAGGGGGTTGGACTAGATGTGACCTCCTGAGGTCCCTTCCAACCCTCATTTTCAATGATCCTATGATTCTCAGACCCCCCCCCCCCAGTCTGACCATGGGGTAACATTCCTTCCTGACCCCAAATATGCCCCCCTGAGAGGAGGGGTAAGACCCTCGAGCCAGGAACCTCCTGATTTGAGTCTTAGCAGGAGCATTGGCACACCCCAATTGAGATCCTCAGCCTTGGCTGCAGCCAACACCCAATGACTCTGAGGAAGGCTTAAAAAAAGCCTCCCTGAAATGTAGCAGAAAGGGGTGGTGGTGGTGGGAGGTGGGGAGGAGAGCGGAATTCCCTCCCAGCACCATGAGGCACTGGAAATATGGGAAATACCTGTAGAACAACACAGGCATCTCTACGCTTAGATCAATCCCAAACCAGTGGTTTTCCAGCTTCTTTTTGAACACCTCCAGCGGTGCAGAGTCCACAGTTTTCTTAGGCACTTCATGGTGGTAAAATTAGCACCATCCACAAAGTTAGTACCAGTATACAAAGTACTGTCCTTGTCCATCTGTGGTGGGGCACCTTTGGTGCCCTGCCACTTTAAGGGGCTTGAGCAGACTGTGGAGCAGCTGGTATGTGCTGCCTGGCCCAAACAAATGGTCACACGACTGAAAGGGGGCCACCAGATTGGAAGAGGGCTGGGCAGCCTCAGTATAAGCCCAGGCCCTAGAAGCAGAGCAGCAGTTACACCTAGGGAGCCAGAAGAGCAACATCTCTCAGCCTGCAGCCTGCAGACTGCAGCTCCCAGACCACCTGGAGGTCAGGGTAGGAACTATGGGGATGGAGGAGGTTCCTGGTCCTGGGTAAGACCTGAAACTGCACCCTGTTGGGGAAGATGGGGTGGTGGGGCAGTCTCCAGGAAACGCCACATCTGTGCCTCCCCTGTTCATCCCAGGTAAGGATGGGGTGCTGTAACACCTCCTCCCCTGCTGCCTTGTGGATATCCCATGGTGGGAAAAGGCTAGGGGATTACACCCCAACAGAAAAACACAGGGCTCAGGCCCACTGAGTATTTTGAGTCCTCAAAGAGCCTCAGGTTGTGTGTCATGGACTAATACATTAACCCAGTATATCCATTAATCAGCAAGTAGACCTTTTATTAAGCCTGGGGCAGGGGGCCTATTTTACCCTAAAAGCTCTCTTAAAAGACCAGGTTTAAGTTTAAAAATGTGCAGTGTTCTCTTATTATTACCCAGCACAAGGTACATTAATTTCTCTAGCCCATAACAGAGCAGGTAGGGATGATATCTTTGTGCCCATAAAGCCTACGTTTCCAAATTGGTATTCGGTAATGGGCAGCATTGCAGAATATTTCTAGAACGTAGGAGATGCTGTATAGGATGCTGCAAAGCACTGGAAGAGTCACAGTTGTTGGTTTCACTGTATCTCTGCTGGTTTCATTTTTAATAAGCATTTACTACAGGGAATAAGTACACCCTATGCTCCTTGTGTAGTGGCAGCACAACATGAAAGACGGCAGTACTATAGGCAAAAACGTCAAGGCCATGCTAGCATATTGTTGAATTGACCTTACTTTTATTTGAGCAGTAAATACCCATCCTCCAGGTTATAGGCCACAGTAAGTTCATATTACTCTGGGGCCAATGGCACTGGACCTTTCCTGGGGCAGGGGTTGGCAGATTCAGCTGAGGTAGGCTGCCATTTGCTCCCATGGGTCTGACTTGTTTTTGGAATGATTGTTTCTGTTAGCTGATTGAATGTAGAAAGAGCTGGTATTATTTTCAGTTGTGGTGATCAGTGCATTCCCCTAGTATTTCTTGAACAGCAGTCAGGCCTGTAACGTGGCTTCTCCCATGAGACCTAGCAGGACAGGGAATATGCAGGGCAACATGGGCACTAGGCCTGTGAGAAGCGGCTAGTATTCGCTTCAGATTAAGGTCCGGCCAATTCGGAGGACAGTGATTCGATTTGGTGATTCGAATTGCTGTCCTAATTCGATTTGGCTGAATCTGAATCGGAGATTCGGCTGCTGCCGAATCAGCCAAATCTCCGAATCAGCCAGGCCAGGCCCACCCCTGCCTGCTCCCCCATCCTGGCAATAGCTGCCCCTCCTGCCCCAGCTCCCGGCACTTTGAGGGGAAAAAAAAAAAAAGGCCCCGGATCACCGGGTGCTGCTGGGCAGGGGGCAATCCCTGCTGCCCCCACTGTCCCATGCTGCGTGGGGGGCTCTGCATGAGCTCCTTCGACCCGCCCCTCACTCCCTAGCCCCCCCCCATGGGTGCCCACCCAGGCCAGCTCTGGCCCTTTAAGGAAAAAAACTCCCAAAACCCACCCCCAGACTCATCGTTCCTGCCTGTGGGGGGCGATCCCTGTTGCCCCACACTGCCCCGCGCCATGTGGGGGACTCTGCATGAGCCCTCAAAGCCCCGAGGCCGCTGCAGCAGCAGTGAATTCTGGGGCTTTTCATGGTTTGTTTTTTTTGTTTTTTAAAGGGCTGGAGCTGGCCTGGGTGGCGTACCTGTGGGGGGCTTGGGGGGGGGGCTCTTGGCACAGCTCCCCATGCAGCATGGGGTAGTGGGGATCACCCCCCCAGCCGGCAACACCCAGTGATCACTGGGACTTTTTTTTAAAGTACTGAGCTGGGGTGGGTGGGGACAGCCATGGGGGAGCTGGGGGAGCGGGTGGGGGTGAGTGGGGCCTGGGGGAGTGGGGGGGAGTCAGGGGGGCTAGCAGGGGTCCCCCCATGGTCCCCCTCCCCCAGCCCCGCCCTCCTGCCCTTAGTACTTACCAGCTCGGAGTCAGCTGCAGCTCCCTGCTGCAGCCACCGGGGACTGCCCGAATCATCAAAGCTCTTTCAATCTTTTCTGAAGATTCGGAGAGCTTTGAATCAATTCGGACCTTTCAGTTGGTCCCCTGATTCAATTCGGAGATTCGGCCACTGAATCAGGCTGAATTTCCTCCAAATCAAAAGCTTTTTAGAGCCCTGATGGGCACAACCTTTTTGCCCATCCGCAGCTTCATTCCAGATGGCATCAGTGGCTCTATGGTGTAGGAAGCCTCAAGCTTCAGAAGGGCACAACTGATTCATCTACACAGGCCCTCGCAGAAAACTGACTTGGTCAAAGTTACGCTGATTTCCCACTTGCACCTGCTTTCATGCAGTTTGATATCAGCTCCATAATGTACGGTGAATGTGGGCCAATGGTGGCACTGAATCTGGCCCATGTGTGTATTGCAGGAAGGTTTTAGGAATCGGCTGCTTTATGCTGACTGACATGAACTGAGAATCTGACTGATTGACTGGCCATGTAAATGTAGCCCGGGGGGAAGGGGGTGGGGGGAGGATGGCTCTGCCATAGATAACAGGATCTGGAATATGTCACCTGTAGCTTGCTGAGGGAAATATCTCCTGAGCTGGGAGCAACTGAGAATTGTTACCATATGAAAGGCGTTTATTGACCTATGTCAAACAAGTTGGCAGTCTCTGCCCAGTTGCTGAAGGATACAGACCCTTGGCAGGATGAGTACTAGTTAACATTCAGGATGGCAGTCGTGGCTGATGAGCCAGGGTCTGAATGGGGAGCTGTCAGTCTGGCACTGTTCGAGTGAACTCACTCAGCCACAAATATGTAAAGCCAGGATGGGACTCCAGCTCTGAGAGCATTGTGCCGGGTTCGCGAAGTGTCCGGGAAGGATCACATCTGCCGGTGGGAGGGTTCTCGCGATGGTGAGCCGCGTCTTGGTGCTATGGCAACCCGCTGATTTAATGCACGCTATCATGGAACCAGGAGTTTTACAAATCCCAGGCCCTGCATTGAATGGGGTCCTCTTTGTGGCCATGAATGAGGAGACCACCTCTGAGCTTCCTCATGACGTGACAATAAATCCCAGCCCCACCTCTGCCCTGAAAGAACTTTACACAGTTCCCACTGGTGACAGGAGCTGAGATCAGGGCCATTAATATGCTCAGTTAAAAGGAGGAAGTGGTAATGGAGACAGCTCCTGCTTACATGCATTTGTCTTTAGCAGTTAGTCATCAAAACGGGGAATGGCCGTGAACAAAGACAAAGCCGGTTTGTTTTACATTAGAGGCAGGACCTCATGTAAAGAGCATTATCGGATGCAGAATGATGGGTAGGGAGGGGAAAGGGAAACAGTTGGCTTGGGGTTGTTTCTTCCCTCCACCTGTTGCAGAGAGCTAGTGCCTTGGGCAGGCATGTCGTAGCAGTTATCATACCTGACCCTGCAATCAGCATGGCAGGAGCCTGCACTGCCCTGTGTGCTATAGCTGCCCTGGGCATGTAGTTGCCCTGCTGTGCCTCTGCCGAGAACACTTGTACGCATTCGATAAAAGAGAGATGGCTTCTGCCTGGAACAAACCTTGAAGCTCCCCTTAGCCCCACTAAGAGCTAAGAGAAACCCAGCCATTCGCACCCCACCCCAGAGGAGCAATCAAATCCAGGGACACCAAAGGGCACAAGGTTCCTGTATTACCTCTCTCTGTGCTGTCTTGTGGGCTGCAGGTCACGGCCTCCTGAATTACTGTTACTCCTCTATCAGCGAATGGGTGCATCTTGGCATGGCTGTTTGGGTCTCTAGTCCCAGGACCTGGGCTGCTTGCTCTCTGGACCCAAGTGACTCCAGCCTCTTCCACGTTATCTGCAGCCCCTGAGTCCCTCCTGACTCAGACCTTCAGATATTGCTTCCATTTCTTGCATTGGAGAGACTGTGGCTCCTAGCTGAATTGTGCAATGGGGTTTAACACAGCGCCTAGGAAAGAACCAGCAGATTTATCACAGTCTCAAAGCTTATCCAAATCCCCATTTACTACCTCTGTATTCTCTTGAGATGTTTTAAAAGATTCTGATTTTCATAATATACCAAGTAACCACTAGCCAAAACTCAGGCATCTTTAAAATGTTCTATTTGGGCACCCAAGATCATTACTTATTGTTAAAACTATAGAACAGGGTTTCTAAAGTCAGGCAACCAAATGCATAACAAAGCATTTAAATAACTGGTGGCTTCATTTTAAGAAGTGCTGACACTTCTTAACCAACTCTTGCTGAAGCCAGTATGGATGGCAGATGCTGTCCATCTCCAAGGGACTAATTATAGATTCAGGTACCAAACCTTGTGTACCCAAATTTGAACTTTTTCCTCTTCTACCTTGGTGGGAGAGGTGTCCCTGCCTGATCTATTCAAAGATGTCTTGGGGCTTTGTGACAGTGTTGTTGCTTTCATAGGTTCATAGATGTTAGGGTCAGAAGGGACCTTAATAGATCGTCGAGTCCGCCCCCCTGCATAAGCAGGAAAGAGTGCTGGGTCTAGATGACCCCAGCTAGATACTCGTCTAACCTCCTCTTGAAGACCCCCAGGGTAGGGGAGAGCACCACCTCCCTTGGGAGCCTGTTCCAGACCTTGGCCACTAACTGTGAAGAAGTTCTTCCTAATGTCCAATCTAAATCTGCTCTCTGCTAGCTTGTGGCCATTGTTTTTTGTAACCCCTGGGGGCGCCTTGGTGAATAAATACTCACCAATTCCCTTCTGTGCCCCCGTGATGAACTTATAGGCAACCACAAGGTTGCCTCTCAACCTTCTCTTGCGGAGGCTGAAAAGGTCCAGTTTCTCTAGTCTCTCCTCGTAGGGCTTGGTCTGCAGGCCCTTGACCATACGAGTTGCCCTTCTCTGGACCCTCTCCAGGTTATCCGCATCCTTCTTGAAGTGTGGCGCCCAGAATTGCACGCAGTACTCCAACTGTGGTCTGACCAGCGCCCGATAGAGGGGAAGTATCACCTCCTTGGACCTATTCGTCATGCATCTGCTGATGCACGATAAAGTGCCATTGGCTTTTCTGATGGCTTTGTCACACTGCCGACTCATGTTCACCTTGGAGTCCACTAGGACTCCAAGATCCCTTTCCACCTCTGTGCCACCCAGCAGGTCATTCCTGAGGCTGTAGGTGTGCTGGACATTTTTCCTCCCTAGGTGCAGCACTTTGCATTTCTCCTTGTTGAACTGCATCCTGTTGTTTTCTGCCCACTTGTCCAACCTATCCAGGTCTGCTTGCAGCTGTTCCCTGCCCTCCGGCATGTCCACTTCTCCCCATAGCTTTGTGTCATCTGCAAACTTGGACAGAGTACACCTTACTCCCTCGTCCAAGTCACTGATGAAGACATTAAAGAGTATCAGTCCAAGGACCAAGCCCTGCGGGACCCCACTGCCCACACCCTTCCAGGTCGAGACCAACCCATCCACCACGACTCTCTGGGTGCGGCCCTCTAGCCAATTTGCCACCCACCGGACTGTGTAGTCATCCAAGTCACAGCCTCTTAACTTGTTCACCAGTATGGGGTGGGATACCGTATCGAAGGCCTTCCTGAAGTCTAAGTATACGACATCCACCCCTCCTCCTGTGTCCAAGCGTTTCGTAACCTGGTCATAGAAAGAGACTAGATTGGTCAGGCACGATCTGCCCGCCACAAACCCGTGCTGGTTTCCCCTCAGCATAATTTGTCCTGCCGGGCTCTCACAAATGTGAGCCTTGAAAATTTTTTCAAAGACTTTACCAAGGATGGAGGTAAGACTGACTGGTCTATAGTTGCCCGGGTCCTCCTTCCTCCCCTTTTTGAAAATGGGGACCACATTAGCCCTTTTCCAGTCCTCCGGGACTTGGCCCGTGTGCCATGAGCGTTCGAATATTCCCACCAGTGGCTCTGCAATGATGTCGGCCAGTGCCTTCAGCACCCTCGGATGGAGACCATCCGGGCCTGCCGACTTAAAGGCATCCAGTTCTTCCAAGTGACTCTGCACCATCTCAGGATCTACGTATGGAAGTCTGGCGCCTTGCTGCTGCCTCTCTACAACCCCAGTGAGAGACTTGTCGTGCCCCTCGCTTAGGAACACTGAGGCAAAGAAGTCGTTGAGGAGTTCAGCCTTGTCCCCCCTGTCTGTCACCAATTGCTTCTGCCCATTTAGCAGCGGTCCTATTCCTCCCTGGGCCTTCCTTTTACTCCCAATATATCTAAAAAACAATTTCTTGTTGTCTTTTACTTGGGTTGCCATCCTCAGCTCCATGGTAGCTTTGGCCCGTCTAACTGCCTCCCTACAAGCACGAGCAGAGGAGGTATATTCATCTTTAGTGATCTCACCCTGTTTCCGCGTTTTATGTGCTCCCTTTTTGGCCCTTAGGCTGCCCTGGATTTCTGTGGTCAGCCAGGGAAGCCTCCTGGCCCCTTTCCCTCTTTTGCCTCGCTCGGGGATCATCTTGCTTTGTGCCCGAAGGATCGTTTCCTTAAGGCACAGCCACCCTTCTTGGGCTCCCATCCCTTCAAAACTCCTACTCTGCAGTGCGTCCTTGACTAATCGCCTGAGTTCATTGAGATCAGCTTTCCTAAAGTCTAGCACTTTCACCCTACTAGTTACCTTACCCACTCGACGTCTTATGGTGAATTCTATTATTAGGTGATCAGTGTCTCCCAAATGGCTGCCGATCTGGAGGTCCCCTACCATGTCATCCCCCGTTGCCAATACCAGATCCAGTATGGCATTCCCCCTAGTGGGACCGTGTACCTCCTGTGTCAGGTGGAGGTCTTGTACACAGGTTAGAAACCTGCGTGAGCGGTGGGGACTTTGCTGTCTGCGTCTCCCAGCAGATGTCTGGGTAGTTTAGGTCCCCCATGACTACCGCCTTTTTAGCTTTTATGGTCTCCGAGAGTTGCCTCAGGAGCCCCACATCTATTTCTTCCCCTTGGTGTGGGGGTCTGTAGCAGACCCCTACCACCAAATCCCTTTCTCCTTGCCCCCCATGTAGCCTAACCCACAATCCTTCTACTTCCTCAACCTTGGATTCTGTCTTGATGAGGGTTGATGTATATTGCTCACTGACATAAAGTGCAACCTCCACCCCCTTTCTTCCCTGACCTGTCCTTTCTGTACTATGTCCTTTCATGACAATAGAATCTGATGTAGCCCAAATTGTGCCACAGAATAGCTGGAATGGAGGTAGACAAGCTTTTGAATGCAAGACATTCTTCTTCAGGTCCTGAAGAAGAAAGTTTTGCATTCACAAACTAGTCTAACCCTACTCTGACTGTGGTTTGTCCCATGAAAGATATCACCCTAAGAAATCCTTGCCTCTTACATAAGTGCTGGACCATCATGGATATAACATCACTCTAATACTGCCAAAAAATTGCTCATCTAGAAATTGGTGAATCTTGTCCATAACACAGACTCTGGGAAAGATGACTGGAGGGTTTGAAGGCATGGGGAAAGAGTCTGGATCTCCTCTGAATTCCAAGAGAACTGAGCCCGAGCCTGGGTTCCAGTTTGCAAGAGCATGGTAGCTGCTTACCTGCACTGCCTGGCTTAGAAGTAGGAGTATAGCAATAACACAAGAAAGACTGCTTTTGTACTATTTTTGGCCCAGTTAGAATCGGAAAGTCCTGGAAAGCTTGTAATGACATTAAATGCAGAAAATGTGACTGGTGCTGTCACAGGGATTTGAGAAAATAGGGTATTTATGAAGGCTTCTTTGAACTGTCTCTTTCGGATCAGAAGGCTCCGTAGGGAGCCATCATCTCCGTGATATAAGTGGCACAGTTGTCTTCATAGTTTAGCAGTCAGGGGCGGGGCTTTCAAAACCACTCAGTCTTGGCCTGAATTTGCTTGCACTGAAGTCAATGGCAGCTCTGCCATAGACTTAAGTGACAGCAGGGCTGGGCTGGTACTAAGTAATTTTCAAAGTCCCTCCCTGATTTGCTCCCTTTCTCCATCCAGCCGCAGACATGTCCATCTTGCATTGAGAGAACATTATTCTTGTTGCAAAATCCAACACTTCAAAGTTAGGAAGTGCCAGACCGGCACAATCTGAATACTGCACCCTTGCTTGTTTGCATGGTGATATACTCTTCAATTGCATGATCCCATGCTATTTTTTCCACTGCATGGCCAGCCCCCAGCATTCCCCCTTCAAAATCCTTTGCACAAATCTACTCCCCTACTCCTGTCCTTTCAGATCCAGATGCTGTCCTCTTACTATTGAAATCAGGCAGCTCCCTCCTCTGTGATGCCTGGACCATGGGGCACTGAGGCCACAGGAGAGAGAGACTCCCTGCCCTCATTTATGCATGCCATGGCCCAGTGCAACAAATAGAGTGAAGGTTGAACTCACCTCCTGGACTAGTTCATATCCGGCACAGAGCAGAGCTTCAGGGAATTGAACTTCTAACCTCCTTCAAGCCATGACTGAGTACATTCAAATGCCACATTTGCAACATTTTGGCAGCATTTGGGGGGATATTCAGAATAACAGACCCACCTTTGACCCCATGGCAGAATGTTTTAGCAAGGGCAAAATACAAGTCTTTTTCCAAGACTTGTTCACAGAAATGGCTGAAACTTCATTGGAAAAAGGTTGCAAAAGTTCTCCTGAGTAGAAATAAAAGTTCATATTTCATAGGATATCACAGAGGAGTCAATAAATGGAAAACTCTTCTGGGCAGTTCTTAGCTGGTAAGGTGTCTCTCAGCTCTCTTGATGGTCAGATGGCAGATGGTCAGCTGACCAGAGGGTGGGCAGGGCCATGGGTATATATAAGCCTGGGATTTGAGTTGGCAATCCAGGTTGGCCCTGCTTGCTGCAGGGTTAGGAGCTGCAGGGTGTGGAGAAACACCCAGGGGCGCTGGTCAGACTGCTTTGCTGCTCGCAGGAAGACTTAGATCTGAGGAGCTCACAAGTGCCAGACTGGGAGGTGTGCTGGCCCAGGAATGAAAGAAGGTTTGCCCTCTTCATGGGGGCAGAGGGCTGCTTCTGTTGTTTTGTTTCTGTTATAGCCCAGGGGCTTATGTTATGTTACTGTTTCTACTGATGGTTTGGGATGAGGCTCTAAGGGGAGGAGGAGGTCTCGTTAGTTCCTAAAGGGGTACAGCCACAAAGAAGCCAGGGACCTGGTGCCAGCAAGAGCACAGCCACAGAGGGGCCAGGGGCCCGGAAGACAAGGGCCAGAGGCCCAGTGATTGGAAGGAACAAGCAAAGCTAGTGCCTCAAAGCCAAGTCTGGTTCAGTAGACCTAGGCTAGAAGGCCTAGCAAGATAGCAGAGGCTGAAGCCCAGCAGAGGGACATACCTATAACACCCATGAGGCATGGAGCATGATAAAGGGGAGGATCTGGAGCCATGCAATTAGCCCTTAAGGCTTTGGATGCCCAGCCAGGCACAGTTGACTGTAGCAGCCCAGCCAAGGGCCTGAGACTAGAGGCCCAGCCAGGGGCCTGGGACCAGTGAGACAGGCCTAGCAAGGTCCATGGGCAGCCTCCCTATTTATGTATATAGCATCAAGGTGTGGTGGGCAAGATAGGAGGGTGCCCTAGGGACAGAGTAGGGCATGGTCACGGAGCCACCAGGGGGCATCACAACCCCACCCCCACCTTGATGTGTTACACATGGTAACAGTCTTTGAACGTTTGGAAGGCTGCCATAAAGAAGGAGCACAGCTGTTCTTCCTTGATGCAGAGGGCAAGACACAAAGCAGTGATTCTGAGTTGCAGAGAGTAGATTTAGACCAGACATCAGGAAACCAAACCACTTCCTTACTGCTAGAATCGTAAGGCAGTGGAACAGACTGCTCTGGGAAGTCATGGAGCCTCCTGCATTGGAGGTGTTCAGGAGAAAACTGGGGTTGGACAGGGAGGATTTAGGAATAAATTTCCCTCTGTAAAACAGAGGGGCCTTGAGGTTCCTTCCAACCCTATGATTCTGCATGCACATGCACGCGCACATTCACACGCGCACATGCACAATCTTTCACATGAGTTTCATGTGTCTATAAGTGTCCTAGTCCATGTTTACACCACAGTAGGAGCATCTACAGGTGTGCTTTAATGCACATTAAATTTAGTATCTCCATTGTGAGGTACTAGAAAAAGGTGCATTAAACTACTTTAATGGGCATTAGTGAAAGTGTGCGATTTTTTTGTGACATTTTAATGTGCATTAGCAAAAGCACATCAATGAGTATGTAGAGAGTGTATATTGGCTTAACTGTTCCTGAGCCTGCCCAGCCTTTGTGTACTTGCAGGAATACTTCATGCCCAGAAGAAAGCTGGTTAAGATGCTGCCAGGCTCTGCTTTCAAGCCCTTAGCTTCCAGCCTACTTCAAAGCAAGTGCTGAGGATAACCCTGAGGTGGGTTCCCTGGCATATTTCTGAGTTTGAAGTTTGTGTGCATAGGCAACAAGGTGCACTCAAGCTCATCCTAGCTGGGATGTGCTTTCACTGTAGTGAAGGCAAGCCCTGAGAGCAGTAGACAGTTGCACTAGACTTGGGGATAAATGGTCAGATTCAGAGCAACACTGGGTTGGCCCCTTGATGGGGCTAACCCAGGCATAAACACCTCTGTCACCGCATACTAATAACTTGTGTTACTTCACAGTAGGAAAAGGCCATTTGTGAGGGCAGCTGTGTTAGCTGACCTGCTAAGAGCCTCCTGACAAGCAGAAATACCACTTTCCAGCCCACACTCATCAGCAGGGCACATCTGCCTGCAGTGCTCTGGGGAGAGCAGTCATAGGTAGCAATATTACATTCACACTGCCATATATTTAGAAATACCTTTTAGTTTTAGCTGCAGATGATGATGATGATGATGATGATAATAATAAAGCCCTCTTCAAATAAAAGCAAAGATGATTCCAATTAAATGTTGTTCTTTCATCCACCCCCCAGACTATCCAGTGTCTCCCCTTTCTGATGCATCTTCTCATAATCTTCAATTTGAAGCTGTCTGGAGTGGGAACTTTTTTTCCATACTGGCACTTGGTGCAACAGTCCTGGTCTGTTATGGAAACCTTTGGAGATCACTGGGCATGTTGACAAGTGCATTCACACTGGCTTAAATTTGCCGTGCAGTAAGTTACTGCACAGTAGGCAGAAATAGGCTGGCGTCTACACATGCAGGCGTTAAAGTGCATTAACACTGTGTGTGGACTGACTTGGGACTAAAGTTAGTAAGTAAGGCATCTACATGCACGTTACTGCTTAGTTACTAATCGGGTGTGCATTTAATCCCTGCATGATGCCGGTATCAAATTTACACTCAAGTTGGTGTAAGTTTCCATATTTACTACACAGTACGGGTGTGCATGTGTAGAGACACAGTAAACGTGCACGTATAGATGCACCCCCTGGGCTGTAAATCAATAGGAATAATAGAAAATAAGTTAGGGTGTGAGGAAGCCCCTTCCCACTCCTGGACAAAAAACCTTGGGTAATTCATTCAGGGCATGAAACTCAATAGATGAAGCTGAGTATATATTTGTACATACTCTTTCCTTTTTTTTTTTTTTTTGAAGACACTCAGTCTTTTATGGCTATTGCTACCAGCTCGAACCATCCATGCTAGTAGAAACTCTTGGGATGCTCTGTGTTGAGCACTCCCCCAGATATACACCCTTCTCCACCCCAAAACTGGTGACCAAATGGGCACTTTATCTTTGGAGAGGCAAATAAAAAACAGCAGTGCTGATGATCTACACAAGCTGAAGCTGCTTCTACAGCTGCCTCATCTAAGGAAGCAGTGTACAGATGCTGCATCTGTGTTAGAACCACCCTGATAGAGCTTTGTAGTTCTCCTACCCAAGCTGCTCACAAGTCGGCCCTCTCATTATGGAAGAGACACCCGCGTGGATAGCCATGACAAGCAGCAATTATTGTACTGACAAAATAAAAGTTGTGAGCTGTTTTGCAAATATTTTTTTGAAGACCCACTTCAGCAGCAGTAGGCGTAATTACACATAAAAATGTATCTCTTTTATAGTCTCTTAATTATCTACTCAGGTGAACCATAATTTGAGGGGAAAAGCTTTAAAACTATTCTTGTTTAATAAAAAAAAAATGAATTGGTGGAATGCAATCCTAATGTGATTATGTGAAGAGGAGAGAGATCTGGATCTCAGGGCTGGATCCAAGGCAGCTGTGCTCAGTGCATCACAATCCCTTGGGGCTTTGATCCCACCTCTGCCACAGACATGACATCTGACCTTGGGCTTGTCCCTTCTCCTTGATATGTCTTTGTCTTCCCTCCCAGTCTTTGCTGCATCTATTTAAATTATAAATGCTTCAGAACAAGGGCCAATTTCTTACAGCCACTTGCACAGTGGGACCTTGATTTAGACTTTCACTGTATTGCCAATGTAATGTTGATGACAAATAGAAGCTCTCTTCCTAATATACATGAGGGCTGCTCGATTTACATATTTGAGGCAGCATTTTCTCAGTTCACCTTTTGCTTTTGTCTTTGTCTGTACATCCACTGCCTCTCTACAGAGGTGATTTGAGTATTCCCTGAGTCCCCCGCAGGTCTTCACCTTGCATAGTGATAATTGTGAATAAAATAGAAGGATGATAACCTTTAGCCTTGATCTTTTCAGACCATCTTGATCCTGAGGCACAAGCACCTGGCATTCAGAAATGGAGCAATCCAAACACCCCATGTTGCTACAGGCAACAGGAAAAGTCCATTGAGGGTAAAAGTCCAGTGGAGATACTTGTCTCCTCCTGCAGACAAATGTGCCCAGTAGATAGAAAGGGCTTTGCATGGCTGGACAGGGGAGGCAAACTATAGAGCACATTTCAACTCTGCATTGGGAGGAGCGGGGGTTCTCAGTCTATAGGGACTGACTGAGCATGGACAGAAAGTTGGTGCCAGCTGTCACTTGGCAGACAGATGAGTTTGGTGGACTCAGAACAGGTTCCCAGAGACAGGTGGCCATGCTCACGTACTGCCTGCCTCTCCTTCCACCAAAGGATAAACACAGCCACCATTAGTATTCATAGTAGAGGCCAAGAAGTTGGCCTACCTGCAATGTACACAGGACGGCTGCCATCTGATAGTGGCTGATCAGGTGATGAACTGTGATCAGCAGTGCCAATTTTAAAACATCCCATTATGGTTACCTCAGTTTCCCTGTCTGTGCTTGCTTTTTTGGTTTGCTCACAAGTTATATTTTATTCTTTAGGGTATGAGCTTCTTGGGGTAAGGACCTTCATTCACTGAGGCTGGGATTTTTAACCACCCTCAGTGTTGGACTCAATTTACTTCTATGAAATCCCTGAGCGTTTTACCACTGATGTCAGTGGAAGAAAAAAGTAGCCAACCTGAAGAATCTTTAAAATCTTGTTCTGTACCATTTTAACTCTCCATACCATACACACACTCCATTCCCCAAAAATAAGCCCTCCAAATTCGAGGTTCATATCTTAAGTGGGGAATCTAATTTTTTTTTTTTAATCCCTTGCTGAAGCAGAAGCATGAAGACACGGTGTTGGAAAATAGCTGCCAACTTATCTCTCAACATGCAAGCAGGAGGAGCAGAGTCCAGTGTTAGCCCTTTCATAGCCACTCTTGGCTTGCTGGCTGACAGAAAAGCTGCCAGCTATTTTGAATTTCCAGGAAAAAAAAGCCAGTTCTGTGCCATGACTCTGGAAAAATCTTTTTCCCCCCTATATTCTGCCTGCTGAAACCAAGATGCATGTGACTGATAGGGAATTATGCAAGAAAATACCATATATTTGGTACAGGGGATATTTTTTTAAATGATGGAGGCTCTGACAAAGGGACTGGGGTATGAACACTTATTTAGGTGCCTAACTCCTATTGTAATCAGATAGGAGTTAGGCACCTAGATGCCTTTGTGCAGGTAGGCCTCAGTGACTTAGGAGTATGAACTCCAGTCCCTTTTAATGGGATGCATGTGCAATAATTATTCACTTAGCTCAGTGCTTCCCAAGTGAGTGACCCATGTGGGGTCTCAACTTCTAATGGATGGGATCATAAACCTCATGGAAAATCTACTATAAAAGCAGTGATAGCAACCGGAAAGAGGGTTGTAGACCTGGCAGTGGGGTGGCCAGTGGATTCACCAGCTAGTCAAGGGTATCAGTTGAAGCGTTTGGTGACCACTGACAAAGGGCATGTCTTCCTGTCACTGGACAATGTTAGTGGGCATTGCTTTGAAAAAGGCTTCATCCACTCATTCTCCCCCAAACACCTTGTAGTTACTGTTAGAGAGGTGCCAGGCACACCCATTGCTGCTCTCATGAGGATGCCCAAGACAAGAGAGGCTGCGTTGTGCATGCGCTACATGGGCACATAAATTTTTTTGGCACCAGATGTGGGTAGGTGTGTCATCACAGTTTAGGCTCTTTCAGTATTCTACTCCTTCACTGTGCACCACAAAGTTTTGGCTTGGTTGTGGGCTTCAAGTACACCCACAGCCCATTCTGTACCTATTCTGCAGCAGAATAGTGGAGTTCAGTGCTGTTGTTCCTGCCTCTTTCCCAAACCTCACATTCAAATTAGAACAAAAACCCAGGTTGCTCCTCCTCAACCACCTCCATTCAGGGTGACAACCAGCTGGTCCCTTCCCTGAGGTTGATTCCACTCCACCTTTTTGATTCAGTGCAGCTTCATTATGCAGCTGAGCTGAGTTACAAAATGTATTGACTGTCAAAACAATGGCAAGGTACTTCAGTCTGTTGTTGCTGGAAGCATATAATAAACTAGGTGGTTGACTGTCATTATAAGAACATTGGAAGGATAATGTATTTACCTCAATGGCACTGTCCAGACAGTAGAGAAATAGTGTGCTGTACATATCTAGTATTGGACACAGCAGGTTGGATATTTAAATAATGAAATCATTACAGTCTTCAACCCTGTGTTTTTGGCTTTAGGCCATAAATCACCACATGGGCTGGGATTTGGGCACATTAATGCATACAGCACTCTTCAATAACAGATTTCACTGTGTTTTACTAATAAGGTTAAAGTCCCATCAATCCCATTTTATAGCTGGGGAAGCTGAGGCATGGGGAGTGGAAGTGACTTCCCCAGGATCACTCAAGGAATCAGTGGCAGCTCTGGGAGTTAAACATAGGTTTCCTAAGTCTGAACTACCCATTAGTCCACATTGCCTGTTGAAAAAAAATGGGCAAGATGACAGACTCCGTGGTGACCTTTGTCTGGTTCTGATGGTGAAGGTTGTCCAAGTAACTATAGCAGACAGCTCCTAGATCTGAGCCCTTTGGCTAGGATTTATAAAGTGCCTGTGCTCCAAAACCAGGAGAAGTTTTTCTCCTTTGGCTCTCTTGGAAATTCCCCCTTTAGTGACTACAAACTGGGACCCTCCTCTGGATCCAGAGTCCGAGTTTGCTGGGAGTGGGCTACAGAGATACTTCAAGGCTTATCTGTGGAGCATAGCCAAGAGGAACCCTGGGTTCCAGTTTCTACACCCTGGACTTGTGTCTTCATTTTACTTTTCACAGGGTGCATCTACACATGCATTTAATTTGCATTAAATTTACTGCGCAGTAACTTACTGCACAATAAGCAGGTTAAGGCTTTTATCTACATGTTCAAGCTCAGTAATGCTGTGTGTGGACTGTTAGTCCCAAGTCAGTCCACATGCAAGTGTTCTTGCACAGTAAAGTGTCTACATATGAGTTACTGCGCAGTAACTAATTCGGCATAGATTTGATAACTTCATGATGCAGGTATCGAATTCAGTGTAAATCACCATATTTACTCTGCAGTACAGGAGTGCACATGTAGACGCCACCCGTACTGTACAGTAATTTGTGGTTACTGCTCCATAAATGTGTGCATGTAGGTGCACCCAGTTACTGATAAAAAATGACTGTCACTGGAAATGACTGCCACAGTCACTGGGAACAAGAAGCAGTCTGGGAGCAGGGATTGTGAGGCAGGACTTCCTCTACCCCTGTGATGTCCTAATCACCAAAGTCCCTCATGTAGGCTCTCTCCTCATCTATGATTCCATGAATCTTGGGCACAATGGCACAGCTTCAGTATGGTGGGTGGAGAGTACGTCCCTCATTGCTTCTAGTCGGGAGGTGGCAACACGGGGACTTTCCTAGGGTAAGGAAAGTGGGTTTAAGCCCTCTCAGGCAGAAGCAGGCATCAATCTCAGGTTCCCCACTGCCAAAGGATTTGTTTTAATTCTTAAATTATTCTAATAAGTTGGGCAACATTTCCCCTTCTCCCATGTTTTAAGAGGAAAGAGTCAGGCCCACTCTATTCTGTGGAAAAGTCCTTGTAGGAACCTATCTTAAGGAGTGGGTTCTAGACTCCAGATCTCTAGCAGATAGAGGTACCTTATACCCAGCTCTGAATGAGGTGCTGAAACTCCAAAGAGGACATTCAGAAATCAGCTGTAAGGGGATGGCCAGAGCAGCTTCACTGGAGAATTTCAGTGTTGGGAGGGTGCCAATAGACCTGGGTAGGTGGGGCATACTTGGGAACACCCTGGCTCAACCATGCTGTTGCTGCTGCTGCTGTGGTGTAGACATACTCTAACTCTGAACATGCACCTAATGTGGGGTTCTGAGAACTAGGCTTCTAAAAGTTGGGAACAGTAGCACCCAACTTTTAGGTACCTAAGTGTCTTATTGGATCTAACTCTAAGACTGGCCAAACATAGCCCTTATATCCAAGGAGCTAAGCTGAGTCTAGATTGTCCTTTTCCTCCTCTTCTTTCTGCCACTTCATAGAGTGATAGAGAAGTGGGGCTGGAAGGGACCTCCAGAGATCATCTACTTCAACCCCCTGCCTGAAGCAGGAAAACCCTTTCCCACACTATTTCATACAAATCTATTATATTTGCAAAACTACATAGTCAATCTTGACACAACACAAGACATAACACCCAAACCTGCCGCAGGTAAAGCAGGGGGAGAAGAGTGGCCACTATCCTGCTACTATAAAGACTGTTAATATATGCTCTAGAGATGCCAGGAAGGGGTCCAAACTCCTCACTATAGAGGAAGGCAAAAATCATAGTCCATACCATGGGGTAAAATCTGATCATGGGGTAAAATTCCTTCCTGATCTCAAATATAGCAATCGGTCTGATCCTGAGAGGAGGGGCAAGGCCCTCTGGCTTTAAGTCCCAGCAGAAGCATTGGCACATCCCAGTCAAAATCCCCAGCCTTGGCTGCAGCCAACACTCAGTGCCTCTGAGGAAAGCTTAAAAACACCCTGACTCACGTAGCAGTGGGGTGGGGAGGAGGTTGTTCCCTACCATGTGGCAACCAGCAAAGCCAAAAGCCAGAAGCGTAGGAAATCCCCATAGTAGAACACAGGCATCGCTACACCTAGATCATCCCTGATCCATGGCTGTCCAACCTCTTCTTGAACACCTCCAGTGATGGAGAGTCCGCATCTCCCCTGGGTATCTATTCCACTGACTCCTTGCTCTAACAGTGAAGAAGTTTTCCTGATATCCAAGCTAAACCTACTTTGCTGGAACTTCAAGCCTAGTCTGTGTCCTGATTGCTTCAGCAAGAAAGATGTTCTCCCTCTTCTTTATAGCAGCCCTTCACAAGTATTTGAAGACGGCTATCATGTCACTTCCAAGAGCCTTTTCCACAAGCTGAACATACCTGGCTCCTTCAGCCTCTCCTCATATGACTTGCATTTCAAGCCCTTGATCATTTGTGTCACCTGTCTCTAGACCCTCTTTAACTTCTCCAAGTGTTTTTTAAAATGTGGAGCTCAGAACTGCACACAGTTCTCCAGATGAGGCCTAACCAGTGCCGAGTACAGTGGCACTATCACTTCCCATGTCTTGTACCTTATGCTTCTATTGATGCTTCCCAAAACTGCATTTGCCTTTTGTGCAGCTGCATCACCGTGCAGCACACATAGCGAAGAACACATATTGGATATTCAGGTGGGAAATGTGCTGATAATATTAAACCATTGCCATCAATCATCCCTCAATGCACAGATTTCAGAGAGAGGAACATGTGGTAAACTTTATTATTATTATTGAAGTCACATGTCAAAGGCCCAGCTGAGATCAGGGTTATTTTGGGCTGGCCAAGTCATGAATAGATCATGAGAGTGAATGCCTACCTTGCAGAACCTCAAGGCGTAATGAACAACGCAAATGTTAAACAGGGAAACTGAGACACAACAAAATGAGCAGGCCAAGGTCACAAAGAAGGTTAATGTCAGAACTGGGACAAGGCCCCAGCTCCACAGAGATTTCCACTGCACGTGCTTTTGCAGCAGGCAAGTAGATCTCTCTTTGCCTATCTGCAATTCTCCTACAATAATGAATGTCAAGCACTTTGCAAACAGAGCAGTTAAATGTCAGAGCCTGTCCCTACAAGCCCTTGTTGAAATCTGAACGATCGACCATGCTCTTTTGTTGTTTTGCTCCCATTTTCTTCAGTCAATAAAAAGTATTCATCATACCATCACATTCTGAAGCAAAGCCAGAAGCCAGTTTTCTTCAGGGGCCTAAGAAAATCTTTCCTCATGTCTTCATGCTCTTTCCTGGAAATCCTAAATCTCTTTGGGTTAAATGTTTAGTGAGTGTCATGTGGGCTAACTTTAATAGAGTCATGGCAATTTACATTCACTTTGGACTGAATCCCAACATATTTTGTAGCTCTCCTGTCCCAATCTCCCGACTTTCAAATACAGCAAGTACAGGTTCATTCATCACTGTGATTTGATTTGCCATTGTTCTGACTCTTCACCAGTGCTTCCCCAATTATCAACCCCTAATAATTAGCCACTGCTGGATGTCACCATTATTTGCTTTCTACAAGGAATGGTGTATTAGCTGGAGTTTGCTGTTTTCCCCTTTTGCTGTGCAGCATAGCATGGCATGTCCTAATGAGGAAAAAACACATGCTCCAGAAAGGCTGCAGGGTCCAATGTCGGTACTTTTTCTCAAGGCTTATGCCAAGACTTGTGCATATTTCTAAGGTGCCTTTTAACGTTCTCTTTGATAAGCTAAATAGCTTGAGCTCCCTTGGGTTTTGGACAGATGATCATTTTCCCAGTGGAACTTGCATCAGTGTTGTACACTAATGAAAATTATACCAAGATAGGGAGCTGATGATCCTGCAGCTATCCAAGGGTGCTTACATGAGGCAGGCAACTATTATGCACTTCAGCATATGGTGGCAGTGCAGCACTTAATAGTCTGTTTGCCATTAGCAAATGGCCACCTCGAGATGGAACTGGACATGTGACACCTGATGAAACTTACATCAGTTCATTTTTTCAGGGACAATTCTACCTTGGACTTGACAAAATTATCACGGTTTAGTGTCTTTTGTCTGCTACTTCACTGGTATAAATGTGAGACGTGACCATGGGATGTATAGCTATACAATTACCACCATCTGATTTAGACTTATTCCTAAAAAAATCAGGGATAAAATTACATTGCTGGAAGTTACACTGGTATAGATGTCATGTGTCCACTTCTATCCTGGGATACCCATTTGCTCAAGGCAAATTGGCTATTACCAGTTCCCCCCCCCCATTTAGTAACAAGGTCCTGTAATGGCAAATGTTCTTTGAGTAGGTGTGATATCTTTTATTAGACCAATTCAGTAGGTGGAAAAAAGTTCTTAGCAAGCTTTTTTAGCAAGCTTTCGGGCAGTGTCACCCTTCTTCAGGCATAGGAAGTCTCTGCTGTTCTAAGACTCCAAGAAATAGCTCCTGTAATAGCACCTACTGAAATGGCAAGCTGGTCAGCTGTTTTAAACTGACACATGAAATTGGTGTAGGTTACAGCAGCACTAGTATACCCAGGTCCTAAGTCTCTCATCACATGGGTTGCTTTCCAGATCACAAATCATCTTGTAATTCTTCTTGTAATGCATGCCAATTGCTAATTTTTTTTATATCCTTTCTAACAGTGCAGGCAAGAGAAACAATAATGTTAACTAATATTTATCTGATCGGTACCATTTAAAAGAGGTAACAGAATTCTTCAGGCCTACTCTGTATTCCCTTTATGCATCTAGGTGTTGTGTCAGCAGTCTTCACTAAGCATTATAGAAAGAGCTTGTGTTCAGGTGGTTACCCACCCTACTACAAAAGTCTTTAACAGGGCCACCATTTTTTCAGTCCTTCATCTTCTAGATATGGCCTACGAGCAGGGATAAAACATGCATCTCATTTGACTGCATTACATTGCATCTTCTTAGCTTGCATCCAGCTTACTATGACTTCCAGATTTCTTGGCATCACTAACCTGTCTTTGTTGTCACTGACATTCCTTCAAGGAGGAGGTGGTATGGTTGGCAGAAGATGTCTGTTATCAGATATATTGAATGGAAAACCATGGACACTTTGTGTTGCAGAGGCGTTTAAAATAGTCAAATGCATTGCAAACTTCTGACCAAAAGAGGTTTCCCTATATGCGACTGTAATGAATTCCTGTCCCGAAAGAATGTTGGATAATCACATTTCCTAGAGAATTAGAGTTCATTTTGAAGGTAGATAACGGATCTGATCTGAATTCAATCTGTTGGCTGTGGCAGGTAGGCTTTTTTTATTGAAATATTTGTAAATATTTTACAAGACCTTCATGCCGCAGTTGTTTTTCTATTGTGAATTGACAACAATCAGGCTCACCCTCCATATACCCGAGGAGCTCGTGGTTGGGGTTTTTTTTGTTGTTGTTCTAATAATTGTTCTTCCCACAGTGACTGCTGCATGGTTTGTAAGCTTATTTCAAGCTTGACTGTGGGGATTAGTGATAACGCTGCCTATTGTACAGTGGTTCTTATTATTTAAAATTTGAAATAGAACAAAGGCAGTTCAATTCCACTCCCACACTTTATGGATAAAATAGCATTTGCTAGCGCTGGTCAGAAACTGCAAAGCAAGAACTGAAATTCTATCTTCATCCTTCAGTGAGGCCAATAAAGGATAGAATAAAACAGGGATGGGAGGGTTTGCAACTCACAGGTTTATGGCAGTGAGCACTGGATAAACTTGGCTTGCTCTTGGTAGCATTAGAGGGGGCAGTATATAAATGAACAACAATAATCCAACCACCCTTCACAATGCGTTATGGATGGGCAACTCTTAAATACTAATGAAGGGGTGATAATGTTCTAAACTCACTAATGCCTTGCTCTAAGTTAGTCCCTCATTAGTGAGGAAAATAATAACAACAATAACAGCAACAACCACAACAATAATAGCAGTAGCTTATTTCATCCAGAGATCTCCATGTGTCATATGTGGAAGGAAAGCCGGTCTTATGGTTAAAACACTGCACTCTCTGTGCTTTGTCTTGCTGTCCCACAGACTTTCTGTGTGACCTTGGGCAGTTATTGAGGACTTGATCCACATTAAAGTTAATAGGAAAACTCCCGTTGGGTTCAGCAGACCTTGGACGAGAGCCTCAGGGCCTCTGTGCTTCAGTTCCTCCATCTGTGGAATGGGGATGATAAAATCTCCCTTCGCTGAGAGATTTCAAAAGAAGGGATTTCAGAGCAGCAAAGGGTCCCAAAGTGAGACGCTGAGGCTACCATAAACAAAGGGTGCACCACCAGTCCGTCTCACCCACCCCACTGGGAGGAGGTGGGCCTTGGCCCTCAACCTCCAGGCTCCCGACTGCTGACATTCAAAAAAACCCCATAGGGTAAAGCTTTTGTGTTGGTCAGACATACCTTCCCTCTATGACAGCCCTAGAACTGGTAAATATAGAATTGGGGAGCTTATTTTGTTTGCCTTGCCTGCATTATTCTTATCTGCTATCGCTGTATATCAATCAAATCCCCCCATTATCAAATGAAAAAGTTGTGGTCCATCTGGGGGTTTGGGTCTGGCTGGAACAAGGTATCTGGGTCATAAATCCAGTGCCAACACCATCCCAGTGGTAGGATATTCCAGGCAGAAACTGTCTCTTGCACATTCTGCGTATAATACATGCTATTCAAATCAAGGGTGCTTCAATCAAGACATCTACAATGCACCAGTACAACTCCACAAGTGCAACCTGCCCAACCTCTCAGCAGAGTGGGCTGACATCTGCAGCATCACTTTAAGGTGGCTGGTTTTTCATGGGGGAGGGAGGGATTTTACATCAGGACAAATAACCCAATTATCAATTCTTCTGGGATTCTGGGAGAGGTTTTTGGAACTGAACTATACTAGCCATGTTGGGGTGTTTGGGAGCTCCGCTGGACAATACCCAACACATTGGGGCACAGCTTGATGATATGGCTGCAAGATGAAGAATAAGAGGTAGCTGACTGAGATCCTCCACTCATTATAGAGACAGGAGGCAAGGTGGGGAGAGATCACAGTGGTAGAAGTGAGAACAAGTGCTGGTCCCCTGATGTGCTCCCATGATCTTTTCTTTGGCCTATGCTCCCCCCTTGAATAAATGCTGCCCCGCGATCTCAGGGGCAGCACTGCATCTCGCTTCCTGTAGGCTTCCTTCTGACTTGAGATTCCAGGGGTGAAGGAAAGACATTGTTATTATTCCTTCCATGGTGTTTCTAAGTCCCTGGAGCTTTCTGCAGCAGCAGTCTGCCCTCGCCTCTCCCCTCCTCCCTGCACCTGTCTGGAGTAGCACCGTTATCTGAACACCTCCTCTTCGCTGATGTCTTATTCCGGCGGGGAGATGTCCAGCGTGCCCTGCTGCCCTCTACTGAGGCAGTAACGGGCCCATCCGCTTCATTAAAAGGATCCGTCGGTGCAATTTTAATCATTTCCCCCCCCGCCCCTACCCCTAATGCTGAAAGGAACAGCGAAGGGCTGGGTGCCGGGAAGGGAGGGTGGAGAGTTACAATCCTGAATACACAAAAGCTGGAGCAACAGCAAGCACCAGTAACCCTGGCAACAGTGTCTCAGGATTTGAATGTAATTATACCTCGAACGTGATAAACACTGCGAAGGACTCCTTATGTGGAGATCATACTAAACAAGTCTTTGAAATTACCCTCATCAAATATTGATAGAGGGAGAGTTAAAGAAAGAAGGGGGGGTGGGAGAAAAGAAAAGAAAATTCTAGCCAGTGCCCACGGGCTGCGGGTTAATGGCAATCTGCTGAGGTATCAAAGCGGCACACCCCCAGTGGTCGCCCCGACTTGCAACAAAATTAAAGGGAGAGAAAAAAATCTCCAGAAAGGCTGCGGTATCGATCGCGTTTTGTTTTATGTTCTGCATGCAGAAGAGCAATCCCAATAAACGTCATTTATCCCGCCCGAGCCAAGCTGATGAAAGTTTAATCGCTGCAGAAGGTGAAGGGGTGTTACCCATGGGCCAGCGTGGGTGGGGAGAGAGTAGGACGGCGGAGCATCCTCATTCATTAATAAGCAGAGCTCTTAACAGAAGGATCTCCCCCCAGCCTGAACAGGCAGTTTAGTGACCAGCTTTATTCAGGGCTTCTTCAAACACTCCCACCATCAGGGCATGTTTGATTTTGCTGCATATACTTCTTGGGTGGGAGAAAGTTGTTGGTTTTTTGGGGTTTTTTTTTTTTGCTCGTGTTCATTAATGCTGGGGTTTCTCAAAGTGCTCCGTCAAAGCTTGATGAAAGGGAGTCCTCCAGGGCTAGAAATCACAGCATGATGTGCAGAGCAGAGGAGAATCGGGCCCGGTGAGGCTACCTGAGAAGGTGTGGCCTTTCAAGATGGGCAGGAGAATGCAGTCTGTCTGGCTCTGGAGTCCTCTGCAAAGGCCCCACCAGGTGAGGGGTGGTGGGGTGAAGGGAATGCCTATCTCCTGGATAAGGAAATTCATCTCCATATTTTTTTATTCCACTGAGCTTCTGTGTATTGTTCCAAAGAGGCATTGCCATGTATGCCTTGAGCTCCTGTAGCCCCCCCACATGGGTTGTGTATGTTGATTCAGTGCAGTCTGCAATGCCGTCCTCCTCTCTTGCCTGAGGGCGCAGTGGAAGACCTTTCCATGTTGGCCCTTTCCTTCCCCTCTCATTCTCCAGAGGGGCTTCTGGACCCTCCCCTGACTGCCCATAATCTGGGGGAAGAGTTCTCTTGTGATTTCCCAGTTGGTCTAATAAAATCATTTTGGAAGCAAGAGTTCTGGTTTTGTATGCCAAATGGGGGCACCTTTACCTTTAAGAGACTTTGGCATGAACCAGCAGCAGTATCCAGTTCTTATGTTATGCAGAAGCTAATGCTATGTGATGCTGATGACTTAGAGCAGACAATGAAAGAACTGGACTCCATCAGACTCCTTAGCCCTGCGAGATTTCTGAACAACACAGGAATAAAACAAACTAAGAGAATAACCGTGTGCAGGAGAACAGACCAGGTCAGTGCGCCATCAGGGAGAAAACTCTTGGGAAAAGTGGAGATATGGAGATGATTTCCACAGGTCTTCACCCTGCCTATGCCAGCAATGGGCAGTATCAAAAATGAATGCAGCAAGAAGGAAGATTTATATCCAGCTGTATATGATTCTCAAGCACATAATGGTTTTAATAGCTTGAATTATCTCAGGAAAAAAAGGCTAACTGTGAAACTACGGGTATGCCTACACTGCAATCCAATGGTGTGACTAGTATCCATGTAGGTAAACCCGAGTCATATTTAGACTAGCTGGCTCCAATTTAAATAGTAATCTAGTTACAGCAACCCAGAGCTTGGCAGAGTGAGCTGCCCCAGTATTGTGCCCCTTGTAAAAATGAAATGTATGAGATGGGTTTTTTTAATCAAAGGTGCAGAAGGGAGGGGTAAACATGGGAGAGCTTGTAGCTTGTGTCAAGCTGAAGAACCAACTTTGCAATTTTGTGAACTGAGTTCTTACATGAGCTTAGATGGTGATTAGGATTAGATACAAAATTAAAAAACCCCAAAACACAGTGATCTTACTAGTAGATCTAGAACTAACCCTTGACAAAGCAAAGGAATTTTCCCAGTCCACAATGAAGGAATGTAGCCTACGGAGAGCAGACAGTGCTCTGACACTGGGAACACAGTCAAAGTCAAAGGTCGACATAAGCCTAATGGCCCATCAGGCTGGTGTGATGAAGGATGACCAGTTTCTGTAGTCAACAGTCACAAGGGAATGATGAACCTAGCATCACCACTGGCTGTCTTTGACTTTCAGGGTTCCTAATTCACCGCTGGGTTGACTGGGTAGCCTGAGGGCACGTGTCTGGAGTGAGGTTTCAATTCACCAACTAAGTCCTGTGCTCTCCCTGAGTGCCACTCCAGTCCCCTGCCCAGTATGCTGCTCTGCTCTCTGCTCCTTACCCTATGCTGCCTGCCCAATCTGCTGCTCTGCTTTCTGCTCCCTACCCTGTGCTCTCTGCCTTCTCCCTGATCTGCCACAGCCCACAAACAGAGGCAAGTCATGGAGGCAGTGGTATTGGCTTCTGCATCCCAGTTACCAACGACTACTGAGTGTCACTATACTCAACTAGCGGTGGCTTTGGCCTTAACCCTTGCATGTAAAATATTTCTAACCATCTATGAGGTGCCTAAGTGGATGTAGGTGCCTAAATGCAATTGTATTCTGCCCTGTTGATCCCCTGAAAAACTGTGAGCATGTCCACATTCATAGTTTCATAGTTGGGAGGGTCGGAAGGGACCTGAGCAGATCATCAAGTCTGACCCCCGCCATGGGCAGGAAAGGATGCTGGAGTCAAATGACCCTGGGTAAATGATCATCTGGCCTCCTTTCAAAGACCCCCAGGGTAGGGGTGAGCACCACTTCACTTGGAAGTTGGTTTCAGATCCTAGCTGCCCTGACTGTGAAGTAGTGACTCCTGATATCTAGCCTGAATCTATTCTCAGTCAACTTGTGGCTGTTATTCCTAGTTACTCCTGGTAGCGCTCAGGGGAACAGGGACTCTCCCATTCCCAGCAGGCCCCCCCGGTAAGTTTATAGACAGCCACCAGATCCCCTCTCAGCCTTCTCTTGTGGAGGCTGAACAGGTTCAGGCCCTTCAGCCTCTCTTCGTAGGGCCTGCCTTACTGGCCCCTGATCATGCGAGTGGCCCTCCTCTGAACCCTCTCGATGCTGTCCACATCCCTCCTGAAGTGCAGCACCCAGGACTGGATGCAGTACTCCAACTGCGGCCTGGCCAGTGTTGCATAGAGGGGGAGGATCACTTGGACCTTCTTGTGATGCATCTGTGGATGCATGACAAGGTGTGGTTAGCCTTACTGACCGTGTCCTCACACTGATGGCCCACGTTCATCTTGGAATTAATAGTGACTCCAAGAACCTTTTCTGCCTCTGCACTGACGAGAAGGGAGTTCCCCAGCCTGTTGGTATGCTGCTGGTTCTTTCTCCCCAAGTGCAGTACCTTGCACTTGTCAGTATTGAATCCCATCCTATTCTCATCCACCTACCCCTGTAATCTGTTTAGACCTAGTTGTAGCCTGTCCCTCCCTTCTATCATATCCACTTCTCCCCACGTCTTAGTGTCATCTGGGAATTTGAACAAGGTACTTTTCACCCCCTCGTCCAAGTTGCTGATGAAGATGTTGAACAGTGCGAGCCTGAGGACTGAGCCCTGGGGGACCCCACTTCCCACATATAACACACTGTTAGCTTAGACTTAAGACTAAGTCAGAAAAGGAAAGAAGGACAAGGAGGAACTCTTTCCCTTTTGTGTTAATGGTTTTTCAGGGACTCAGGCAGAAGTCCACAGATGGGTTTAGGAGGTGGAACAGAAACTGATATTTCAAGTCTTTATGGTAGACCACCATCAGCTGAAACTGGTCAAAAAGCACTCCTTGCCATTGCTAAAAAAGACATGGCAAATGTCCCATTAAGACTATATAGATATTTCTTTTAGCTACAAATTTATGATTTTCACATTGGATTAAAAGTAGAGATTTGGTAGTTGCAGTGGAGGAAACTCCAGACCTATATAGAGTACATCTCATATTGGCCACTGTGGTGCCCTGCTTTTCCTGTGGCAGGTTAGGGTGTCATGCTTTGTGTTGCGTTAGGGGTGACCGTGTAGTTTTGCTAAGAGGCCAGAAAGTGGATTTATATAGGATGGTTTGGATAGGGCTGATCCTGCCTCAGGCAGCAGGTTGGACCAGAGGTCCCTTCCAGCCTTCCTTTTCTATGATTCTATTAAAAAAAAAAAGTCAAGCCTTGAGTGAAATGTAGCTGCTGACTGTTAATTACTGTTGTGGATGAAATGTACGTGCAGCAACTCAGTGCTCCTTAGAGCCTGGATAGATGAAACATTTACATTGGAAGTATCTGCATTACACTGGTGTGAAAAACATGCAAACAGACGAGGCTATGGCATAAGCAGAGCAGGAACTGGTCTATGTATGGTACAGAGACACATTACACAAAAGTTGATTGGTTAGAAGTTAGATGTAGATGGAAGCAGACCTTTCTTATAGTGCTTGGCTGGGAGAGACTGTTGAACACCACCTCCTCTGGCATAAGGAAAGGATCACAGAGGCAATTTTTTTCTAAAACTAAACAAGGAACTTGACTATTAAGGAAAAGAGTGTTTTCCCTACAGCTACTCTGTGTGACTGGATGGCTTCTACTGAGAACATCGCCTCTCCTGCTTGACTTCTTGTTACAAGTTTGTGACATAAAACTTGCAGGGGTTCCTCAAGGGAAATTTACACAACACATCCCAGAGACCAGCCTATGAGCTCCATTTCATCAACCTGCTGGATACTAGAGATCAGGGACTAAACATAGACATTGGATTTTTGATGCATTATAATCTGCCTGGCAACTGACTCCCCAGCCCAGCCCAGCCCCTAGCTTCTTTACTTTTCATTCCATCCAGGAAGAGCACACACCAACTGCTGAAGCTTCCTTAGCCTGACGAAGGGTTTTTGAACCCAAAAGCTTGCTTAATAACTATTCTCCAACCATTTGGGTTGGTCTAATAAAAGATATCAAATTCACCCAAGGAACCTTGTCTGACATAAAACTTAGCAGTTTCGGCTGTCTATCCCCTGCATTTGAGGTGAGTGGGATGGAAAAATCTCATATCCCGCCTCCTTCTCTTTTAGGCCTTTGAGGAGAAGTACAGAAGGTATCTAATAGCTCTCAGTTACCTGGACCTAGGAGGATAAAAGATCTCTGTGGCTTCCTTTCCCTTTGAAGAGTCCCATGAACTTCCTTTCTCTTTAGCCCTCCCAAAGGAAGGATGAAGATTATGTTGGGGGGTTAGTGTCACTATACTATGGGGGAGGTAATATAGAAATGTCCCCCCGAGGTTTTCCAAAATCCCGCACAAGTTGGAAACATGAATCCAAATTAAAATGATGCTTTGATTGTTGGTTTCTGGCTCTTTCTGAAGCAAGAAGAAAAGCAGCAAATTGGAATAAAAGGAATAAGCTGAATCTGTGCACCGAGAGAGGTGAATGATAACCGCATATAAACCCAGATTTTCTAATGGTGCCTAAATTCATGCGTAGATGGCATCTGGAGCCTTTAAATGTTAATTCTTACTTGCGGGGATCCTGGTGCGTTCAGAAAGAATGAGATGCCACACAAAGGGCCCCTCTCGATGTTTGTTTTTCTGGCCTTTTTTAATGTTAAAATTTGTTCTAATTCATTTCTTTCAAAAAAACCCCAGCTTGCCTCCTAAAGCATCGGCACAAAGAGAGAGCCATTTCTGGAGTCAGTAGCAGGGCATACTCCACTTCCTTCTGCTCTGAGGTGGCAGAATAAAGAGCTCCTGCCGTAATCTTTTTCTAAGAGTTGCATTGTTAAAACCTTCCTTAGGGAAATCCAGAGAGCGTAATTGCTCTAGTCTGACTCTGCCCGCTGAGCTGCTTGAATTAAGTGGGTGTTTTGGAATCTTGAGCAAAGTCTTCTGGGAAGTGACCTTTGACCCCCAGCACTGCACTTCGCAACCTGCTGCTAATTAGGATGGAGAGAGTCCCCCTTTGTTTTCAAATACTAGTTTACCTCTGTCTTCACTTTCTGCTGGGAGCTGACCGGAATGACTTAGAGCATAATAAACGGGGCACAGCAGATGGTAACACACCAGCATGCCGGAGCCGTAAAACAAAACTTTTAACATTGAAAAGCTGGGAGGCGGAGCGGCCATGCTTTGAACTGTTTGCTGAGTTGTCCCAGCAAAATGTCTCATTATCCACCAACCTGTTAGTGCAGGAATTAATGTCTGTGACAAGCTTTTGTTTAAAAACTAATCCACCTCCATGGCCAGCCTGCGCCTTGCTGTTTCCATTCAGTAGTGACTGGCCTGGGATGCCTTGGTTAGGAAGCACTTTGGAGAGTAGATGAAGGACTTCAGATAACATCTGCAGAAGGGACTCCCACTGACCTTAGGGGATTGGATTAAGTCCATGGTGCTCGCTCACAGCGTGATTTGCTCAGTCTCCCGGCCTGTTACTTCCCCGTTCCCTTTCAGTGCTAAAGTATTCTTAGTCAGCCACTGCTGATCTGTGGGCTAGCATCAACTCCAGAAAGAAAAGCAGCAAACGAGTAAAAGGAATAAGCTGAATCTATGTGGATTTCCCACTGGAAAGCACTCAGCAGCCACCATAAACACATCAGAAGAGCTGGAAATTTGCAAAGGCAAAACCCATTAGATAGAGAGACTGTGGGCTTGCTTATATATGGACACTCAAGAAAAGAAATGGCATTTGTCCACATGTTCCTGCTGCAGTGCTGGGCACTTTTAAGCACACCCAGCACAGCAGTGCATGCATTTGTATAAATGGCAAAATGTGCATTAGCGCTGAGAAAATGGTGGCGGCACGATTTGAACTAAAACACATTGAAGGAGTTTTAGTTCAAAAGGGCACCGCTGCCATTTCTCAGTGTTGACGTGCATTTCATCACTTATACAAATGCATGCATCGCAGTGCCAGGTGTGTCAGCTCATGTGCAGAGCAGACTCGATTAATTGAGTCTGCTCTGATGCACTTGATCTGGACTGAGCTGCACTAGGGAAGGATACACTCACGGCATCATCCCACTCAAGGCCTATGTGGCCAAAACTGCCAGCAAGACATGCAATTGGTGTTTAATCAAGTCTGCTCCGACATGCTGGATCTCCGGCGCATCAGAGAAGACAAATGTATGTGTATAAATGTCCTAAATAACCTGTTAACGTGGATTAGCTAAACCACATTAGTTCACTTCCAGAATGAATTCAGAAAGAATGAAAGGCCTCTTTATACTGGTGAGCATATCCATACAGGGATTTAAAATCAACTCAATGTAGGCTGCTCAAATTCTGAATGAGAATGTGGACAGAGGTGTGAAGGGCTGTATTATAGTTTAACTAAGCCACTTGAAATTCACCCCTTTAGTTAATTCAGGTGAATTTTCTTCTGAAACTTCCTGTGGAGACAAGCCCAGAGTAATTACACAGACAGGGCACAGGCACATGTGGCCCATACAAGCCCAGGGATGTGCATTGGTTTGGTTAGATTGGCTTGTACTGCCACTGTCCAAGATCTTGATACCTTTACAAATACCTGAGCCAAGATTATTCTAAAGGGTCTCAGATTGAGAGCATCCGCTTAATAAAGGATGAGCATGCATAGCTTAGCTTTGCTTAGACCTGGTGGGAGCTGCAGTTTCTCAGCGTCTGTGTAAATTAGGGTCTCTTTTTCCTATAACAGGTGTCACTACCAAAAAACCCCCAACCTCTTTACAATAAAAGAAATATAACACAGGGAAGCCTTAAGAAACCAGTCATAAGTGTAACACCCATGCACACTTGGGGTTGTGTGCTGGTGTCATGTTGCTGCGTATCTTTTTTGTGCTGTATATTGTACCTCCTCTAGGACTGAAAGAGAACTACCTCCTACTCATCCTGTCCAGACCATTGTCCTAAGATTCAAGGGACTTGTGGAACCAGTTTGGTGGTTGTGGCCACTTCACCAGGAGCACTGACCACCTTTGAAGTCATTGGTCTGCATTAGCGGTGTTCAAATGATGTTGCTTCTGATTGGGACCAGGTGATGATGTCAGAAAACTGATTTAAGGTTCAGGCCACCTGGGCTGGGTTCTCTTTCTGCTCCTGGGGCTGCTGAAACCTGAAAGCTGAATTGGGGAGCCAGAAAACCTGCTCCTTATAGTGGGGTTGCCCCTGCCTCTTCACTGGAGAAGCAAACTCAAGCTATGTGAAGGGAAAACCTCAGGTACAGGGAGAGAAAGTCTGTCTCAGGGCTTGAGACCCTTGTTCTCTTCCCCCTTCTCTTTTTTCTGGGTGTTGAGTGGGATGATGCCATAATGGGGTATCAATCTCTGTAGTGAACTAGCCAAGGTGGGAGCCTGGCCGTGAAGCTGGTGAACTCTGGGCCAGGGCTGGGAGCCTGGCGTGTTTTAGTTGCTGTTGCAACTTCTTTCGGGTTCTGCATAGCTGTATTGCTGAACCCCAGCTGTGTGTCTTGCTGGCAGTTTTAGCCACGTAGACCTTGAGTGGGAGGATGTCATGAGAGTATCCTTCCCTAGTGCAGGCTGACCAGGAACGGGGTCCTGGCAGTCACTGGCTGCCTGTGTTGGGGATTGTAGTGTCTAAGCATGGTGGTAGAGCTGAGACTGGATGTCCAGGCTGCAGCCATAAGCCTGGGCCCTTTTTGCTGTTTCACAGAAACCTGTGTGGAGCTGAACCCCAGTCATATGTTTGGCTGGTAGATTTGGGCCAGGACGAAGCCCTGGCACTTGATAAACAACAGTTTATCCAAGCCTCAGTAGTGTATAGGCCTAGCCGGCTTATTGCTGCCCAGTCCAGGCCCCACAGAATAGGCCTGGGCTCCTTTTGTCCCTTTCACAATTTATGCCCCAACCAAGCAGTGTATCTGGGCACTAGTTGTAGTAGCCCAAGTCAAGATAGGCCTGGCCCCTTTTTTGTTGTTTTATAGCTGTTACGTGTCAGCAGAACAGTGTAGTTGAGACTAAGTCTGGGCTGCCACCAAATAGGCCTGGTGCTCTTTTGTTGAATGCTCAGGCCCTTGTGCAGGACAGGCCCGAGTCCTCCTTTTCTTGTTTTGCAGCTGTTGGGTCTCAGCATAGCTGTATTGCTGAGCCCTGCTGTACGTCTGCTGCATGTCTGGGCCTGGCTCATGTTGTTACTAGGGTGGCCATCAGAGGGGACAGTCCGGTTGTCTTCTGTCCTCTATTTGAAACCTGACGCCTTTATGTCCTCTATTTTTCTCTTGAAGAGGAAAATAGAGGACATAATGGCATCGGGTGCCGTATCAATAGAGGACTGAGTAACCCCTACTTAGCACTCCAGAAAAGCGGAGCATTAAGCAAAACTGCACTAAGCAAAACCCATTTTCCCATAGAAATGAATGTAAATAGAGATTAATTGGTTACTGCCTGCCCCACCGCCGCCTCTCCCCACTCCCCCACCTGTCTGCCGGCACTCCAGCCCCACGTACCAGCCCAGCCCAGCCCAGCCCAGCCCAGGCCTCTGCTCCTGCTCCCTCGCTCTGGGCCGCGCCAGCCCTGGCCCTGAGCACTGGCATGGGTCCCACGCTTATGCCTGGCCCCCCCTCGCTGCTTCTCACTGCTGCCACCTCTCTCACCCCCCTTGCCTGCCTGCCGTCCTCTCCGGCTCCACTCGTCAGCCTGGGCACTGGTTCCTGCTGCTGGGCACCAATGAGGGCCCCATGCTCCTGCCGCCCCACTCTGGGCACAGGCCCCCGCCAGCCCTGGCCCCGGGCACCGGCGCTCCTGCCGCCCTGCTCTGGGCGCGGGCTTCCACTGGCCCCAGCACGGGCCCTGCACACCAGCGCAGGCCCCATGCTCCTGCCCCCCACCCTGGGTGCGGGCCCCTGCCGGCCCTGGCTCTTCGGCCCTGCGCTCCTCCCCTCTTTTGCAGCTGCTTGTATCCACTCCCCCCACCCCCCACTCTGGCACCACGTGCCAGCCTGGGCCCGCACTCCTGCCATCCTGCCTTGGGCCCTCATGCCTGCCCACCCACTCACTGCCACTCATTCACCCCCACCCGCTGCTGCCACCGCCGCCACCACCGCCTCTCCCTGCCCGCTGGCCTGCCGAAACTCCGATTCCATGGAGCGCTACAGCAAGGCCGGCCGAGCGCTCAGCGGATTCGGGTATCAATTCAAAACGCGTGCTATAGTGAAATAGCGCTAACTGAAACCGCATTAAGCGGGGGTTGCCTGTAGCAGAAAACCAGAATGTCGTCCATGACGGCCACCCTCGTTTCATAGATTCATAGATGTTAGGGTCGGAAGGGACCTCAATAGATCATCGAGTCCGACCCCCTGCATAGGCAGGAAAGAGTGCTGGGTCTAGATGACCCCAGCTAGATGCATATCTAACCTCCTCTTGAAGACCCCTAGGGTAGGGGAGAGCACCACCTCCCTTGGGAGCTCGTTCCAGACTTTGGCCACTCTAACTGTGAAGAAGTTCTCCCTAATGTCCAATCTAAATCTGCTCTCTGCTAGCTTGTGGCCATTATTTCTTGTATCCCCCGGGGGCGCCTTAGTGAATAAAGCCTCACCAATTCCCTTCTGTGCCCCTGTGATGAACTTATAGGCAGCCACAAGATCGCCTCTCAACCTTCTCTTGCGGAAGCTGAAGAGGTCCAGGTGCCCCAGTCTCTCCTCTTAGGGCTTGGTGTGCAAGCCCTTAACCATATGAGTGGCCCTTCTCTGGACCCTCTCCAGGTTATCCGCATCCCTCTTGAATTGCGGCGCCCAGAATTGCACGCAGTACTCCAACTGCGGTCTGACCAGTGCCCAATAGAGGGGAAGTATCACCTCCTTGGACCTATTTGTCATGCATCTGCTGATGCACGATAAAGTGCCATTGGCTTTTCTGATGGCTTTGTCACACTGCCGACTCATGTTCATCTTGGAGCCCACTAGGACTCCAAGATCCCTTTCCACTTCTGTGCCACCCAGCAGGTCATTTCCTAGGCTGTAGGTGTGCTGGACATTTTTCCTCCCTAGGTGCAGCACTTTGCATTTCTCCTTGTTGAACTGCATCCTGTTGTTTTCTGCCCACTTGTCCAACCTATCCAGGTCTGCCTGCAGCTGTTCCCTGCCCTCCGGCGTGTCCACTTCTCCCCACAGTTTTGTGTCATCTGCAAACTTGGACAGAGTACACTTCACTCCCTTGTCCAAGTTGCTGATGAAGACATTAAAGAGTATCGGTCCAAGGACCGAGCCCTGCGGGACCCCACTGCCCACACCCTTCCATGTCGAAACCAACCCATCCACCACGATTGTTGCTTTTGTAGCTCTATGTCCCGACCAAGCGGTGTGGTTGGTGCCAGTTGCCGTTCAGTCTCATTTGCTGTTCGGCTGGCTTCTTTGACTTCTCTTTCAGTTCCCTGCCCCAGCAGAGTTGGGATTAGGACTAGAAATTTTGGGTGCAATATGCTGATGAAAGCTGCAGTTAATTCCTCAAAGCCACCACGTGGAAGTAGAGATCAGTGCTACAGCTTCGCAGGGAGCACCGAGGGGCTCCTTGCAACACAGAAGGACCCATGCTCTCTAGCAGTAGGGCTGTGCAAAGCTTTGGTCCCTGATTCAATTCGGCAGAGATTTGGCCCAATTCAGTGGCTGAATCTCTGAATCTGAATCAAATCAGAGGACCCTTTAATCTCTCCGACTCAAATTGGAACCCTCCAAATCGATTTGGAGAGATTCAGAAAGATTTGGCAATTCTGACACAGAGACAGCTTTAAATGTTTTTTCTACATACCTCTAGGTACCAGAGCTTGTGAGTGCTGTGATGCTGGGGTGCATGGAGCATCCCACAGAAGCACGGGGGGTCCCTAGCACGCTCAGCAGCAGACCCAGAAGTGGACCACAAGCACTTCTGGTCCTGGTCCACTTCCAGGTCCACTGGGAAGAGCACAGGGCCCCGACCCCCACATCCCCCTGGCTCGGGGACTGGTGCCTCCTGGGTCTGGAGGGGTACCCAGGATCCCCTCGTGGCTGATTGCTGAGCCACTTCCGGGTTCACCGCTGAGCACACGGAGGGCCCCCACCTCCCACACTCTTGTGGGGTGCTCCATGCGCCCCAGCATCGCAGTGTGCACAAGCTATGCTGGTACTTCAAGATATGTAGAAAAAAACATTTAAAGCTGTCTGTGTCCAAATCATTGATTCTCTGAATCAGCATCGAATCTTCAGATTTGGATTTGGCCAATTCGAGTCAGGGACAGTGATCTGAATCAAAAAATCATCACTGTCCCTGATTTGGGCCGAATCCAAATCGAATAGGGCCCACTTCACACACCCCTATCTAGCAGCTCCCTTCGGTGCAGTGGACCCATGGAGAAGCTCATAGGACTCTCCAGTGTGGGCCCCCATTTCTAGCCCATTGCTGAAGGGCAGATATAGGGGTGCAGGCCCCCAGAACTATGCATTGAGAAGCCCCAAGTCTCAGAGTGCCTGGGTATGGGTAAAGCCTCCCTAAGAGACTGCCACCTATAGACCTTGTTTTGTACTTTATAGTGTTTTAAAATTATAGTTAGTGTTTACTATTTTTTTTATTCTTTGTTATTCATTTGGATTTTTTGTTTACACTGCTGGCGAGGGAAGGTTTGTTGGTTTTATTGGACACCCTAGTTTAGTGTTTCCCAGGTAGCCTGGGTGGGGGCTCGAGCCAAGGTGAAATATATTTAGTACCCCAAAACTGAACCTGGCCCTTGTTGCTGCTAACTGGTGCTCAGCAGAAGGGTTACATATGTACCAGTGCCTCACATTCAACCACCCTATTTCCCTCAAGAACTGGATCCCATCCCTGAAATACCTGAGGGTATGGGTAAGCCTTGCAGCTTATCATGAAGATCAGCGTGTGAGGCCATGTGGGATCAAAGGGAAAAGTTTGCTCCAGAGATGAGGGCAGCTCTTGGAGAATGTCTTGCCATCATCAGGGCCTGGCATGTTAAGTGGTTCCAATGTTCACAAGTGGGAAACTCTTATACAGAGAGTTTTTCTCTGCTTCTAGGCCATCAGCAGGGCCATGTGTTTGCTATGAAACCCTTGATGCTAAGTGAGTAGCAATGAATCGCTCACCTTGTCTGTCTTACCTCAAGTTGGCCAAGCTTTGTGGCAATAGCTGTCCCAAAATAAAATTAGAGTGAGGAAAGCTTCTGCTCTAACACAGACCTGATGAGAAGGTCTCAGCTCATAGCTTCATGTAACAGGGTCTTGAGACTGATAAGCTGAGTACCAAACAGTGAGTGCACCCTCCCACCCAAGGGGAAGAGAGGAAGGGCCTGATTCAAGACCTACTGAAAGCCAGTGGAAGGACTCCAGTTGATCTGAATGGGCACCAGAATGGCCCAAGGTGCCTTGAAGGAGGGGACTTTGCTTGGGAACATAAATGACTTTCATGTTTTTCAGGCTGCACTTCAGCCAGAGCTTTCAGGCTCCATATATTCTCCTTCTCACCCCACTTTGGAGACTACTTGGCCTTGGTGGGTGTTAGAGTAGAAACTAGAGAGGTCAGAGTCACAGCAAAAGCATAGGACACCTTCTTGGCTTCCTGGCTGCTCCTCTCTCCTTGTATCTGTGCTGGATGTGGAGGCTGAATCTTCAACGTATTACAGAAAAGGGTACCCCATGCGGGTAGGACTCTGTGTGAACCCATAGAAGTCGCTGGCACCTCATCCTTTTAGATTGTCAATGAGGGGGCAACAGTAGCCAGGGCTTTTTTAGTGCTTCTGCTCCTTTAATAAGAATAACAAGCAACGAGTAGGAGAATCAATACCTTGTTGGGGGAGAAGAGCGGGGGGTGCCTGGGAGAAGGGATGGGGATTTGGCTGGCTTGACAACTTGGAGAAATCTGTCAGAAATGCTTGAATGAATTCACTGTCTGTTCAGGCCAGGAAAGAAAACAACCCAGGCCTGATGCAAGGCCTGCAATGAGTAGGCAGCACGGATTAAATATTCATCCCTTCACACAGCACATTATGCCGATGTGTACTCAGAGCTAGCAGCGTGCTGTATTACAGGGCTTCAGGTTTACTGAATGGGTGGTGTCAACTGACAGGCCAAGGGGCCCTAGAGCAATTTCACTCGTGCTTGATTCATGGCTTGTCAGAACACTAACCAAATATTCCATTTTCATCTTTACTCTCTGCTCCCCCTCGCTTACTCGCATCGGGAATGAGTGATCTGCCAGCAGAGACTGCCGCTACCTCTCTCCAAGGGCCTCCGGTCTCCCAGCTACAGGATTGTTTTGACCCTGTATAGGCAAGAGAAGCCATCTGTGAGGAAGGGGAATTGTGAATTATGACTTGGGTTAGTGAGTAGCAATATCTACTTGTGTGTCTTAAAGAAACCATTGAAGCCAAAGGGCAGATTAATTAGCACAGTGAGCGCTTTATCTTTGTGGACTTGAGTCCATATCCATCCTCAGGGCCCAGACCTAACCTAATCCCTAGAGCAGTGGTTTTCAATCTGTGATCTAATCCACAGATTATGTCTAAGGGGTCCACAAAAGATGACTATTATCACTTGAAAGTATGTGAAATACCCACAGTTGCAATTCAAAGAGGTCTGCACCTCCATTTGGAATGTTTTATGGGTCCGCAAATGAAAAAAGGTTGAAAACCACTGCCTAGAGCATATTTTGTTCACTTCGTAAAGGACCTCTCCCTTTGCAATATGATAGTGAACAGACCAGCAGAAAGGATGTAAGGTTATACCCAGGCAAATCATGGGTTTTTTAGCTTAGTGGCTGAACCTGAAAAGAAAGCAATAGGGTTGGGTGGAGGAAGAAGTACATAAAAAAAAAAATCCTTTTCATTCACCCTGCAGTGTATGTTTGATCCCAAATGAAATCTTTTATTGAGCTTGTGGACTATTTAAACTTTCTTCTTTTAATTTAGGTCAATATTTAAACAAAAAGGCAATGAAATGGTTAGGGGCCTGGGGCACATGACTTCTAAGAAGCGGCTGAGGGAACTGGGCTAATTTAGTCTAGAGAAGAGAAGACCGAGGGGGATTTAATAGCAGCCTTCAACTACCTGGAGGGTGGTTACAAAGAAGATGGAGCTGGACTGTTCTCAGTGGCGACAGATGACAGAGCAAGGAGCAATGGGCTCAAGTTGCAGCAAGGGAAGTTTAGGAAAAATTTTCTCACTAGATGGGTAGTGAAGCACTGGAACAGGTTACCCAGAGAAGTTGTGGGCTCTCCATCCTTGGAGGTTTTTAAGACCCGGCTAGACAAAGCCTGGGCTGGGATGATGTAGTTGGGGCTGGTCCTGCTTTGAGCAGGGGGTGGGACTAGATGTGACCTCCTGAGGTCCCTTCCAACCTTCATTTTCTATGAAAAATGCCATATTGAAACAAAAAAGTCAAGAGGTGTCCTTTAAAAACATTGAAACTCTGTGGCATTTTGAAAAAAGAAATGTTTCATTTGTAAAACATCAAAGCAAAATATTCAGAAAATGTCTGTCTTACTTTTTGATAAAACATTTGCCAAATCCACAATGATTTTTGTCCCCTTCTTTCCTCCTCCAACATGAATTTCTTGGTTAATTTATTATTAAATAGAAACATTCTGCCCAGCTGTGGTTAGAAGTGAGGTGCCCTGGCATTGAGGGACGGGGGCTATGGCCTCTTTGGGACGCTGTCAGAGTGAATAGAGCACATCACTGGAAAGCTAAAGGAGTCTCTTACAAAGAAGCTGCTTGCACACTTCTTGCTCTATACACTGCATGGTAACTTTGAGCAAGCGCTTCAGCTGTGATTAGTGTACAACCCTTGTACCAGTTCTACAGGACACTGAAGTGACCATCTCTGCTGTGGGCATTCATAAGGGGTGTTTTCATCTTGCACAAGGATCCTTCATGCTGCCAGTGTGGCAGAAAGAGGCCTGATGTCAATGTGACTCAAGCACGAGGTACGTGTGTAGCACTTGCAGTGTCCTCTTGAACAACATTTCTAATCCTTAACAAACACCTACCATCCTGTTCACAAGCAAAATGCTGTTTGCAAAGCTGGTTTGGGTCTTTGGTTACGAGATGTAAATAGCAGGTTTAAAAGCTGATCACCAAACACTGCAGGAAATAAAAGCTGCCCTGAGTGGGGGGCAGGAGAGCTGCAGCAATCTTATGGGGATGTTTGAGATGAGATGACAGCACTGCCATCTCTTCCTGTGCCTGTTTTAATTGCATTAGGTGAGAGGAAAACCCCAGGTCTCACTTGTAGGTCCCAACACGGAGAATCTGCAATGCTGATCAGGGCCATTGCTGGAGGCACCAGGCCCACAGGAGGGAGGGAAGCAAGCTTCTCCAGGGGCATCTTCTTTCTGAATTGTTTAATAAGCAAGTTGTAATTTAAAAATCTCATGGCACTTCCATGCTGGGTTCATTTTTCAGCTGAATTGAAAGGATTCAGATTTTCTGTCTTTGGAAACACTGGGCTCTGGAGAAGGCTTATTGGTTTTGTCTCATGGTTAAACCCAGTTTCTGTTAAACAGTGGTAACCCATGTAAAGATCTCCAAAGTTTCTGCTCTCCCTTTTCCTAGAGGAGAGTTTTTCCTAGAGAGAGAGGAGGGGGCTATCTGGTCTTCAAGGTTGTGTCTCTGCTGCTATTGAGGCACTCCTGAGGATGACTTCACCCATTTGCGTGCCCCAAACCTGGAAATGAGGAGGTGAAGCTGCTTTGAGGGTCTCCCATCGCCACTCTGGAGATCTGTTTCTAGGGTGCTTGAAAGGAGCAGTGGGGATGTCTCCTCAGGGTAGTTCACCTCCCCATTCCCAGGTTTGGAACATGCATGTTCAGAGGGTCTTGGGGTTTGGATATGTTCCCAGCTGGCCTCCTGCCTGCTGTTTATGTTGGTGTTCAAGTCGCTTGGGGTCTGTGCGCCCTCAGAGGCCATTGCCTGCAATCAGCTTCCTGGAGCTCAGGTGTGATACAGAAAGAACAACCTGAATTTGTGTCTGGTAGCAAAAGCTCAGAGAGTCCCATTGTCTTGTAGGACAGTAGCTGGTGGGTCTGTATAGTGACCAGCCCGGCTCAGCGAAACTGCTTGGACAATGATAAGTGATGCATTACAGGCAACTGATGCCTCCTAAGTCACTATAAGAGGGCGAGTCTTGCAACCCAGTACTTATAGCTGAGATGCCCCGACCCCATACCAATTCTCTCTGTTGAGACGTTCCTTTTTACTCGTCTCTTTGCTAAGTCCAGACACTTGCAGCTCATCCCTTGCCAACTTCGGCTCCCCCCTGCCAAGTTTGGACATCTAGAGCTCACTCCCGGATGAGTTTGGGCACCTAGAGCTCACTCCCTGCTGAGCTGGGTCTTTTCTAGCTCACTCCCTACTGAATTCACATATCTCCAGCTCACCCCCTGCTAAGTCCAGCTCACCTCTTGTTATCCCTACTTTCGCTAGCTAGTTCTACCTTTTAACTTCTCTATTTGTTCAGCTACTATTTCTTTCTTTAAATCAGTGCTTTTGCTCGATGCATCTTTTATCAGGTCATCCAGTAGTCCGTGAAGTCTGCTACTCCCAAAGTCCTTTGCGGTGCCTTAGCTTAACTGTAACTTAGCCAGCCTTGGATAACCAAAACTCCTACAGTACATAACAGGAAAGGGTTGGCTTCTCAGTGGTCCTGTAAAGAGCACAGCAGAAGAAATATGGACACACCCTGTGAGGCATCTATGAAATCAGTAGGACTGATGGATCTGCCTGGATGGAAAGCAGGGAAAATGAATGCCTAATGTTGGACTCAGAAGAATGAGAGGGGGGTTTCCAAGCTGGAGGAGGGCCAAGGGGTGAGTGAGAAGCAGTCCTGAAAACTCTGCACCTGCTTTCCGCAACATCTCATTTCTATTTGTTATATGTTTTGCCTTGCTATAGGTTCTCCATCCTGGCCTGGTCTAGGAGACAGCTTTGCTAGGAAGGAAGATGGAGCTCATCAGTGAGGTGTCACTCGCATCAGGGATTCTCTTGTTTAGTGCTTGAATACTGTGTCCCTCTCTAGATCCTTGGACACCATGGCAATGGGCACTATCTAGGCACCTATTTGAACAGAAAATCCTCATTCACTTCCCCTCTCCCAGGACTACAAGACAATGTTGCATCACCATATAAAGTTCCTTAAAAGGGACCATCTTTTTTGTTCAGCATTGTATAGTGACTAACACTGTGGGGGCCTAGCCCATAACTGGGGCTCCTAGGTGGTACAATCTACCAAATAATAAATAATGATGGTGTCAAGGGCTGTGATGACAACTGAGCCCTATTAAATTCTCCATACTCTTTGGACTTGTGAATGTTCCTTATACTCTACAGTTGTTAAGTTGCACCCAGAGAATAGGGAGAGATCCAGCAATCCTCCTCTTGCAGTAAGTATTCTGTATTTTGCCTTGACTTCAGAGGACTCATCTCCTGATAACGAAACCATCTGCCAGTACAGGAGTCAGGTCCATCTACCTACTGCTTCTTTCTCTTGTACCAATCTATTCCTCATGTCCCTTGATACGGCAGAAAGATATTGAGACTTGTATAGAAGCGCCGCGTTGGCAACTTTTAATATTACTGAAACATAATCAGCTTTTGCTTCTACAGCAATTAGCATATTATTACCCATAATGTTTTGCATGGCAATTTTGTTGTAAACATTTGTACTAATTCACCATAACCTAATTATTTTTATGACATGTAATTATGAAATATTTTTGAAGAAGGAATGGCTTCGTTTTCTATTTATACAATTTGTTTGTAGAAATGTCAGAGAATTTTAACATCAGGAAATACCACTACCTCCTTGATTAGCCTTTATCATTTATGAGTCCTGAAAACCCCTGCTCGGATCTTCCCAATCTGACTGCAGTAAGCATCAGGATCAGACCCTTTCATTTTAGCTGAAATTTTGTGAAAATATTTCTTCGTTAATACGATTGAAAAATATGGACGATTTGATCGATTCTTTGGTCTTTGTTAATACTGGAAATATGACAAAAGATGTGGCTGTAGAAAGGCTAAATATAATCAAGATGTTGACCAGAAATAATACAACAATTTTTGTGACTGAAAGACTTGACAATTGAAATGAATCATAATTCAAGACAATGCCCAGAAACAATTTCTTAATGTTTGATTTCACAAAAAAAACCCCAAAAAAGGTTTGTAAGGGATTTATCTTGTAACACTGCTTAAAAATGATGTTGCTTTATGAGCAAGATTAAGCACTGCCCACCAGGATGGAGAAGGTGAGCTAAGAAAGTTTCTTTCAGTCCAAAACAAGAGGTATCCTTCTTCCCTTGATAAGATAATGAATTAAGATCTGACAGTAAAGCCAAGCTTACAGTCTCTTAAAAAGAAGGAAAACTCTATGTTGAGTTGTGATCCACTTGATCAGGGGTGGGCAATAATTTTGAGCGGAGTGCCGCTTACCGAGTTTTGGCAAGCTGTTGAGGGCTGCATGGGTATCCCTGCCCCTTGACAGGTGCCCTGCCCCCTGGTTGCCATCTTGGGATGAAAGTCCCACCCTATAGCCTTTGCGTTTTGCTGCCAGAAGTCCCTCCCCTTGCCCCTGGAAGTACTCGTTTGGGGAAGAGAGTTTACCATCTTAGAATGGGAAACCCCCCCCCCAAATATACTAAAAATTAGACACCCATAATAATAATTTTTAATTGAATTAAAAAATATATTTTTGTCCTGATTTGTGTGTGTTTGTGCTGCATATGTAGAAGTGATTGCATAACAGCTCAAAATGCAGTCTTACTCTTGTATAGTGTGTGGTGTGTGTAGGGGTATCAGGGGATATGGGTGGGTGGATGTGGGGTTTGTGTGGAGCTGTGGGTGGGTGGGTGGTTATGGGGGATTTGTGGGGATGTGTGTGGGGGAGGGTGTGGCTATGGGGTTTGCAGGAAGGGTTTCAGGGTATGTGGGGTGTACATGAGAGCCCTCCTCCACCCCTGCATGTGCCATCCTGAGCCAGTCAACACCTGCCTCCTCCCCGCAACTGCCCAGAACCCAAGTGCTCTGCAGTGCCTCCCTGCAACCACCAACAGCGTGCAGCCACAGCATGCCCCACACCTGCTCTCCACCACCTGTCCACATTCAGTGGTAGTGGTGGGAACCAGTGCATGCAGCCACAACCCTGTGCACCCTGTGTTGGCTCCAGGCTCACCCATTGGGGCTAAGCAGCGGTAGCAGCAGGTGGCTGAAACTGCTGCTCGGTGCGGGGGAAAGTTTGTCCTGAGTAGCCGCTGCTCAGCCCAGCTGGGTAAGTGTAGGATAAACAGGATCAGGGCTGTGCATGCTGGTCTCTGCTTGTACCATGGGGCTCGGGTGTGGGGCCTGGGAGTGAGCTGGTGTGTGGGAGTGCAGCAACAGCCAGGTGGGAGTGCAGGGCCTATGCCAGTGCCCTGGGGCCAGCGTCCCTCTCTCCCCACTGGCCCAGCCCAGCCCAGCTCAGCTCCATAGATCCCTGCCAGCCCACACCCTGTGCTCCTGGCACCCCGCTCTGGGCCCCACCGGCGCTGGCCCTGTGCTCCCACATGCCCACTCGCTTCCACTCCCCCCTACCCCCCACCTCCACCATTGCTTTCCTTCCTGCCTGCCGACCGCTCCTAGACCACGTGACTCCCGGCTGCATGGCCACAATGGCAGTACTCAACAGAAGCTGCCCCGGCCCCGAGGACTGAGGCAATTGCACGTGGTCCTCCCCTATGTCCCTGTTCCCCCCTTCTTATCTGAATTTCCCACTCTGGTGCAGGGAGGCATGAACAGCCCCATGGCCCGAGACCAGAAGCCTCTGCTATGCAGGGGCTTCTGGCTAGTGGGGGCGGGGCTGGGCAGGCCTTGCTGTTGCAGGGTCCTGCTGTGGCTTCCCCTGAGTCCTACGGCCACTGGCTCCTGTTATCTTTGACAGGCAGCCAGGGGCAGATAAATATGAATTTTCTAAATTTTTTAGGGGCCCTGTGGGCTGGATAGAATGGCCTGGCTGGATGGATCCGGCCTACATGTCGTATTTTGCCCCTCCCTCCCCCTGACCTTAATGCTTATATGATAGTTTTTTGTGGAGCAGTAGTTATCAACTTTGGTGTACTAATGCAGCCAGATGCCTGGGGCAGCCACCACATACAGGGGCAGCAGCGACTTTCAGTTCCCACCACCTCCACCAGCACAGTTATGAAGATGCAGTGGTAGCTATTTTTTTTCTGCCCTCCAAAGTCAGCACCTGGGGTTGCTTCCCCAGTTGCCCTGACCTAGTTTATGCCACTGGCTCTCAATACTCTATGCCCAGATACAAATATGATTTTCATACATCAGACAGGTTTATCTCATTTATGAGCGAACAATTTTTTAAAAGTGTCAAAACTTGGTATCATCTTTAATATTTAATGCACCACCAGAACGCATCCTGGTCAGGGAATCTCAGTAAACAGTCAAGCATGCCTTTACGTCCAAAAGGCCTGGAATCATTTCTCCATTATAGTGACAATAAGACACCTCCTTTTGGATTTAAGCAGCTTTTATACCCAGGAATTTTAAGACAAATATATGTACAACCAGTGGAAATGTGCCCTCATTATCACCTCAGTACAGGTCAGGAATTGAATGCTAAAGCACTGGAGAAACATATTAAGCTATTTCCATATGTATAAAGTGCCAACCAAAGACAAGGGTTCAGTTGTGTATGGACTGTTGATAGCCATGAAGTCATTCGTGGCATTACAGCAATCATAAGACTGAAAAATTTAAAACTCTCTAATGTATTTGGCATGGGAAAGGATTCCCAAATGATTAACCTAAATGACATGCTAATGTTCATCAATCAAAAAAAAGCCTGGATATTTTCTGATGTTTCACAGGTGTGACAAAAAAAATGCTGTGGACCCCAAAAATATAGCTGATGATATCATAGGCAGTCTATGAAATCTGACGTATCATCCGCCTCTGGTCACAGATGAAAATCTTGAGAACATTGAACAATGTCTGGTTTCTTTTTATGCCTGTGTCAATGATGTCACAACTGTGAATGCTGTCAGATTAGTACTATTTGCCCATAAAAGCCGAACACTTGAAAACATCCCACCCACCCAAGCTGTACTGGTATAGCTTATTCATTGACAGCCCCATGAGCTGCCTGCTGCCTGCAAACAGGCTAAAAAATACAGTCATCAGCAAATCTAGACACATGTGAATAAAGAAATGTGGATGGAGATTGGCTGTTTGTAGATGAAGCTGTTAGAATACTTGTCAAATATAGTTGAATAGAAAAGGCTGTATAAAGTCCATGTGTTTACAGTGTAATGCTCTGTGTCATTGTGTGGGCAAATACAACTAAATGTATAGCAGCCAAATTTACTTACATACAAAGTATCTTTCACAGGACTCCACGTCTGAGGCATAATGAAGGGCATTTATATGCTGTAATTACATCTAAAATGCGCATATTGCTTTAAGAACTGGGTAAATATATGTATTTAATATTCTAGGATACAAAGAAAGAAAACAGCATGAACTGAGAGGTGAAACTGTACGTATGTAAGAAGATATTTTCGAGACGTAAGCAGTCAGAGTTTACCATGGCCATAAGATCCAGTAATAATTATTGAATTTGTGCATTGCTAATTTGGTTAATTATAGATATTGGAATAAAACTATTTTTAAATAATGGAGCCAGAACCTAGTCTAGAAATTAAATTTCTGGAAAAAAAAGTATTGTTGTGCTATAATAATGACATTGGGACCTGACAAAGAATGCCTTGCATTCAAAAGCTTGTCTCATTTTATCCCAGCGTCATAGTTGGTCCAATAAAAGATATCACCCTCAGAAATCCTTGCCTCTGACATCAGACTGTCTCATTTCAATATGGAGTTAGATTCATAGATACTAGGGCTGGAAGGGACCTTGGAAGATCATCGAGTCTAGCCCCCTGCCCCAGGGACAGGAAGTCAGCAGGGATTATAGGATCCCAACAAGATAAGCATCCAAATGTCTCTTGAAGGCGTTCAAAGTGGGTGCTTGAACCACCTCCAGCAGCACTCTATTCCAAACCTTGGGGGCTCAAACAGTAAAGAAGTTCTTCCTTATGTCCAGCCTGAAATGGTCATGGAGGAGTTTTTTTTTTTCCTGGGTGTTGGTTGTCAGTTGTCCCATCTGGTTTAGCAGGTGTCCAATGTCGCCCTTGCTTTTCCTCCAGCTCCCTGCATATCTAAAAAAGGACGTTTTATTGTTCTTGATACTTGTAACTAGTCGGAGTTCCATTGCAGCCTTGGCTTTCTTGGTTTGCTCCCTGCAGGTCCGGACCAGAGCAGAGTATTCCTCCTTGGAGGTGGATCCAGTCCTCCATCCTTTCTAGGTCTGTCTTTTTAGATGCAGGAGGTCTGCTAGTTCCCTGGAGAGCCAGGAGGGCTGCTGTGCCCTTTTGCTGCCTTTTCTCCGAGACGGGATAGACTTTGCTTGCGCATCCAGGATTGCTCCCTTGAGGAGCAACCACTTGTCCTGAACTCCTCTCCCCTTTGGGTTGTGGCACTTTAGGGTCTCACTGACAAACCTCCTTAGCTTGTTGAAGTCAGCTTTCTTGAAGTCGAGGACTTCTGTATTGCTGACTGACTTGCCAGCTTTACGGCAGATGGTGAAGGTGATCAGTTCATGGTCACTGTCACCCAGCTTCCCTCCGATCGTTAGGTCGCTGATTAGGTTGTCCCCCATTGCCAGTACCAGGTCAAGTAGCGCTTTACCTCTCATCTGCCCATAGACGTATTGCATGAGATAGAGCTCATCCATGCATGAGAGAAAGCTTTGCGACCACTCGGATTTGGCCGAGTGCTCTTCCCACGAGATGTCTGGGTAGTTGAAGTCTCCCGTGACAACCATGCACCGGGAGTGTGCAGCCTTAGTCAATTCCCTAACAAACTCCTGGTCAAGCTCTTGATCCTGGGTAGGAGGTCTGTAGTAGACTCCCACCATTGTGTCCCCTGTGCCATGTTCCCCATGGATTTTAACCCAGAGGGTCTCCAGTTGGCCACCCTGGGTGCCAATGTCAGCTTGCAGGGACACGTAGCTTTCCTTGACATAGAGAGCTACACCCCCACCCCTTCTGTCCACTTGATCTCTCCTGTACAGGGTATAGCCATCTATACCTGTGACTTAGTCATGGGTGGAGTTCCACCAGGTCTCTGTTATCCCTATGACATTATAATTATTTGTGTTTAGCAGGAGGACAAGTTCCTCCTGTTTATTCCCCATGCTCCTGGCATTTGTGTACTGGCATGCAAGTGTCCCTTTGAGGGCCCTTGCCTTGCCTACAGCTTGTTCCAGGGCTGGGGCAGGGGTGGGGTCCCTTAAGTGCCTTGGGTTGCTGGCTTTGCAAGGGTTGCTCAGAGGGCCAGCAGTGGCAGTAGTCCCCTCATCTCCTGACGGGCTTAGTTTAAAGCCCGGTGGAGCAGGTCAACCAGTCTGGCTGAGAAGAGCCTCCTCCCCAGAGTTATGTTCTCTGATGTAGTTTTTGTTCATTCAGCAAAATGTACCAAATGGAGTGTTAATTTTAGTGGGGACTCTAACATGTTGGGGGTATAGGAAGAAGAGGGAGAGGATCTTCCTTTCCCTTTAAAATATGCTTCCATTTTCAAACAAAGAGCAAGAGGAAACAGCCTAAGTAGCCCCTTAACATTTTCCTCCCCTCTTCTGAGGCCACAATGTTGGATCAGAGATCATTGGATGCAAAGAACGCACACAAAGAAAGAGAAATATCTTCTGAGTTTGAGATTATGGATGAGCTTACCCGCTTGCGTAAACTGATATTGCACACAGAAGCTAAAAGGTTATATCTCTAACAATGGTGATCAGTATAACTCCACTGAAGAAAAATAACTCCTTTTACACCAGATTCCCAGCTGCACCATCATGAAAGGAATGCACTGATTTACACCAGCTGAACTTTAGAAACACTTGGATGTCTATCTTGCTGGGATCATTTGAACCCTGCTGACTGCCTGGCCTTTGGGCAGGGGGCTGGACCCTATGATCTTGCGAGGTTCCTTCCAGCCCTAATGTCTATGAAATCTATTTAAGCTATGAAACTTCTGGCCAAGTTAGACATTTTTTCTGTCATCCTTTGGAGAAGAAAACATGAATTTGAGACACAGAAGTATGGGAAAACCAATGACACCCGATTAGGGGCTAACCATATAGACAGTCGCCCAGGATTTAACTGGCCTTGCCATTATTGGGCATTTCTCAAACTGGACAGGGTCACTGTGCCTCAGATCTATACCAGTGGGGCCTTCTCAATGACAACAAATGCCCTTGTGGACAAGTTTAAACCATGTCCCACATTGTTGACTCCGTCCATTTACAATGCTACCTGGTGGCCTTCAAGCTCTTCACACCAGTGTTGACGTTGCCTTAAGATGGCTGAAACAATAGGCTGAAAGAGCATATGCTAAATAAGTAAATAGGGTTTACCAGCAGAAGTCTCTAGGCATGTGGGAACTCAGAGCTCACAAGCTTCTCCTGAGGGTAGGTGCTTTCATCTGTGCTTTCAAAGGCGTAAGTTGGGCTCAGTGCTGATACAGTTTAATACAGCACTCAACCAAATCTGCATCTCCCATTTCTTGGGTCTTTTCTCAGTCTGAAAGGTTGAAACCCATATCTTCCACCTCTCAAGCAGGTGTCCGATCATCAACCTACAGGACACTGGTCCCCAGTCAACGGCTTATAGACAATACCTTGGTCAGAAGACCCTCAGTGCTGCTTTTGGCCACAGAAAAACAGAAAATCTAAACTGAGATTGACTGGGAGAGCAAAGTATGATGTTTGCCTGCAGTATGTTACTTGTTCAATATCCCAAAAGGTTTGGGACTGCTGCTATAGGCTAATGGGGGAGGAACTTGTTGAAGCTGTGTTACTGTGCAACTCAGGATTCAGGATTCACTGCGCACAGACGTAAGAAGGCATGTGACTGTTGCCTAGTAGTTAGGACACTTTCTTTGGAGGGAGAATCCAGGATTCTGGCCCTGCTTCTAGACTGTGCATATATTTATCCAATTACTATATAGTATAAAATGCTTCCCTGAAGCCTGCTCTAACTACTACATTATGGTATTAAGGTGGCCATCAACATTCACACTTCTGGCATATGTTCAAAGCAAGGAACCACAACAGTTTTAGTAAGGAGCCCAATCCTGTCCCCATGTGTCAGGGATGCTCTGAGAATACCTGCTGTATTGGCCTCTTTGGGGAATAGAGACAGAGGAATGCCCAGTTCCTAGTCGGGTGTAGGAGGGAGATGAGTGCTGAACTGCCCAGAGTGTGAAGCTGTTCTGGGCCCATGCAGAAGCAAAGATATAGGTGCCTTAGGAAGATTACCATCAAACAGAGAGGTACCTATGGGGTGGAGGCAACGTGGGGGGATTTAATTGAAATTTTGAAGTTAGGCACATCACTTCTGCCCAAGCCTTGCTTTAGGTGCCTGACTGGATCTAGTCCAAAGGGCCTTGCTTCCCTTGGAGAAAGACTGGAAAATGAAAGAGCAGGAGTTGAGAAATCCATCCCAGGAAATAAAACATTCCCCTCCCTGCAGCCTAATCAGCGCACCAGAGTCTGTCTCAAGATTCAGTTCTCTTGGACCAGCACAAAAGGCCTCTAAGTTGATCCAATAAAGATATCACATTTACCCAAAGAACGTTGTTTGCCTATTAGGGCTGTGCGAAGCTTTGGTCCCTGATTCAATTTGGCGGAGATTCGGCCTGATTGAGTGGCCGAATCTTCAAATCTGAATCAAATCAGGAGACCCTTTAATCTCTCTGAATTGAATTGGAACCCTCCGAATCAATTCAGAGAAATTCGGAAAGATCCGACGATTGGGACATAGACGCAGCTTTAAATGTTTTTTCACATACCTCGAGGTAGCAGGCCATTCATGGATGCTGCAATGCTGGGGTGGATAGAGCGTTTCACAGAACCATTGTAGCAAAACCCCCCGTTTTTCTTCTTTTTTTCTTTTAAAATGCATTCCCTCCCCTTCCCCAACCATTTCTGACTTTTTTTCTTTCCCTCTCTATTCCCTATAGATAAGTACAAGTGAGCTAAGACATAGGATAAGCTTCAGCATCTTATTTTGGTAGCAAGTTGTATTTGTTTTGTTTTTTCTCCTTCTTTATATTGTATAATTATTATGTTTATATTGATTTTTACTGTTCTATATGACTGTTTTACTAGTACTATATGATTTAGGCCTACATTTGTAAGTTAGCATAAGTCATGTCAAGTTCCCATTTTGTTTGTCAAGTCTGCATCCTGTCCCCAGGCCTGGTTGTGTAACCCATGACTCACACCTACCCCACCTATGTAACTTGGTTCCTAAATGAATGGGGATAAATGAGGGTGCTTGAGAGACAATGGCAGTAGGTCTAAAAATAGCTCCCTCTGAATGACTGAACCATCAACACCAATACCTGGACCAACGACCCAGCCCTTGTAACCACCCTCAACATTCAAGAAACAAAAGATGAGGCAACCCACCATTGTGCCAAGGCTGTACATGCTCAGTATGAATACCTGGACCCCTCTGGAACAGGACTGACATTGCCTGGACAGGCCCTCCCCATAGGAGATTAGAGGTAGTCTGCCCCATAAAAGGGGTGACTGGAAGACTGACTCCTTGGGACGCTCTCTCCATCTGGACCAGCACTATGCCACACCACCTATTCACCCAGAGGCCCTGCTGGTGACCCCTCTCTGGACAACACCTGCTGGACAAGGACAACTTTCCAGCCTGGATAGGTAGCTATGACCCCCCACCCTCTCTTCAACCAAAGACTTGGACTCTGGTTCTCTTCCCTACCTGGACTCCAACCCTTCCACTGAGTCTCTTTCCCCTGCTGCCATTGTGAGTGCTTGTAAGAGTGTGTGTGTGTGTGTGTGTGTGTGTGTGTGTGTGTGTGAGAGAACCAATAACTTCATGGCATCGTGTATGTCACAACCAAGTAAAACCATTCAAAACAGTTTTTTTCTGCACTAGGTTAACTAAGGGTTAACAATAATGATAGTAACCGCTTTTTTGCTGCGCACGTCAAAAAGAAATTTATTGCTGCGCCACTAACAGAGATAGAACTTAGCCTTCTGTGCTGTACATAAATCATTATAATTGGTTAAAGAAAACAAGGAGTAACCCTATGATAACACCCTAGCAAAGACCGCTAGACAATTGGCGATTCTAATTAAATTTATGACGTGGTGAAAAGCAATTGGCTATTACACAAATAAAACCCGTCTTCACGTCCGTGAAGAACAGGAGACCTCCACGCACACACCTAAAAAACCTCTGAATGTATGTGTGAGAGTAACTGACAAATTGATCACTTGTCAGTTTCCCTTGTCTCAACCCAATTCTCAGACGTAAATCGACGACCTGCCGGCCCGACCATTTCTCTGCCCGACCACCAAACTCTTATGCAGACTGATCTACGACCTATGAACCTTAAGCTGTAACTAACCAAGTATCTTTGACCTCCGTCTTTCACCACCTTGACGGCATAAGTAAATAATCTTGCTTTGCAACCGATAAGCGTCCGCCTAATTAATTCCACTCCAAGCATCACAAGTACCTGCTTGACGGCCTTCTAAGGCCCTGGACCCTTATCTGCCCGGGTGGGAGCCAGGGAGAGCTGCTGGCCGGCTGCCCTGGGTCCCGACAGTGTAGTGTGTTGTCTGTTTAATAAAACTGTTATTTGGACCCCTAAGTTGAAGTTGGGTTTTACTTTACTATGGTTTGGCCCTGCTCCAATCTCTGCTCTTAGCCCCTCTAACTTCTGTCTCATTTCTCCCTCCCCTGCTTCTGGCTCACTGCCACCTCCAACAGCTGTCCTGAGCTCCTCTCTGCCTCCAAACCCCCTGTTTCTTTGCCACCGTCTTATCCTCAATGCCTTTTCCTTTTCCCCTGAGCAACCAGGTTTCTGCCTGTTTCTTTTCTGGCTGTCTCCTCCTTGCCACCACTTATCTGTCCCCCCGTCAATATCTCAGCTGTCTGCCTCAGTTTCCAGCCCCAATCTACCTTTAGTAAACTCAAGCCTCAATTCCTCAGCCAGCTTCTCTGTAATCCACTGTTTCTAATCCTGGTTTTGGCAACTTTCACTTCCTACACTTCAACTCTCTCTTTCTCACCTAAACTTCCCCCAAGTATCCCAGGCACCCCGAGCACATACATACACACTGTACCATCCAAGTTAGAAACTTACCTGTGTGTGTGTATATATATATATATATATATATATATATATATATATATATATATATATATATATATATATAATTGTCATGGTATGCATGATATAAGAATTAGTGATCTGTGTCTAATTTTTGGGGTGTATGTGCTTAAATTGGTGATAGGTATGCATGTGCCTAGGCTGGTTTGGTTGTATAATGTGCCTGAGCGGGTAGTATGTGTGTGTATGCACCTAATCGCTTTGTGTGTTTGTATAAATGCAATTGTGCCACACCCTCCTGTCAGTGGAATATTGAGATCCTGAGAGTTGGCTTGACCCCACAGGGCAACACCACAGGGTGTCCCCAGCATGCTTAGCAGCAGACCTAGAAGTGGACCAGAAGCATTTCCAGTACACTTCTGGGTCCGCTGTGGAGCATGCTGGGGGAACCTCTGTACCTCCCCGGCTCAGTGATTGGTGCCTTCTGGGTCTGGGGGGGGGCACCCAGGGTCCCCCCATGGCCGATCACTGAGCCAGTGGGGCACAGGGGGTGGGCCCCCAGCGCGCTCCCCGGCAGACCCAGAAATGGAACGGAAGTACACCCCCCCCCGCCTATATCCTTAGAGCAACATGGCTACAACCAACACCTCTGAGTAGACCCCTCATTTAGATGACTCAGTGAGGTGTTCACAGTGGTGCTCTGCCACCACGATGATCAGCATGGTTTTAATCCCTGAATGATGAAGAGGTAAGTAAGAAGGGCTGTCATTCAGGGTTTTGAAGATCCACACATCACACTAGAGCACACTAGACCTAGCTGTGGTTCTAGCCACGATGAAGTAGTGAAAGGACCTCAGAAGATATTTTGCAACTGTAGTCCAACCCCTTTGTTTTTAAATTAAGTTTCAGCTGTCTTGGATAGGAGCGCTTCCTGCAAAGAGCCTTTTCTGGTTGATTTCAAGCCTCAGAGCTCCTTTTGTGCTCTCCCACCAAGGATTTGACAACATAAGTAAATCCCTTTCGTCCCTTTGCTTTCTGATTTGCAAATCCGAAAGCTGGTTAATTTTAAGCAGTGGTATTATTTTAACACTTCCGCTATGCTTTATGTCCCCTTGAACCTCCTCCCCAGATGTCTGCATCGCATCTGAATTCTCTCTACTGCAAGCTTGATACAGGAACAAAGTCTCTCTTTCTCATAAAGCTTTTAGTAGCAGACTGCAAAGTGTTAGCCCATTAATTACTGTGGCACTAGTGTCATTCAGGACCAAACTTCAGAAACACCAAAGACATACTCTCCTCTTACATCTTAAACAAACTGTTAGGGAGGTCCTGTTTGGTAAGAATGGTATCAATGCATAAGACACATACCTTAGCTTTTAGATCTCTGGGGGAATTTGAAGCATACCGGTGAGCGAAAAAAGAGAAACAAAACCAAATCAAGGAGCAATCTTCTTCCTTGTAAATTTAATGTATTTCATATGGAAGTAATAGAGAGTAAATACAGAACCCATATGGAATCCCACAGCCACAGTTTAAGCTCAAGAAAAACCTGTTTGCTCCAAAGGTAGAAACCTAGTGATGGTCACAGTTATTTCAGTCAGAACATTGTTCCATTCAGATAGATTTTGGACTGATGTCTTTGCACTTAATCCCAAGATGTAATGAAGTCACCAGCAAAAGACCCATTAATTTTCATATTGTAGGATCAAGCTTTCACTGGGGAGCAGAACCTGTTATTTTAGAAGTTAAAAAAAATGCAGGAGCAGCAATGACAATAAAAAATCCCCCATAATGCAACTGGTGAGTTGTGCAATGCTATACGGCCAGAGAGGAAATTCCTTGCTAGCGCTCACAGGTGATCAACTTACACATTGAAGCATGAAGTTTGATTACCCCTGTAACATTTTATTAGCTTGCATAGCTGCAAATGTTATTAATGCTCATAAAATTATCCGGTCCTTTACAGAGCCTGTTCCACTGGAGTGCGTCTCGATGGCTTCCTGTGGTACTGGATTCCATAGACAACCGTGCTGTGTAAGGTTGTATTTTTATTTTATTTGTCTCCAATTTACTGCCTTTTCAGTTTCATCAAGTGCCCTTTGTTTTTGCAATAAATTATGGGGTAGGGTAATAGGATGCATCAGATTGGCTTTTGTGGCAACCTTTACTCCATTTTTAAGTTAACCCTCCTTTTACCCTTTTTTCTGGGCTAACTAGTCATGGTGGGGCTGCTTACACCCCTAAGGCCTTTGCCCAGAAGAGACCCTGTGTGCGTACTTTGGTTTGTTTGTGTCTGCACATCCACTTTGCTGACACAGATACAGTGGTTGTCAGTCCGTTCTGGATCTTGACTTGAGAATACGACTCAAGTTGCAGAAGCTCAAGCTTCTAGATAGGGAGGTACCCGGTTCATTCCCCAGTGCTGGGCAAATGGTGGTCATCACATATGGATTAGCTGCTTCTGTATGGAAAGGGGGCTGACAACTCTTTTTTGCCGAGGTCCACCTTAGGGAGAAGTGAGCAGTCCCAGGGTCAGAGAATATATGGTGTCCTTGTCACCAGCTGAAGGGGGAAAGGCATAGAGTCCTGCTGGCTAAAAGCCAGTCTAGAAACATAGAGCTACATCTGACCATGTAGATCAGCATGCAGGATCAGAGCTCGTGTTATAACACGCATCCTGAGACTCATTTAGCTCAAGCACTACTAGCCTTTTCCTTGCCATCCTTTATTCTTACCATGAGAGACAACCTCCATCCATACTGATTTGGGTGAAAAGCATCAGGACCATTCCAACATATTGCACTTCATTGCCTTCCCAGCTGAACTGAGCAAGGCAGGTGTCTGCTGCTCTGCTGCCTACACCACAGTGCATTCAAGGGTGTAGTGTGCAGAATCCCTCAGACCCTGGATGCTCAGAGGGCCTGTCCACAAGTCACAAAAGCACTACATACTAGACCAAAATGACAGATCTAGACCTTTCCTTCTTGCTTGCTTTCTAGATGATGGCGGCCAGGTGAAACCCCTCTGAGCTCTTCCAGCTCAGTCCCTTCTGCGCATTCCTCCTTGTTCCCTGCCCACTCTCTCACTCTCTCCTGCCCAACCTTGCCTCTCCCCAGCTTGTGCTTGGGGACCCCCCTCTTCCCCTTTTCCCTGTTCTCTGAGCTTTTTCCCCCCTGGGCTCTGGCATCCTCACTTGCTTCCACCCCCTCCACCACTCACGCCTGTGCTCGCCCTTTGATTCTTCTTGCCTCCCTCCTCCAGAGCCCCTTACCCTGGTCTCTGCCACCTCCTCCTGCCCTAGGGCTGGCCTTCCAGGGCTGTTTTGTCCCCCCTGGGGTCAATATTGGGGCTGTTTTAGCCCCCTCCCAGTCCCCAGCTTCAGCCTAAAGATTTTTTTTTTCTTGCAGCAGCCCCTGTGGGAGAGTTAACCCTCTACTGCCCAGGATGGCTGCCAGCAGCCAAGGCAAATGGCATGGGGATGTCTCTGCAGACCTTCACTTCAGCCATGGCCTGCGGGTGTACGCCCCTCTCCACGTCAGGGTGGAGGCCTACATCCAGTATGCTGCCTGAGTGAACTCAGTGCCCGTCATCTACCTGAGCTCCCCTGGCCTGGTGAGGGAGAGGTGTATGGCAGGGCTAGTGGTCTCAGGTGTCCACTACTTGGCCACAACCCTGGAGACCCTGGCAGTGCGGGTGGTGGCCTCCAACATCCCTCTGCACCTGCCAGACCGGGACCTCACCAAAGCGCTTGAGCGCTATGGTGTCCTCACTAGCTCGTGGTGTAGGCTGACCATGGGGAGCAGGGACCCCAGGCACCTCCTGTCCTTCTGGAGGCAGGTGTTCACGCTCCTCAGGGGGGGCCCCCAGACCATGGCACTCTGTGACCTTTGTGGTGGATGAGAGGCAATATGTAGTCTACCTCTCCCAGGACGAGACCGCGTGCTGACTCCCCACTGGGTACAGTGACTGTGGCCTCCTCTCAGCCTCCCTCCACTCACCTGGTGGAGCTGCTCTCCCTAGTGCAGGGGTCTCATCTGGTGGAGGGGCTGGGATGTCCTTCCAGTCCCCCCCATCCCAATTCCAACTGGGTTGGCTAGTGCCTCGGGAGCTGGGGCCCCATCAGGTGGAACAACCAAGATCCCTTCTCTGCCTCCCTCCACCCCCACCTCGGTTGAGGTGGTGGGCCCGGGGGTGGCAGACCCCAAGCAGCCCAGCCCGTCCCCTTCGGTGGAGGCACCACCTACCCCTACTCCGAAGAAAGCCAAGAACAAGAGGTAGAAGCGAGCTTCCCGAGGAGCCCCAGCCCCTTTAGGGCCCATCTCTGCCAGTGCCAGGGAGAATGTAGCCAGGGAGCCTGACCTCACCCTGCCTGCCCGCCCCCCGTGACCCCGCCACCTCTGGTGGGGGAGATGGAGTGCTTGCCTCTCCTGTGTCAGGCACAGGAGACAGCAGAGGGGCCGCCACCCCCAACCTGCTCCCCTGCCCACCGAGGCCAATGCTGAGGAGATAGAGTGCCTGCCCTCCAAGCACCACAAGTGGCCCCAGAAGTGGCCCTAGAAGAGGGATGACATTTGACCCCGAAGGGAATTGATCTCCTGGAGAAGGTCCTTGACCCGGATGCTGAGGGGGGCTGTCACCGTGACAGCAGGCCTACTCAGGGCCAAGCTCTTCATGGCCCACCCACCTGTCTCTGGGCAGCCGCCCGCTCATCTCACCTGCCACGCCTTCGATGATAATGAGTTCAATTATGATGATAATTAAGCGGGAGGCTGCCCTTCGACTGCCCCAATGCCCAGGGGCGCTCTGCGGCTCCGACCTCCCCTAATACCGCAGCCCAAGCCTCGCAGATGGCATCATGGTGTTCAACATTTCACCGGACCCACACTGGGCCCCAGAATCTTCTACGCGACCCCACTATGGTCTTCCCTACTCAGGCAGCCACTCCGCCGTCATCTGGGCTACCTCACCCACCTGAGGTTATTTTCCCCTCTCAGGTGTGGTTCCCCCGGAACCTTCGGCCTCTTGCCCTGGCCCACCTCAAGGCCAGTCGGGACTCCAGGCCCCCGGCTCTTGGGCGTCCCTCGCGGTGGGCCCCCAGCCCTTTTGACCCTCACTGGTCCTGGCCCCAGCATGGGCCAGTCGAGGGGACTCTCCCCTTCGGGCTGGGTCTCTCTAGCCACTCTCTACTCTTCGGGCCTCACCGTGCCGCTACTCCCTTCCTCCTAGGAGCAACCGCAGCACCTTGCCCACATCACTGCCACTCTCGGGGTCTGCCCTCTCTGGGCCCCTCAGAAACACTGGCCCTCTCAGCCCTCATAACCCTGGCCCTCTCGGCCCTCCTCCAACTCAGGGGTCACCCACCCGGTGGTGGTGGGAGCTAGGGGTTAAGGCACCCCGACTTGCCTTTCACCGGGGTGATCACTGGCCTGGCATTTCCTGGGGGCTCCTGCGCCACTGAGAGCCCCACCAGGCCACCCACTCCCAGCAGGGTGCAGTTTCAGGTCATGACCAGGACCAGGACCAGGACCAGGACCAGGACCCTCCTGCCAACCCCTTGCAGCTCCCCCTTACCTCCAGGTCAAACACAGCAGCCCTAAGGCCAGGCAATGTTGCTGCTTCACCTCCTACAGCCAAACTGCCTGGTTTATATAGGCCCCAAAATAGCTGCCCTAATCAGGCACCTGGAGGCTGCCAGCTCCAGGCCCTTAAAGTGGCAGGAGCACCCTGTGCTCCGCCACACTCCTCCCCTCCTTAAATCACCGCCCCCTCACACTGGGGCTCCCCATATTCGAGCCTCCGGTCTTATAGGCCCCACGCACTACCGACCTCCCAACTGGGCTCACCGTCCTGCTCTCTCCCTTCCCGAAGCTATCCTCCCCTCTCGGGTGTCGTTCCCCCCGGAACCTTCGGCCTCTTGCCCTGGCCCACCTCAAGGCCAGTCGGGACCCCAGGCCCCCGGCTCTTGGGCGTCCCTCGCGGTGGGCCCCTGGCCCTTTTGACCATCCTGGTCCTGGCCCCAGCATGGGCCAGTCGAGGGTACTCTCCCCTTCGGGCTGCTACCACAGGACCCTGCCCCCTTGAGGCCTATCATTGTGCTGGCCTTACCGGGCTCGATGTACCGCCCCTCTCGGGCTCCTCATCGGTGGCCCCCTTCCCACCGGGGCCTCTCACTACCGCCCCCTCGCACCGGGGCTACGCAACCCACTGGTTGCAAGTGGCAGGAGCACCCTGTGCTCTGCCACAGGGGCCTATTAGGGAGTCTGGCCATTGAGGGCATGTTCACGGGCCTTACTGGTAGGTCCCCTCCCAGGGTGAGGCCCAGCCAGTTATCGGTCAGAAACATCCAGTTCCTGCTGGAGAACGCCCCCTGGGTGGCCCCCAGCTACCTCTTGGAGCAGACCGAAGGCCAGAGGAATGTAGCGGAGAGTATCCGTCAGTGGTGCCCGGACCCTGCACAGTGTGCCTGCACCACCAGTGACGGGGCGAGGCTTATGCACCAGGATCCAGGTACATGTCAACATGACTTCTGTTTTGAGAAGCTGAAGACTCGAGTGAGGGAGGTGTGGGGCCAGGGCGGGTCCACAGAGTAGAATAGGGCATGATAGCCCTTCCCCTGTCTCTGTGGGCTTGCTCTGCTCTATTGCCTGCTCTCCCATTTATATCCTGCCTATCCTTCCTCTCTATTCTCCTGCTCATTGCTGCTACCACAATTGCTTTGCTGAATATCAATGGCTGCAGGGACCTGGTGAAGTGAACGGCTGTCTTGGAGGGTTTGTGGCAGAAGCGGCTGGCGATCGCCTTACTTCAGGAGACACACAGCGACGTGTATGCCAACTGGCATGCTGCCTGGAGAGGCCTCCTGTTGCTGAGCCATGGTACCAACCTCAGTGCCGGGGTGGTAACCTTCCTGTCACTACAGATGCAGTATGACTCGGCGGTGGCATGAGAGGTCATTGCCAGCTGGCTGCTGACAGTCCATGTCACCCTGTTACACCAGAGCCTGCTTCTTGTAAACGTCTATGCACCCACCGAAGGGAGGGAGAGGGTAGCCTTCTTAGAGACTCTGGGTGACCTCCTGCATGATGCCAGTGAGAGCGATGACCTGCTTCTCATGGGTGGGGACTTCAACTGTACCATCAATGCACAGCTAGACCGGATGGGGCCAGAACTGCACCTGCCTTTGGCCTGCAAGCTGTGGGCCTTGCTGGAGGTGGCGGACCTTGTTGATGCCTGGCAGGTGCTCCACACCGACGTGCACCAGTACATCTGGGCAAAGATGAGCAAGAGTAGGATTGCCAGGGCCCGCCTTGACCACCACTACATTGCCCAGCACCATCTGCTACCTCTGTGCAGCAGCTGCATTATTCCATCAGGGCTCTAGGACCATGCCCTGGTCTGCTGTGAATTCAGCCTGCCTGGCAAGGCATGCACATGAGCCCCTTCCTGGTGCCTCAACATCAGCCTACTGAAGGATGCCCAGTTCCGGGACTGCTTTGCCCACCTCCGGAGGAGCTGGGAGGTCGTGCGAGCAGACTACTCCTCCTGGTGGCTGTGGTGGAACGTGGGGAAGATCCAGGTCTGGGCTTTCTGCCAGCAGTATTCCCAGCTGGCGGCAAGTGAGATCCACTGTTGCATCCAGGAGCTGGAGGAGGATGTGGCGGAGCTCAAGGCATCCCTGCTCCATGCCAGCAATGATGCGGTGCTCCTTGTGAGCCTCTGGTCCCACAGGAAACACCTGCGGGGGCTGGCTGAGGGTGTGGCCCAATCGTGCGAGGGTGTGTGCCTGCTGCCAGGAGCTGGTGGAGGCCAGTGCCCCGACCCACTTCTTCTTCAGCCTAGAGAGCAGCGACCTCCAGTGAAGGTTGGTGCATGGCATCCTGGCCACCAGCACCTTCACATGCCACCTGGGCCTGGTGGCCATGGTGGCCTGCCTCTTCTGCCCGGGGGCAATGGAAGAGAATGTTGTTCACACCTTCCTCAACTGCCCCCAGCTGCGGCCACTCTTTGCCACCCTTGGGGCACTGCTTCGGGTGCTGGGCCAGGACTTTTCAGAGTACTCATATATCTGCTCTTTCCCATACCAGGTGGCTGAGCGGGGCACAGTCGGCTTGGCCAACTTCCTAAGATGGCTGCCCTGAAGAGCTGCTGAAACTGGCTCGCTGGAACTGGGATGGATGACACCCTGCAGCTTTTCTGCCTGCTCATGCAGGCCCGCCTCTCACTTGAATTAAGCATGTGGTCCTCTGACGGACAGTACTCATCTTGTTGCACAAATTGCTGGTTTCGTGCCCCTGGAGGCTTAATCCAAACACCTCAAGGAGGGAGTCATACATTCAGGCTAGGTCCATTATAAGTTTATTGATTGCACAATCGATCGACAAAGGGGTTAAGTAACCCAAAGCAGAGTCGATCCCGAGGTACAGTTCAGGGGTCTTTTAAAGCTTACCTAAACAAAGAACCTTGCAATTATTGGTTGTCTTATGATTTTTACAAGCTTCTATTCAAAACGTCATAGTTTCCAAAGGTCATATCTAAGCTTTCACAGGATGTCGAAGTTCAAAGGTTGCTATGCTCAACTTATTATGGGATATGTTGCACCTGCGTGTTTAGCACAGGGGTACTGCGGTAAACTTGGTGCCCTTTAGTAACCCCCTGTCTTCCTGTAACTCTAGGTCACTGTGCTAGTTCTAAGTGTTAAGCAGTCTTTAACTTATATGCAGAATCTGCTTGCAAGCCATACTGGATACAGAAGCACATTTGCCAAAATAAAGTATTAGGTCTAAAGTTAGGCATAAAATCTAGCATATTTGTACTACAATCTTTGAGTAGCGCTGGGCCGTCAAGGGGGCATTGTGCCAGGTTGAGCGGGGATGCCTGCTTCTAGTGCTCTGACGCCACCACCTGCTCGGAGTGTGGGGGCGGTTCTGGCAGGCCGAGACCTCAGGCTTTGCCCATGCAGGCGGCCCCTGATGTCCTGAGGCCCCCCTGAACATCCCAGCTGTAGAACTGTATATGTGTGTTTATAGAGAGAGATAGATATGTGTGTGTGTGTGTGTGTGTGTGTGTGTGTGTGTATTTCTTTGTTCATTTTTTGTCTCGAGTATGAGGGCAGACCTTGTGGGCTGTAGGTCTAGGTCTCATTGCTCATGCCTGTCTCACTGCCCCCCCCCCGCCCCCAGTTTATTTACTTTGTTGCAATGTATACTTTTAAAAAGACCACGGACTAGACTGTGTAGGCAGGCCTTGCCCCAGGCTTTGTCCCTGAGGCCCAGACCTTCAGGGCAGCCTGTACATGACTTCTACTGTCCTTCATTTGTCACCCTCCCTGGAATAAACGTTTCTTAAAAATCAAAAATCTTTCTTTCTTGCCAGAAACAGGGACAGCAAAAGACATCCACACCTCCATTTTATGTAGAATTTCGCATTTACTTATATTTGCTAAAAGGGCCAGAGACTCTAAGGCTAAATACAGACAATCAAAAAGCCCAAGGCTGAATTAATTCAGTCTTTGCAGGTTCATCTAAGCTGCGGAGATTAAACTGACTAACAAGTGAATAGACATTTACTTTTTGGAGACGCATGCCTGCAGTGACAAAGCCCGGGAGCCAGGGGACACTAGAGCATGGCTCTCGAGCACATAGCCAACAGGGGCTGTGCTTGCTTCTTCTTCCTGCTGCCCCCAAGGTTTCTGGGATTTGCAGTCCAGAATCATGGCAGCAGGATTCTGCAGGGTTGCTCATCACTTCCTCTTCCTGGTTCCAGGTGCCTCTGGGATTTGTAGTCCACAGTTGCAGCCAGCAGTAAGTTTAGCATGGCAGGACAGCTCTGTACTTAGGGGAAGTGGTGTTTAACCCCCCGCTTTGGCCCCAGGCCCTAGCCAGGGTTTGCCTGAGGAGGAGAGGCAGCCCCTGCCTTGAGTCCCTCCCCCCTTCTCTGCTGGAACAGACAGCCCAGCCCAGGCCAGGACTGAACTTCTGTTCTGTTACAGGTTTAAACCAGTTTCTGATGATTTAAACTGGTTTATGTGTCACTTCTGTCCCTAGCCTAAGTGTCAAAGGAGGTCAAAGGTCAATGGATCTGAGTCTAATAGAGCTTGTGAGGTTAAAGCATGTGAGTTTCTGTAGCTAATGGCAACAAAGGGAATGATGTGGCTGGTATCGCATCCAGCCACCTTTATTTCCCCCTACAAGTCATCTAGACCCAGCACTCTTCCCTGCCTATGCAGGGGGTCAGACTCGATGATCTATTGAGGTTCTTTCCGACCCTAACATCTATGAATCTATAAGTTTCTCCCTTCTCTCCCCTCCCATGACCAAGTACCCATTTACATCTGGGGCAGCTGTTAGCACAAGTGCAAAGTGAGCGTCAAAGCTTCTGGAGCTGCAGGAAGATTCCTTAACTGCTTTGCCATCACACTCACACCTTGAGTGCGGCATGACCCCATTTATAAAATCCACAGTTCTCACACATGGAGACTGAGGAGGGTGAAGACCTCTGGGAAGCAGGGGATAACTCTTTGGAATGTCATGATATAGCTTGGGGACAGCATTAATGGAAATCCACTGAGTGGCCTATTTTCTGTAAGGAACAGTTCAAGGCACACAGTTGTCAGTGACAGAACAATTGTTGTTCCACAGTAGCAGACTTTTGAAACAATGGGGCCTACCTTTCTAGATAGGCCTTCTCGCTAATTAGCCAGGTAAAATCTGTTGCTTATTTTAAATTCATAGATTCATAGATGTTAGGGTCGGAAGGGACCTCAATAGATCATCGAGTCCGACCCCCTGCATAAGCAGGAAAGAGTGCTGGGTCTAGATGACCCCAGCGAGATACTCATCTAACCTCCTCTTGAAGACCCCCAGGGTAGGGGAGAGCACCACCTCCCTTGGGAGCCCGTTCCAGACCTTGGCCACTCGAACTGTGAAGAAGTTCTTCCTAATGTCCAATCTAAATCTGCTCTCTGCTAGCTTGTGGCCATTATTTCTTGTAACCCCTGGGGACGCCTTGGTGAATAAATACTCAGCAATTCCCTTCTGTGCCCCCATGATGAACTTATAGGCAGCCACAAGGTCGCCTCTCAACCTTCTCTTGCAGAGGCTGAAAAGGTCCAGTTTCTCTAGTCTCTCGTTGTAGGGCTTGGTCTGCAGGCCCTTAATCATACGAGTGGCCCTTCTCTGGACCCTCTCCAGGTTATCTGCATCCTTCTTGAAGTGTGGCACCCAGAATTGCACGCAGTACTCCAACTGCGGTCTGACCAGCACCCGATAGAGGGGAAGTATCACCTCCTTGGACCTATTCGTCATGCATCTGCTGATGCACGATAAAGTGCCATTGGCTTTTTTGATGGCTTCGTCACACTGCTGACTCATGTTCATCTTGGAGTCCACTAGGACTCCAAGATCCTTTTCCACCTCTGTGCCACCCAGCAGGTCATTTCCTAGGCTGTAGGTGTGCTGGACATTTTTCCTCCCTAGGTGCAGCACTTTGCTTTTCTCCTTGTTGAACTGCATTCTGTTGTTTTCTGCCCACTTGTCCAACCTGTCCAGGTCTGCTTGCAGCTGTTCCCTGCCCTCCGGCGTGTCCACTTCTCCCCATAGCTTTGTGTCATCTGCAAACTTGGACAGAGTACATTTGACTCCCTCGTCCAAGTCACTGATGAAGACATTAAAGGGTATCGGTCCAAGGACCGAGCCCTGCGGGACCCCACTGCCCACACCCTTCCAGGTCGAAACCGACCCATCTACCACAACTCTCTGGGTGCAACCCTCTAGCCAATTCGCCACCCACCGGACTGTGTAGTTATCCAAGTCATAGCCTCTTAACTTGTTCACCAGCATGGGGTGGGATACCGTATCGAAGGCCTTCCTGAAGTCTAAGTATACGACATCCACCCCTCCTCCTGTGTCCAGGCATTTCGTAACCTGGTCATAAAAAGAGACTAGATGGGTCAGGCACGATCTGCCTGCCACGAACCCGTGCTGGTTTCCCCTCAGCCTAATTTGTCCTGCCGGGCTCTCGCAAATGTGAGCCTTGATAATTTTTTCAAAGACTTTGCCAAGGATGGAGGTGAGACTGACTGGCCTATAGTTGCCCGGGTCCTCCTTCCTCCCCTTCTTGAAAATGGGGACCACGTTGGCCCTTTTCCAGTCCTTCAGGACTTGGCCCGTGCACCACGAGCGTTCGAATATTCCTGCCAGTGGCTCTGCAATGATGTCGGCCAGTGCCTTCAGCACCCTTGGATGGAGCTCATCTGGGCCTGCCGACTTAAAGGCATCCAGTTCTTCCAAGTGACTCTGCACCATCTCAGGGTCTACGCATGGAAGTCTGGCGCCTTGCTGCTGCCTCTCTACAACCCCAGTGAGAGACTTGTCGTGTCCCTCGCTTAGGAACATTGAGGCAAAGAACTCGTTGAGGAGTTCAGCCTTGTCCCCCCTGTCCGTCACCAATTGTTTCTGCCCATTTAGCAGGGGTCCTATTCCTCCCTGGGTCTTCCTTTTACTCCCTATATATCTAAAAAACAATTTCTTGTTGTCTTTTACTTGGGTTGCCATCCTCAGCTCCATGGTACTCACCATGGAATTGGTGAGTATTTATTCACCAAGGCGCCCCCGGGGGTTACAAGAAACAATGGCCACAAGCTAGCAGAGAGCAGATTTAGATTGGACATTAGGAAGAACTTCTTCACAGTTCGAGTGGCCAAGGTCTGGAACGGGCTCCCAAGGGAGGTGGTGCTCTCCCCTACCCTGGGGGTCTTCAAGAGGAGGTTAGATGAGTATCTAGCTGGGGTCATCTAGACCCAGCACTCTTTCCTGCTTATGCAGGGGGTCGGACTCGATGATCTATTGAGGTCCCTTCCGACCCTAACAACTATGAATCTATGAATCTATGAATCTACTCTGCAGTGCGTCCTTGACTAATCACCTGAGTTCATTGAGATCAGCTTTCCTAAAGTCTAGCACTTTCACCCTACTAGTTACCTTACCCACTCAACATCTTATGTTGAATTCTATTATTAGGTGATCACTGTCCCCCAGATGGCTACCGATCTGGAGGTCCCCCACCATGTCATCCCCCGTTGCCAATACCAGATCCAGTATGGCATTCCCCCAGTGGGACCGTGTACCTCCTGTGTCAGGTGGAGGTCCTGTACACAGGTTAGAAACCTTTGTGAGTGGTGGGACTTTGCTGTCTGTGACTCCCAGCAGATGTCTGGGTAGTTTAGGTCCCCCATGACTACCGCCTCTTTAGCTTTTATGGTCTCCAAGAGTTGCCTCAGGAACCCCAAATCTCTTTCTTCCCCTTGATGTGGGGGTCTGTAGCAGACCCCTACCACCAAATCCCTTTCTCCTTGCCCCCCATGTAGCCTAACCCACAATCCTTCTACTTCCTCATCCTTGGATTCTGTCTTGATGAGGGTTGATGTATATTGCTCCCTGACATAGAGCGCAACCCCTCCCCCTTTCTTCCCCACCCTGTCCTTTCTGTACAATCTATAGCCCTCAATATGTACTGCCCAGTCGTGGGATGAATCCCACCAGGTTTCTGTTAGCCCCACTAAGTCATAGGTGTTTAGTGCAAGCAGGAGCGCTAGTTCATCCTGCTTGTTTCCCATGCTCCTAGCATTAGTATATAGGCACTTGAGCCCTGCAACTGGTGCCTTTGCTGCCCCCCCACTCCTAGTCCCAAGGGGACTGCTCATTCCTGCTCATTCATCTACCTAATGCAGAGCAGTTACTACAAACACACAGACAGCCCCCCTCATCTGTCTATTTATATATGAATAGCTTTATCTATATGTATAGTTTTAACTATACATATTTCATGTGCATTCTCCAGGAGGTCTGGCTTAGTGTCCAGGAGTCTCCGGGAGCTAACATGGCAATTCCCAGGACTAAAGAAGACAGGGTGCCAGGAGGACTCTGAGCATTAGGAAAGAGATAATCTTTCCCATACTGATGTGAACAGCAGAAGGCCAGATGAACAGTTAAAATGTCTGCAAAGCATGTGTTGGCTGGCCGAGGTGGATTCATAGATTCATAGATGCTAGGGTCGGAAGGGACCTCAATAGATCATCGAGTCCGACCCCCTGCATAGGCAGGAAAGAGTGCTGGGGTCAGATGACTCCAGCTAGATGCTTATCTAACCTCCTCTTGAAGACCCCCAGGGTAGGGGAGAGCACCACCTCCCTTGGGAGCCCATTCCAGACCTTGGCCGCTATAACTGTGAAGAAGTTCTTCCTAATGTCCAATCTAAATCTGCTGTCTGCTAGCTTGTGGCCATTATTTCTTGTAACCCCCAGGGGCGCCTTGGTGAATAAAACCTCACCAATTCCCTTCTGTGCTCCTGTGATGAACTCATAGGCAGCCACAAGGTCGCCTCTCAACCTTCTCTTTCGGAAGCTGAAGAGGTCCAGGTGCCCCAGTCTCTCCTCATAAGGCTTGGCCTGCAAGCCCTTAACCATACGAGTGGCCCTTCTCTGGACCCTCTCCAGGTTATCCGCATGCCTCTTGAAGTGTGGTGCCCAAAATTGCACCCAGTATTCCAACTTGGGTCTGACCAGCGCCCGATAGAGGGGAAGTATCACCTCCTTGTTTCTGTTCGTCATGCATCTGCTGATGCACGATGAAGTGCCATTGGCTTTTCTGATGGCTTCGTCACACTGCCGACTCATGTTCATCTTGGAGTCCACTAGGATTCCAAGATCCCTTTCTGCTTCTGTTCCACCAAGCAGGTCATTCCCTAGGCAGTAGGTGTGCTGGACATTTTTCCTCCCTAGGTGCAGCACTTTGCATTTCTCCTTGTTGAATTGCATTTTGAAATTGAAACCCTGAACAGAGTCTGATAATGGTTTAAATCCCATGAATACTTTGCAAATGTAGAGAGGAGATAATCTGTGTTTCAAAAATCACTGGCACTGAGACGCATCTAGTCTCAGTGTAGCGGTTCTAAGTGAGGGTGAATCATCAGCAACCCCTAACAAGGCATTTGAATGGCACTTGACCCCACAGCAAAGATTTTTCTTTAAGTTCCATTTTAAATTTCTCTTGCTTGAAATCCAGCCACAGAATCTAATTCTGCTTCTGCTAGATTTAAGAGCTCCTTTATGTCAGAAATCTTCTCCTTGGGTAGGTATTTATAGACCACAACTGAGCCCTTCCCCTATCCTTGACATTGTCATTGGAAAGCTAAACATGTTGGCTTCCTCAATTCTTACACTTTAAGGCAGGCTTTTCACATCCCAAATCATTCTTGCTTCAATGACCTGCGCTGCCTCAAATTTTTTTGTGATGGAGAGCACTAAAATTGGCTGTGACATTCAGGAAATGGTCTCATCAGTTCCAAATACTGATATAATATTACTTCTCTAGATATCCCTGTGGCAGTGCACCTTTGGGTGCCTGCCACTTTAAGGGCTTAAGCAGGCTGCAGAACTGCCTGCAGGTGGGAGCAGACCCAATCAGGCAGTCACATGACACCCAGGAGGCTGCTTGATTGGTGGAGGGCTGGGCAGCCTGGGTATAAGACCAGGCCCTGAGAGCAGAGCAAGTAGTTGCTGTAGGGATGCTGCTGAAGTAACATTGCCTGGCTGGAGAGCTGCTGCACCTAGAACATCTGGAGGTCAGGGGAGAACTATGGGAAAGGAGGATGTTCCTAGGGTCACAGGGTAGTCCAGAGCCTTTAGGAGGGGGCTGAAGGCCTGGGACTGTGGAGACAGCAGCTTACAGTAAGGGGCTGTGTATATAGAGGCCCCAGAGAAGACCAGGGTGGCCTATTGAGAGAGGCTGGGTATACAGGGGCCTAGAGAAGACATAGTCCTGCCTGAGAAGAAGGGGCTCAGAGTCTGAGAGCCTACAGAGGGGCTAGGTAAACCCCTGATTAGAACAGTTTAGGGCATGGATGACCCTGTGGAGGGACTCAGATGAGCTCAGTAAAGGGCTGCTTTATACAAGATTGCTGGGGCTCTAGGCAAGCCCCGTGTGAGAAGATTGATTTATGGTGGGGCCTAGGGGGGGACCTCTATTGAGTGAAAGGGTCAGCTGTTTGTGGATTGACCCAGGGCTTTTGACTAGCCCAAGCAGAGACCAGTGCCTGAGTGGCTGAAGGGTAAAGAATGCCCACTGTGAGGGACAGGCCAGGGCAGTGGAGCCCTGACTGACTGGAGAGTGGGGCCAGGCTCAAATGATGAAGGTCTCTCTAGGGAGAGACTACCAGCAGGAGAGTAAGGGGTTCAGTCAGTAACCAGTCTGAAATGACAGAGGCTGAAGCTCCTCCACCTGATGGGAGGAATCCTGTAAGGAGGTCCAAGAGTCAGGGCTGGAGTGGGAGTACTGATAAGGTGGAGGTAGGAACAGAGTGCCCTAGGAGTCAGCAGCCCAGGTAGAACATCAAGGAAGCCTAGAGAGGGAGGAATAAGACCAGGGCAGGTAGGCCTGCAGTGGGTCCTGGGGCATGACCTAAAACTACACCCTGTTGGGGGTGGATGGTGTGGTGAGGCTGCCTTTGTGGGGCAGTCGACAGGAAATGCCACACCAGTATCTCCCTAGTGAAAGGCAAGTATGGGGCACTGGAAAGCCTTAGTGGGTGACGCTGTGGAAGGGAAAGACTAAGGGAGCACACCGTGAGAGAAAAGCATCAGGCTTGGGTGACAGCATGGGGCCAAGAGGGCCCAAGGCCCAAAACCTGAGGGAGTGAAGCTTGGGCAGCAACACAGGGGCCACGAGGGCCCAAGGCCTAGTGGGAGACCTGAATACGAGTGAGGCCTAGTGGGGGTCCCAAATTAGAGGTCCAGGGACGTAAACGGACACCTGAGGCCTGAGTGGGCCATAGGCAGAGTTAGGAGTCCAGGCATGTTGACAGACACCCGAGGCCCAAGGGATGTAGGGCTCAGAAGCCCCAGTGAGGAGGCAGAGTGTGGGGGGCAAGGAGCCTAATGAGAGGCAAGGAGCCCAGAGATCATGTGGGAGTAGATGCCCCAGAGAGGGGGCATGTAGCCAAGGCAGGTCTAAGGACACTTGAGGTCAAATTTGAAGCCAGTGGCTGAATGTGGCCCAGCAATAGGGCTAGGGGAGTTGTAAGTGATTTTTGGATGCTTTTTGTGTGGCATGGGACATGGTGTAGGGATGGTTTGGAGCCATGTATTACACCCTTGGCATCAGGGCATAAAATGGGCAGCCTCCCACCTATAAGCATCTATTTAAATCCAACAAAGGTGTTGCAGATGAGTCAAGTGGGTGGACTGCCCTAGACAGGAGGGTGGGCCAACAATGGGACCAGCCCCCTGTCACAGTCCTCTGCTTGTACATGCAAGGATCAGATTAGCCAGAGCATCATACTGGGATGGATGCTGACATGGTTGTCTGCCATGACTCCATAAAATGATTTTTCATCTGGGACACTACATCTTACAGAATTATAGACAGCTAGGGCTGGAAGGGAACTCGGGAGCCTCTCTAGTCCAGCTCTCTAGTCAAAGCAAGATCATCTCTCTCCAAAACACTGTATACAATGTTTGTCTAATTTAATCATAACTTAAATCATAAAACTACAACTACCCAGTCACACAACTAGAAAGCATATTACCCCCGAAACACCAAGAATTACCCCTGAAACACCAAAGAAATCCCCTGCTCAAATAACCCCATTTTTTTTCCTCCCTAGCCTTACCTTGCATCTCTATGATGCATGGCACACTTCAAGGCAATTTGATTAAGTGGGTGGATTGCAGAGCATGTAAAAAGTCTAACTCTTAATTAATACACTAATCCTTTTCACTACCCCTTCTTATAGCATGCAGTTCCTCAATGTCCAGGTGTGGACTATATGTCTCCATTTGGCTACACTAGTTTGCATGCTGTTGAACTGCACTCAACTTAATATGTCCTCAATGACTTTTACTCTTCTCCTCTAAGCTCCATTCATTTTGTGATCTGAATTTCTCTGTAGCAATGACCTGTTCTTGTTGGCATTAATTACTCTGTCACATATTTTTGTTAAAGAGAAACCTTATCAACAATGACTTTATATCTACCTCCAGATAACTGAAAAATATTGAATGGCATTGGGATGAGAACAGGAATCTTCCAGACTCTGTGAAAAATAGTCCCACTTATGATGCCCCATCAACAATTATATATTGGAGATCCATCAGTTAGCCAGGTTTTTGTCTCTTTAATATCAGTCAGATTGATTTTGCATAATGAGCATCATATTGACATGCCACCATTTGTACAAGTGTTAAAAGACCTCTTAAGCTAAGTAAATTCTAGACAACATGACTCCTCTGGCTGGAGTTAACATTGTAGATGTGCAGCCTATAATCTAAGGGGAAACTTTCTTATAAGAATGTTGTGATTAAAAGAAAAAAATGTAAGAAACCAGGGCATTCACATCTTAAGATAAGAGTTGAAAACCTCTACGTCCAAACGTTGGAAAGTATAGACGTAGAAAATTAATGTGTTGAATTTATGCTAAAACTTTATGTCCATCCATGACACATTTTCAATACAATGCATCCATTAGCATCCCTTTTTCTTATGGTACATCATGTAGCTAACTAATAGAGAGTCCAGTCAGCCAGTAGATAAGCTACACTTCCAGCCAAACATGGCCCTCCAATTCCTTTGCTTTATTTCAATTTCTTACCTGTAACACCCATCCTATACAGGCCCCTACATTTGCAGTCTTCCTACTCATACCAGTGCTGCCTCATTTTCTACATATCTGATTCCCTCCTTTTATTAAAGAGCTACATTAGCTCTTACCTTTTACCATCATTGCTGCAACTATACTCTGAGATATATTCGGATATACAATCTATATGAAAGAAAAGCTGAACTGCAGCCTAGCATAATGTGGAAGGCAGCCGTACACTACTTACTGTTAATTATTTATTTACATTTGCATGCCCCCAAAAGCATGGTGGGAGCTTGAAATAAAGGCTCGGTACAACAGAAGTGAGTAGGCACTAGCTATTTCTGGAAAATGGTTCTCCAACGTGGAGATGCAAAGGAAAGACTTTGAAAACATTATTTTGTAAAACAACAAAAGTAGAATATTCTTTCACAACTGTTTTAAATCAATCCTCAAATTGCATTATAAACACAGGAAAGCACTGAGTGGTATTCGTATTATGCTAACAAAGCCTTATGTAAAATACCCTCTCCCAAGATATAAAAGAAGCCTACATGAAGATATTCTGCTTCTTTCCTTCCCCTTGGCTTTCCTTCTAGTCTTTAATAAGCATTTTGAAGCAGGGTAGAACACAGTTTCCACAACAAAAACGACTTCCTTGGCCTCTAGCTGAGGGTCAAAGTAATTAAAGAAAATTGCTGAACTACCAGTATTCAGCCTTTGTAAATCTCAGTGCAAGTGCCATGAAATTTCCTGAATGCAAATTTAGATTAGACTCCGATCCCATTAGCATTAGTGAAAGTCTGCAAGAAGAGAGTTTCTCTGGTGTAACCAACGTCAAAATCGAGAGCAGAGCTTTCCAAGGGAAGGCCAATTCAGCTGTATAGGTTCCATTTTTTTCCATCTCGCATGTCTCCAAGGTACAGTGTCCCCAGGAAATAAAATCCCCGAAGACTCTGCAGTCATCCTGTGTTCTGGATGGGAACCCATGAGATTACTATCCCCTAACAGGACTGAACCACATCTAGAAAAAGATAGTGTGCAACTGCCAAAGGAGTGTTCCTGCTTCCCCATGCCATGAAGTTGCAGCAGTATTGCTGCATGCCTACCCTCCCATACCTTCAGCAGGCAGTCTTGCACATTTGAAGGCAGGAAGTATGACTGAACAAGACACAAGTTTCTGAAGTTACTGCAAAAAAGATACGAGACTCACCATGCAGCTGTGATAAGATGAAGGCTTAAGTAATCAGGAGTACATACTGATTACTGTTACTCAGAGTGCCTGGGGTGGCACTTTCCTTCTCCACAAAGGGTAGAACAGCTGTCCATAAAACTCTCCTGTCCCACTGCCACATCAGGGTTGCAGAGTTGGAGGTGGGGGTACTTAGCAGGTTTTTAAAATGCTGTTGCTCAGAGCTTTGAATGGAGAAAATAAGCAGCTGGTGTTCTGGAAAGGTGTGTGCCCCTACTCTCCTTTCAACTATAAAAGAAATCTTTGTTTCCCAACACCCCCCCCGCCCCTCCACAATCTCTGAATTGGCTATAGCTAGTTTGTGTAGCCTTGCTGTTGTGCCCCGCTGCAGTAGTAGATGGGCTTTTGCCTAGGAAATTTAAAATGCTATAGGAAGTGCCCCTATGGTACCAGTGAGTGCATCTACGCTAGATGTTAAATGTGCAGTAAGACTAATTTGGCAGTGCATTTGCACATCATGGCAAAAGCCATGCTAATGCTTAGTCTACTGCACATTAGTGTCACTAAAAAGGTGTGCGCTGGCTATTATTGCACAGTAGCGCCGGTTACTGTGCATTGAGCTCATCCCTGTTATTACAGGTACTAAACTTAACGTGCAGTAGCTATGGTGCATTAATGCATATGTAGGTGTGCCCACTAACTCTCTTTTGGTCTGGATCTTTTGTTGGTGTAGATACATTTCAGCCATGAAGGTGGGGGGAAAGGAACCAGGACTGGAAAATAGAGTAAGCTGAATGACGCTTCCCAAATGAGAGCTATCTGAGGAGGAAGAGGCTAGTATGATGAGAAAGTGATTTCAAACTTTATGAGACAGGAGGCAGCTGGGAAGCCAATGGATTCTTGTCCCAGCTGAGACCCTCATGCACTGCACGATCCCAAGTGAAGGGATGAGCTCAGGTTTACACAGCCATGAGCAGCTCAACAAAGAAATCGAGCTGTTGGGGCGAGCACTTGGACCTGTGCCAGGGAGCTTAGAGAGGTAGACACTTGCTCATCAAGCCTGAGTGTGTGACAGCATTAGCAAATTGCACTGTTTCCTCTTTGCAGGTCATCAGAATTGCCTCATTCAGCAGGAATTAATGGACGTGGATGATGATGAAGCAGTCAACGTGCCCAGGTCAGTCAACAGCAGGCCTGGAGGTGACTGAGGTTTGCTCCACCAGCTGTTTGACAGTCCTGCCTGCTGGTGCAGCTTTGTAAAATGAGAATTTCATAGAGCACATCCTTGTGCTCTGAGCTGTGAAGGCTTCTAATTTTCAGACTGTGCTCCTGGGTCCTGGAGGGGTGCTCCTGCTTATGAAGATCACCAGCTGAAGTGCCCTACATTACCAAACTGAACTCAGCATGCTGGAGAGTACACATTTCACAGGCAGTGACCTGTCCTTCTGGCTGTACTGCCAAGTTTTCATTGCTGCCTACCTAGCATCCCAGCTGCCTGCAGGAATAGAAAGCTGGAGTCGTCTAAGGGAAACCAGGGAAAATTTTCCATTTGTTACTGTGATTATGCAGCCTTCTCACTTGATCTGTTGGTAGAATATTGGCAAACTGCGGTAGTAACATGAAGGCACTATGCTGAGAAAGCAGGAATCACAGACCCCCAGCACAATCTTGTACTTCGAAGTGCAACATATAAAATGAAATCCTGCTCTCTTTTTTGTCTCTGAAAACTCTAGATTGGGGCAGCGGGATATATGGCCCATGGGCTGGATCTGGACTGTGAAGCTATGTTGTCTGGCATACCTGGCTCCCAGAGGGGGCTGGGAATTTGGGGGTGGGTCTGTTGGGATGACTGTTGACAGCAAGGTGTGAGCAGTGGCTGCACTAACCCTGACAGCTGTCACCACCCCTTGCCTTACTGCTGCATTCAGATCTGGTGTGTGAGGGGCCCCACAGGTTGGATCTGGTCTGTGAGGAGAGCTGTGTTTGACACCCCTGCTCTGGATCATGGTAGCAGCCACATTGCAGTTCAGTGAACTGCATGAATAAGAATTCATCCAACTGCAGATGGTAGTGAGTTGTAAAATCAGACCAGCAGTGCTGGGCTGGGACTTTTGTGTGACTATGTGCTAGGTAATCATGATTTCACTACCAAACGTTCAGCAGAATTGCTAGTGTATGCAGACTATCTTGTGGTCAAATTCTGCTGGCTTCTTCCTGATCCAAGCTACTGAATTTAACATTAATGATCTGCAAGATACACTAGAAATTTAGGTTGTGAAAGTTTTCCATTGTGGATCACTTGTATGCATTGTCTTAGTGACTTCAGCCAGACAATTCAGATCCTACTGAGCATGCTCCCTATACTTTACCACTTTGAGTGAGGGTTGTATTATTTAGCCCTAAATACATTCATACCACTGCTTTTTTCAGACCTACTAGAGTGGGAGCTTTCCCAGATTTGTTCTGTTTTAGTCTGTGAAGAGGGAGGAGGTTCTAGATGGGAAGGAAACAGGTTAACAAGATAATCTGTTTGCATGCAGTTGTCCTGTGAAAGTGTTGGAGACTCCCGGTGTCAGAAAGGCACTTCATTGCGATTCAAAGCAACACCATTCAGCCATTAGTCAGGCATTGAGAAATGTGCCACTTGGCAGGATCAGAACCCATGACAGTGAAACCAGCATAACCACCAGCTGTCTGATAGGAGCTAGAGGGCAGATGAGCCCGAGGCCAGCATGAAAAGAGCAGCTGGAAGAGCATTAAAGTAAGAAACTGAGGAATGCAGAAAAAGCTAAGGGAGAAGCAGTACTATCAATGCCAGGGTTATAGAGGGCAGTGGGAAGCAATCATTTTGGCAGGTGTCCTACAAGGTAAACCCTGCACTTTCCAATCCCCATCTCTTGTCTGTTCTGTTGCTCTACTTTCCACTCTCTGCCCTGTGCTTCCTGCCTGATCTGTTGCTCTGCTCTCTGCTGCCTGCCCTATCTACTACTGTTCTCCCTGCTTGCTCCCCAATCTGCCACATGCTACACACAGGGACTGACCATGCCACTTGTGGCATACATACCAAGGGTTGGCCACCCTTGAAATAGAGAGTGGAGAGCCATAGAAGTGGGTCTTGGGTTCCCCAAAATGCCAAAAATTAGAAAACCAGGCTTGTTACTAATAGGACTCCTGGATAACAAATTGGAAGCACAAATAGCTGCTTATTGAGGTGTCATCATCTCATCATTCCATATATCACCTTTGCCTCCTGACGGCATTAACTTTAGCCCTGTGCATCCTGTTTTCCACCACACTTGATGCTATCCTAGTCCCTGGAAGACAAGATTCTTTGGGTAAATGTAGCATCTTTTATTAGACCAACTAAATAGTTGGAAAAACTGTTCTTTGCAAGCTTTGGGGTAGACACTCTACTTCAGGCAGAGGGAGAGTCTGCAGTTGTTGGCCATTTTAATGTTACCTGTAGGGGAGGTTCAACCTCCCGTTACTTCCAGGCTGGCATTAACTTCACTCCTCTTGTCCATGGAAAAAGAGGTAGCTTAATTGGTGTTTTCCTCTTCTAAGCAGACTAAATCTCCTTTTGCCACCAGCCAGAAAAAAACCTGCAGAGAGAATGCCTACACTCAGTTCCCCATCATGGTGGTTCTCCATCACAGTGAGCGGCAGCTACCCCCTAAGTGAGCTGCAGTCCTTTCTTTCACCAAAAGAATTGTCTGGATTAAGAGCACAAGCAAATTAAATAGCTTCACTGTATACAGGTGCCCCAGCCCTCTTTGTCTGCCTCTTGCCCGGTGTATTCATTATCAGTATAGCAAGGTAATTAGCCATGTTAGTCTGAAGGCTGAAGACAAGGTGAGGTAGCACCTTAAAGACTAGCATGTTCATTAAAGCAGCCTAAGGCTCCCAGAAGCTTTTAGTTCATCTCACGCTTGCTCTAGAAGCTCCCACTTTTCTAATGTCGGAGTGCTTCTGAACGGGCATTGCCAATCATTCCACACAGAATGGAGATGTTGGATTTGTCAACATGGGGGCACTTAGTGCAATTAATCCAGATTAATTTAAGTATGAATTTAAAGTAGATTGGTTTAAATGATATTAAACACCTGTGTGGGTGCTCTTGTTTTGAAGTAGGGGCTTTAATTTGGTTTATCGTACTCTATTCTGCAAATGAACTGAGGTAGTGTGATTTAAGATTGCCTTAATCCTGAATGAAGACAACCACATAAGAGTTTAATGTGGATTTATTAATCCACTTTACATTCATACCTAAAACTAATCTGGATTAATTTTGTTGAGTGTCCCAAAGGCAAAAAGGCAGACAAGGTTATTTGGGTAAATCTGGTATCTTTTATTAGACCAAGACAAATAATTGGAAAATTTCTTCTAACTGCAGACGCTTCCTTAGCCTGCTGAAGGGTGTTTATACCCAAAAGCTTGCAAAGAAGAATTTTTCCAACTATTTGAGTTGGTCTAAAAGATATCAGATTTACCCAAAGAGCCTTGTCTGCCTATGTCCTTAGACCACACGGCTACAATTTATACCCCCAAAGGCAAAAAAGCCTTCGCTTAGTTTTTGGGAGCTGCCATACAGGGAGGCAAACTATTTCTCTTGTCCTAGACCAGCTTGAAGTCATGCTCATAGGGGTGAAAGGTGAATGCGTTAGCTCAGCCTTGGTTGCCAGTCAAACCAGGGCAATTCTGTTTTCCTCTTTTTCCCCCTTAAATGGGACATCCAGCGTTTGATTGTAAGAATATGTTTGTGTGCAGATTTAAGATTATAGCTGGAATAAAATTAGTAATGCTAATTGTGGTAATTAGACTTCTTTAGTCTCCATAAGAATTTTACGGCTTGTATCGCATACAGGACAGGAGAAAGATGATACCAAGGGAGAGGGAATTAACTGGTGGAGCAATAAAAATCTCTTGCTTATTAGCAGGTGCTACTGGAATATCTAAGCAGCGCATCTTTCTTTTTGGCTAAGAACGTAAAAGAGGTCCAAATAGTGGACCCCCAGAATGGGCTCCTGTGGAAGTTGGCCCCAGTCCAGTTAGCAGTAGCTCAGAGTAGGTGCTATTCTACTGCAGAGCAGAATTGCACAAACCATGTGTAACTCTCTTCTCCTTCTCCACCCCCCATCCCAAAAGTGGATGGAGAGGCTCCTTTGTTGCCTCCGTCCTGTCCCCTCTACCTGCTGCAGAGGAACTTGGATCCATGATCCTTCACAGACTTTGTCTTTGGGCAACTCAGTCTTTCTGTGCCTCAGTTTCTCTCTGTAAAATGGGAATAATAGCACTTCCCAAGCTCACAGGGGGGTTGGGAAGATTGCACATTTAAAAATGCAAGGCACCCAAATGCTACTGTAATAGGGGGCATATAACTGTCACAGGGCACATCTCCACATGCGGTTAATGCTATTTGGCTTTACTGCACAGTAAATTTACTGCACAGTAAACTAATTTACTGTGCAGTAAGTGCCTGTCCATGTAGACAGTAGCCGTGTCTACACTTGTGGCAGACTGCGCAGTTTTTACTGCACAATCATTTACTAATTTCATAAGCAAGTACTAAATGACTGGACAGTAACTGGTATTACTGTGCAGTACCATCACCGCATGTTTTTTCCCCCGACACTACTGTGCAGTAGTGTCATATCATGGTTAGTGCCTGGCAATGCTACTGCAGGGTAGCAATGAATTATGGTGCAGTAGCTTGTTGCTAATGTGCCATAGCATCTTGTGTAGATGTGCCCAGTGATGCTTTACTGTGCAGACTGCGCAGCAAAGTGTCTTGTATATACATGGCCACAGATTCATAAATATGATTTGGAGGGAAGTACCTCCTGCCTGAGAAACTGATGTTAAACATGCTTTCTATCACTTCAGTGAGATCTTTCCTAGATGTAAATGTAAGATAGGAGCGCCAGTATTAAAATACTGTACATGTAGAAAGCTTCTATTTTCTGAAATACCCAGCAGCCAGTAGAATTTATTGCTGCTATAACCATGTCTGAATATGATGATACCTTCCAGTTACAGTGTCTTTCATCTAAAAAAATGTATCCCAATATGCTTTTCTATAGTTGTTTACAGCTTTGGAGTTTTAAATGTGATCTGACTGGCTGAGGCATGGTTTTGTGACTTAAGATCATCTGGAAGTATCAATCTCTCTAGCTTATCTGTACCATAGTTAATACTACTGCATTTGCACACCTAAAAAAGCCAGAGAGGAGGCCACCTTCCAGTCTTTTGACTGGGATGATTAGGATGAGGACAAATTTATTAATATGCTATGGAAATGAGATGGGCACTATGTCCTGGGGGCACTGGTGAAAAGAGGTCCCACAGCCCTGGGCCAGGCACTGAGAAGGTCCCAATTCATATGAGCTGCCTTTGGTTGCTGGAAGTACAGTTTTTCTCCAGGATCTTCACTCTGGCAGAGGATTTCCATGATGGAGGGAGAAATGTCTATTTATTTTGCAGCCCAATGAAAAGAAGGAGGAAAACAGGAAAAAAAAAATAGACTTGAAAAGGAAAGAAGAATTAGCAATGCAGGCTGCTGTTAATAGCCATGTTAGGACGAGTTTATCTACAGAATCTGCAAGAACGAAACTTCTCTAAAGTGAGCACTTAATACAAAGAAAAACAAGAGGATTGATAATAGAAATTACCCTAATGAATAAACAAGCTCTTTAAAAAATGGGCTCCTTGTGCAATGTGTTATTTTTAACTTAGTGGCAATTTGCATGCCAGTCAATTTGCATACATTAAACACAGCTCCCCTTCCGCCTCACCTCCCCCCCCTCCCTGTCAGTATATCATCTCATTAAAGTGCTGCTGGGACTGAGAAGTCCATGGCTCTGGAGGGTATATTAATTTGCCCAACACATGCTGTGTAGGTTTTTATCACTTGCCGCACATTGGACCTGGTGTCTTTGAAGTCATTAGCGCCTCCGAGGGACTTCTGCTTGAGGTAGTTGAAATGGAAAAGAAAGGGAAAAAAGAGTAAAGCCCAGAGGAGAAATATAAAGGGGAATAAAGGAGACCGTTTAGTTTGTGTTTAATTCCAGGAGGAAGAAAATCAGCAGTGCCCAAGCCTCTCTGTCTTGTCAGAGAGACTGGGCTTTCTTTTTGCTATGCCAGACAAAATGTGCCTTCTCCCCAGAGAATCAGGGCATGAGGCACAGAAGGAAGAAATGAGCCAACAAACTGTGCTGGCCTAGGCAAGCTGGTGGGGGGCCCAGGTTGCGGTATCCTTGGGACAGCAAGAGGGTGGGTGTGGAGGCTAAGCGTCAGGAGATACAGAGTGCTGCTGTTGCCTATGCAGCTATCTGTAGGGGACTGATGGTGAATACAAAAAGTGGGGCTCTCAGTATGAGATGCGGCCATTCCTTGGGTGGAAGTAGTGTGGCCTAGTGCAGAGAGCTCTTAACTGGGATCCAGAGGCATTGGTCTGCCACTAGCCTCCTTGGTGACTGGACAAGGAACTTCTTCCTGTGCCTCAGGTTTGCCACTGGTAATGAAAAGGGCCACGTAAGGGAAGGTCTTCGAGATCTGCCAATGAAATGTCCTATGTATGGGCAAAGTGGTGATGTTTTCTGGGTGATTCATACACCATAGTGCTAGAGGAACCTGTGAAAACAGAGGAGAAAAGGACTCTGGTATCCCTCTGTTCCCTGAGTGTAAACTCCATCAGCATGTGCTTTGAGGAGTCAGAAGGCTTTGAAAATCCCAAATGGTAACAAAAAAATAAACTCTGAAAACTTTTCTCAAAACACTTCCTGCAATCTTCACCCACATCTATTTCAGTAAAGCACAAGGCTGGCCCAGATAACTCATTGGGCTGCCCCAAATAGCTCTTATTATAAGTCTTTAAAGAATGAGCTGGGAAATTTATATAGGAAGTGACCCAAATCTAATCCAGATTAATACAGAATAGAAGACAGTTCATCACCACTTGGCTGCATCAATGTTTTTTCAATCTTTCTATCATGTAGACTCTCCCTTAGCCAAATCTTCTGACTTTGGTGAGTTCTTCCAAAACTTTTGGACTTTGCCAGAATAAAAAATGTGTTTTTGATAAAGAACCAATGAATACAAGGAGTCTGGGGGGGCAGGACAGACACTGTCCAGTTTGTATGGAAAATCTAGGTGCACATGCCCCATATCCAACCATGATCAAGCTCCATTGCATAGATGCAATGCATAAACACAGTGAGGGACAGTACATACTACCAGTGAGCTTGCAAACTGAACAGATTAAGGGAAGATGGGCAAAGAGAGGTGAAGCCACTTGCTCCTGATCATCCAGGAAATCAATGCGGTCGCATATTGTTCTCTAATCCTCTTGCGAGTTTCCCAAGTACAAGAGAAAACCTTCAGATTTCTCTCTTCTGGAAGGAGTTTAGGACAGCTTCCCATCTTCCCACCCTAGAATGAGACTTAGGATATATGAATACCATCTTCAAAAGGGGTCTGAGAGCTGCAGCTGCTGTTTCACTATAGTTGTTATGTGTGCAGGGCCCTGTAGTGACACCTAAAACACCCCAACCTTGACCCGGGATGAAGCATGGTTAAAGTTAGAGTGGTTTTGTTATATTTGCTATATACCTGAGCAGCAAACAGCTCCTTCCACCCTGGTTTGAATCTGGTACAAAAGTTTGTCCATAGCCTTAGAGAAACCAGCTGCCATACAGGGTAGGCTTTTGTGTGATCAGGTTAAGTCACTACTGTGCAGGGTCTACTCTTAAGACTTGGGAAGAGGAAGTCCTGAGTATGGATGAGTTTGGATCCAGAGGGATGCGGTGTGGGGCAAGGATCATGCTTCCCAAATGGGTCAGTATTGGCCTGGACACAATTTGTTGTAACTAAAGGCCTGAAGGGAGTGCAAGCCTGGTTTTCTTGAATCAGAGCCATTTCACCCTGCCCTCTTTCCCAGGCTGATTTTTTTTTCAAAGGGGATATTGTGAAGTGTGGTCTTTAGAGGCCACCCTGCCATACAGGATCTCATAAGAGCTGCTGAGTGAGGTATCCGGGCTCACTTAATACAGGCGATGGAACTTGTTTCCTCGGCAAGAGAACAATACTTTCCCTTCCATCCAAGACCCATTTATTACATGATATGTTTCAGATGTCTCTTTGGAAAAGGAAAAAAAGCAAAGAGAACTAGATCTTTTTTTTCCGCTGTGGAGCCACGACTGTTCTATCCCATCATGTATTAATTATCCCCGTGCAGAGGCAGAGGGGAGGGGACATTTGGAACAAGTGCCAATTTTGCATTCCAAGCTAAACAGTTGTGAATTTCTAACATCTTTTCTCAAAATAAAATGGGCAATTAATTCATAAGGCAAGCTAATTGTTAATTGTTATTTCCCTCCTTTGCTTCCTCTCTCTATTTATATTAAACATGGAGATGTGTGAGGAGAAGAAGGCTACTAGCTGTTTGCCTAAGTCATAAAATAATTCTTGTAATTTTTTGTGCTGGCTTTTGTGCCTCTTTCCCATTCTGGTTTTCTTAAAGACCTTTAAGGTCAAAAGCATTTCCTGAGTCTTTCCTTCATTCCTTAGAAAAAGTTGTCCAGGGTAGAGACTCAGATGGTGTAAATAGATATTGCTCCACTGGCTTTGCCAGCTGAGTAGCTGACAACCCTCCCACCCCCACAAACACATAGCTGTAAGATAGTAGGGGAAAGGGGATTTTCCCTCCAGGCCACCTTCTTGTGGAAGAAAGCCCATTCAGGAGAAAGGCATAGGATCAATATTGACAACTGCAAACTCTACCTGTGTAGCATCCAGAAGTGCCAAAGCCCATGAGGCACCATGCCATTTCCTATTTCTGTCTCATTTTTTATTTCTACCCAGCCAAGCTGCAGATCAAGCAAGAAAAAATAAATCCTGCTGTCCCTGGACTCCATCTGCTCACAGAGCTGAAGAGATATAATGCAAGCAGTCTCTGTGAGCCAGTCCATTAAGGAGCCTTCTGTAAAGCAGGCTGAATCAGAGATGGAGCCAAGGATGAGAGGCCAGCCAGAAGGGACTGCAGCCCTGCCGAACAAAGAATGATTTCTCCAAAGCTCCATGTTGCAGCTGCATTTCTAAAGGAGAGGGTATTTGGGAGAACCATTGTGGAAGTGACAGTTTCTGTATCCCTTACCCAGCTGAGGCTGAGTGTGGGGTTTGGCTTGTGTTGATATCCTTCAACAAAGGGCACCCAAGTTATAGTCATGCAGGCAGTGCTGCGGGACTGTTGGTGTCACTGATTCTTGCTGTGATCTCTCAGTTCTGTAGCTCATCCCAGGAACTCTGGGCAGCATCAAATATCGAGGGAGCCTGAAACCCTGGGAGCCCTGATGAGAGCCAGGGTCTTTATGATTTTCAAGCTACCTGCTGCACAGTTGACATCAATTAGAGCCAGAGCCTCAGGGTGTGTGTGAGCGGGGATGAAGCTCATGGACCTCCCCACAGTTGTTCCTGCCCAATGAGTGTTAACCCTTGGAAATGAAATGGGGGTGCCCACGTTGCTTTTTTTGAGCACATTGTAAACGCAAAGCTTGAGTGGGTGCTAACTCAGAGAGAATCATAGAAGAAGAATCATAGAAGAATAGGGTTAGGAGGGACCTCAGGAGGTCATCTAGTCCAATCCCCTGCTCAAAGCAGGACCAGCCCCAAAGCAGGACTCACCTGTGGTTGACACATGTGGAATGGGAACAGGTTGGTGGAGTTTATTTCCTCATCAGCCTGATTGTACCTTCTGCCACCACAGTAGCTTCCTTTCACAGCAGGAAGCCTAGAAGTCCTGGCATCACTGGCTGTCCTGGACTCATGGAGCCAGAGATTTACCAGGATCCCTGGAAAAGGGGCAGTATACCTGGCAGGTGGCCACTGGAAACACCAGACACTATAGCAGCCCAGGAGGAAAGAAGGCAGTTCAGTGGGAGCCCAACCTTTGATTCACCAAAGGTTCTTTAACCCTGAGATGAAGAGCATGAAATATTTCCAGTTTAGTTAGCTGGCGTTCTCAGTTGAGATGATTTGGAGCCCCAAATATTCTGAGACTCAGCTGAAGACAATGCGAGTTGGTGATGCTGAATTTGAAACACACGAGTAATTCATGTTGGAAATACTTGCCATCTTCTCTAACTAGAGAGCAAAGACAGCACTGTGTGATTTTCTGAACATAACTCAGATTTTGAATATTTGCTAAGAGCTCATAGAATAAAACATGTTGGAAGGTATTTGTCAGATAAACTTGAAAAACAAATGCATTTGAGGAAATTGGATTTGCCTAGCAGATATTGTATAAAGAGAAAAAGGATCTAATATCTTGGGATACATGAATCACTGGGTGCGTCTACATGAGGTGCTCTATGTAGTAGAACTAATCACTGTGCAGTAAGTCTCACCATCTACACGTGTTGAACCTTAGGGCATCTATAAACATGCTCTGGGGTGGACAAAGCAGGTGGGGGTGCTTGAATTACAGTGGCTCTAAGAGCCTCTCTAATTAAAGTGCCTGCAGTGTGTGGCAGGGCCCCTTTGGTGTCTGCCACTTTAAGGGACATGAGCAGGCTTTGGGACAGCTAGCAGGTGTGGCTTAACCCAATTAGATGGCCACATGACCAAAAGGGGGCCACCGGATTGAAGGAGGGCTGGGCAGCCTCAATATAAGCCTAGGCCCTAGAAGCTGAGCTGGCAGTTATACTTAGGGATTCAGACAAGCAACATCTCTCAGCCTGCAGCTCCCAGAACACCTGGAGGTCAGGGCAGAAACTATGGGGATGGAGGAGGTTCCTGGTCCTGAGGCCTGATCTGAAATTATACCCTGCTGGGGAGGATGGTGTGGTGGGGTTGCCTGTGGCAGGGCAGTGTCCAGGAAATGCCACACCTCTTCCTCCCCAGTGAAAGGCAAGGATGGGGTGCCAGAAAGCCTCAGCCCCTGCTGCTTTGTGGGTAATCTATAGAGGGGAAAGTCTAGGAGAGCACACCCTGACAGAAAAGTGCAGGGTCCAGGTCCACTGAGTGGGTTCTGAGGCAGGGTCCAGGACCATTGAATAGGGCCTGAGACAGGGCCAAGTTTTACCTAGTGGGACCTGAGACCCAAGGGGCATAAGGCCCAGCAGCCTAGTGAAAGGCAGAGCCATGGCCCCCATGAGGTGTGGAGTAGTGGGCCAGAGAGGGGCTAGAGGCTGAGGTCATCCCAGTGTGGGACAAAGTCAGAGGCCATATAGAGTAGGGTCCATGGGGGCCTGAAGGACTGCACATACTCTGGCCAGAGTAGAGGCCCCAGTGTGGGGAATGTGGCCAAGATATGTCTGGGGGCACCTGAGGCCAAACTTCAGCTAGAGGCTGAGTGCAGCCCAGCTAAGGGATCAGGGGAGTAATAGTGGATCTGAATGCCATCTGCAAAGTGTGGAACATAGTGTAGAGGTGTGGTTCAGAGCTGTGTATTATGCCCTTGGCATAGGGCATTAAATGGGAAGCCTCCCACCTAGGAACAAGTATTTAATTCCAACCAAGGCGTGGCAGAAGAGTCAGGTGGGCAGACTGCCTTAGATAGGTGGGTGGGATGAGGATGGGACCAGCCTCAGGACAGCCCCCTGTCACACTGCATCATGTGTATTCAGCATCCAATGGTTCAAAATGGTGGCAGGGGTGCTTTAACTAAAGCTCGTTTGACAAGCTTTAGGTAAAGTGCCCCTGCCACCATTTTTAAATGCGGAGACACTGAATGCATGCGAAGTGGAGGCTACTGGAGTGTGCTAATTAGCACTCTCCAGCAGACTCACAGCAGACTTATGCTAATTAGCATGCATCAGAGCAGAGCTCCATCACATGGATAGGTGCCCTTACTGTGCAGTAATTTCCTCTGTGGTGGTGAATGTGCTGCCTGCAAATTCAAGTAGCAAATTAATTGCTGAGTAATTACTGTGCGCTATGGCACATGTTCATGTCCAGTCAGGAGCAAATTTGCTCCTGGGCAGCAGGGGCATGAGATTGCTCCCTGTCCCTGGGAGCTGCCTGTTGTTGGGATGGACTCTGCCACTGGAAAAATGTCCCCCTGCCCTGGCAGCAAGGAGCCTCGAGCCCCTGCTCTGCTATTGTGAGCATTGTCATGGAGTGGGGGTTGGAAGCTCCCTCCATGGGGAGAGCTCCTCACCCAGGATGGATGTGCCTGGGACTTTTCTGGGCTGTGTGGGGAAGTCTGCATGTGCTATCTGGAGGTGGTTGGGAACTGTCCCGGTCAGGGGCAGGTCCCAGCCCCACAGATTTTTCCCAGCCCCACGACCCAATCGGGCAATCAAAGCATGGGGTTTGGAAAGAGCTGCAGGGGATTACCCACCTAGCTGAGGGCTTGCTAGTAGCTGCCACACCAGGAGATCAGGGCAGGGGGCTGAGACCTGCACCTCCCACACAACTCTTTCCAAGCCCTTCTGCCCCCAGTCAGGGAGCCAGGGCTGGGAGCTACCTGCTTCTAGGGCAGGGAAGCCTGTCTCTACCCAGGCTCCACCACTGGAGCCCACCTCGGCAGCAGAAAGCTCCTGGGGACAGGGAGCAATCTCCCAGCCTCCACCAGCAGACAGCTGTTTCCTGGCCCCATGCTCCCTGCCAGCCCCCATGAAGAGCCTAAATCTCCCCCTGGCTGCTGCAGGGTGCTGGTGCAAGGCCAGAAGGGGCAGGAGCAGACTGCTGCCATGAGCAGCAAATCTGCTCCTGCATCCCCACACATGTAGGTACTTGCCCTGGCTGGGTTTACTCTAGAGTAAACCTACCCCACAGCATTTGCATGTGTAGATGCGCCCACTGTGAACTGTTTGTTCTGCTCTGTCCTATCGACAGTTATTATTTTATAAAGCCCACTATACAGGAAACAGATCCCTAGCTGATGGAGTCCACAGTCTGAATGACGGGCTTGACAGGTATCAATCATTCAGTGGCCTAGGGAGGGGAAGGATTCAGATTATGGATTTATTTATTTTATGCATGCATTCATATTGGTGATTCAAGGGTTTACTTCACTTACTTTTGCTACAGCAGAATTGTGACAGTTGACATCTTAGCCAGCACTGTGAGATTTGAACTCGGGAGCTTCAAAACAAATAGTATGAACTGCTACAATTAGAGCTAAAGAGCTATGTGTAGGGCTCTAATAAGTTCATATGCTCTGTGAATTGGGTGTGGAATGGGACCTGTAACACATATTGCCCAGGGGGTTATATATGCATACTGGTTAGAGACAGAAGTTACACATAAACCAGTTTCTGATTACTTAAACAGGTTTATGTGCACTGAACTTCTGTTCCATTACAGGTTTAAACCAATTTCAAAATGGCTGAAACTGGTTTGAGATAAACCTAGTTGAATGTGCTATCAGACTTAACTGATTTGAGTCAAACTGGTTTATGAAACTTCTGTCCCAAATTCCTTCCTGGCTAAAATAAAATCAGAGTCCCTCAGCATGCTTTCCAGCCCTGGGCTAGTCTATGCTGTCTGCTCCAGCAAAGAAGGGTTGGGGTGGGGGGAGAGAGAGAGAAAGGCAGGGACTTTCCCCCCCCCCCCGGGAAACCCCAGTTGGGGTCTGGAGCCACGAAGGGGAGTTAAGTCCCCATTCTCCTGAGTGCAGAGCTGCCCTGCCCTGCCCTGCCCTGCCCTGCCCTGCCAGCTTACTTAGTGCTGGCTGAGACTGTGGACTACAAATCCCAGAGGCACCTGGAAGCAGGAAGAGGAAATGATGAACAATCCTGCAAAGTCCTGCTTTTGTGATGCTGGACTGAAAATCCCAGAGACCTCAGGGGCAGCAGGAAGAGGAAGTGCTAGAGAGCCATGCTCTAGCACCCCCCCCCCCCCTCCTTGGACTGAGGCACTGCAGGCATGTGGCTGTGTTTCCTGAATCCAAGGTAAATGTATGTCCAGTTTGTTCTCCATTTAATCATTGCATTTTAAACTAACTTTTAAAGACTGAATTGATTCAGCCTTGGGCTTTTTGATTGTCTGTACTTAGCCACTAGGTTTTGTAGACAGTGCTGGTGAAGTGAAATTTTAAAACCAGTCTGCAAGGTGAGCGTCAGAAGCCTGCAGTACAGATTTTAGAGTTTGAATCAATAGCAAATGGGGAGGGGTTTAAAAATATCTAGTACAAATGGAGGAAGCAAGAAAATCAGAGGGTTGCAACAAATATGTTTCCACTTAATTTGTTTAACTGGATCCTCTTGCTAATCTCAGTTTGCTTCTTATATATTTTATGGTAGTCAGCTGTACATTCACCTCATACATGGCAAGAAAAGTATTGGGAGACCTTGTGCCTGCTGCTTTACTGAGACATGTCAGTCATGACATGCAGCACACCCTTTAGTGGCTGTCTTAAGCTCCAACACTACTCTGCAAACATGCTCAGATCCCAGCACCTCACACAATTCAGTCCCAGGCTTCCACGGACTAGAAGATGCTGATATAATCCACTGCCAACATAAAATTAATCCAGGGCAAATAAAATACTAAGCAACTGACCTTCTGCTTAAAACTTGAACTGAACCTGAACATTTTGGAAGTTCAGTGTAAGGTTCAGGGGAAAAAAATAACAAAAAAAATGTGCTCACTCTTGCATTTCCAAGTTCAGCCCAGGTCCGGAAGCCAGAAAAGTGAAAGACTGCAAGCTCAGCTCTTCTTCAGGTATGTCTGACCCAGTGGAAACCTCCAAATGCTCTAAATCTTTTGAAGAAACAAACAGCTGTCACAGTTTCCACTTCCAATGAGGTCCAGATCAGCATTCAAACTTCGGGGAGCTTAAGCAAGCTGACCCCAAACCTGGACTTTCTCAGATTCTGCTATCTCTGCACACAAGCATACACCTGCTGTGTTTCACTTCTTGTTCCTTGTCAATGTTACTTATTCCTTTGCCTTGTCACACCTGCCTTGTGTCTTTTTCTGGAGCAGAGATGGGATAAGCTGGTTGCTTATCCCAAATGGAGGGCTGTTTTTACAATGGGGATAAATGGCAAACAAGATGAGGCTGCCAAATTTGTTTAGCTGTTGTCTGTGTTACAGTTTTAAGACCTCAGCACAGGAGATTCTCCTTAAATTGTGTAACTCGGCAAGATTCTGACCTAGGTTGTAAGTTCTCTACTCCTTCCCCTGGTCTGCTATTATGTGCCCCCTTGCTACCATTCACACATCCTTTGCCGTCTCCATACCTAAAGGAAGGCTGTAAAAGTCCCTATGTTGAATTCTGCTCCATGATGTGGTTGCCTTATATTTTACCACCCCTGCGAAGTGGCGGCAGTTGTTCAGTGCAATGAGATTCTCTTCTAGTGTAGAACTGGTAGACTGGTGCCTGTCCAATTACCACTGCTCTGCCTTTGCAGTAGGGTGGTACAATGAAGCAAGGGAGATGAGATGAAGATACCCTTTGCCTCCATTGTAGTTGTAGGCAGACTGCATAGATTAGGCTATCCTTATTGGACCAGTGGCTGGATCAGGAGAGTTTCTATGTTTCACATCACCTACTTTGACAATCTTGACCCATGGGTTTGGCCATTTCTCCTCTGCTTCCAGCTTTACAACATGAAGCCTGAAATTTCCAAAGCTGTTAAAAGTTTTGGATGCATTTACTTACTGAGAATTGAGCTTTCAAATCCTTTGGGTGCCTACAACAGTTTCAGCCAAAAACTTTCCTGGCCAGTTGGATGTTTTTGTCTTTTGAGTTTCTTTCCAACCTTTTCATGATCCCAGCCTCCCCGGCCTCACTAGAGCTGCACCCTACCTTGCTTCCTTTGGAATGCACAGGCAAACTTCTCTTTGATTTCATTTGGAGAACGATGGGGGGCACAGGGAGGTCTTCAATGTGAAATCTACTCTAATAGGGACCAGAATGATTCCACCTGTTCATCTCCTTTGCAGTTTTGATGCAGAGCAGATGTGTGTGCGGGTAGGTGGGGTGTGGCAAAATGTCCAATTGCAGCCATTTTGAATTCCAAGACAGAAAGACTCTCCAAAGATAACACAGGCTGCAGCTCCTAAGAGGGGTATTGAGTTTTTGCTGCAGGGCAAATGCTGTACAGCCTATAATATAGCTGATGATGAATTATTGTCCTCATTCCACAACCCACTAAAACAAAAAGATCTATTCCTTAAGAGAAATGTAATGGGTTACCTATTTTCTTTCTGTGGATGGGTTGCCTAGCTGGAACACTTGCCTGGGAGACTGCAGATGAAGCCAAATGTCATCTGTCTAACTTTAAGTGATGTGCAAGGATGTTTATTTATTTTTTGTTGACTTTGATTGGTGTCCTTGACAAAGAAATGCCAGTCGCAGCATATTCTGATGCATATCTGTTGTGGAAAGCAAGGAGAAGATCCAGACATCAGATTCTTGTTAATTTTTTGGGCTTTCACCACCACTGGATACAGCAAAGGAACCAGACACTTGGCTAGTGTAAATTGACAATTCTCAATGAAAAACTCACAATGTCCAGTGAAGTTGAGAGCTCCTCTGATTTAAGACAGCTGAAGGTGTCTAATATGGATCAGCTGCATACTTCTATACAGGGAAAATCTAATCCTTTTTCCTGTGAATGTGCCTGGTTATTGTCCTATATTTTGTGCTGCCTTTTACATTAGTTCAAAGCCAGGATACATCTAGGCTGCAGTCATAGGTATAATCATACCATGAGTGTGTATACTAGACCAGCATAATCTAATAGCTTAAGTATCAACAGCAGTGAAGGCATGAAACCCAGGCTTCAGGCTGGAGCCATCACCTAACTGAAAACACAGGGAGTGGTAGTCTATTAGCAGATTTGGCCATGCAAATGACTTACATGGCTACATCAGCATTTTACATTGTATTTTCCTAGCTTGAGGTTTTACAGATGTAGTCCCCCAATATGGGGCTAAATGTAGCCGTGTGAAACAGCTGATTATGGGGACACGCAGCTGTTTTGATCTGTGGTGACGGTTTGACAGCTAGGGACATCCTATTAGGTGTCAACAGCTCTAGAGTCCTCCATGGCTAGAAAATATCGTTATGCTTTGAGCAGAACTCAGCAGTCGCTCTGCATCTGCAGCCAATAGAAGGAGGAGGCAGGTAGCCCTGGCCACCTCCAAAGCCATGCCTCCTTATGGGGTCATCTGCAGCCCTCTCATGGGCATGCCACATGCTTAACTGGCCTCCTAGTGCTTTTCCTTAATGATTCAATCCTGCCAACACTAATGACCTCTGGCATTGCTGACCATGGGAGCGGCTGGATGTAGATAGGGCACCTTATGTCTATTGGCAGCCTCTTGGTTAGAGCTCCCTGGCACAGCTTGCCTCTCCTCAAGGAGGGCCAACTTTGCCCTCCACTTCTGCTGGCTGGACTCTGTGAATCGCCCATGGTCCACACACAGAGGTGACCTGCTGTCACAGTTCTCCCCACAGTCAGTCATGCTTAGTGTGGAATGGGAAGTGGGGGAGGTTCAGAGCCCAGTCCTGATTAGCTCCACATATGATGAGGCCCTGAATAGGGATGGTGTGGTGCTGCCTGGTCCTCCACTGGGCTGGCTCAGCTCTCTCCACGGTGGCATCGGCCTTGCCACCAGTGAGCAGCCTGCAGGAAAACCCATTTAGGGGGAGCCTAAGAGGGACACTAGGCTTTAGGCCCACTGAGCTTCTGTTTGCTGAACTCAGACTTTGGTCATCCAAATGCAGGTGTCAGAAAAAGGACCAGGGGCAGGGGCCAGCCTGAATATCTGAATTGGAGATGTCCATGAGGCAAGGGAGTGGCAATTTGCTCTAATTGTTTATGTAGCCCTTTTGGAACCAAACTAACTTGGAGGTCTACACAAGAGGTGCCTGTCTTCCTCTGTACAGTATGTGCATTTGAGGAGGTCTGTGCAGGCTCCTTTCTGAAAACTCCTGGTGTCTGTGCTATGCAGTGGTAGGGGTGGAAGCAGCAGTCTTAATGGGGCTTTGAGTGGGGCACTGACCTCCCCCCTCGACTGGCCAGACTTATGGACCCCTGGCTGCCCACATCTAGATACCCAGGGCTTTAGGCACCTGTGGATATATCCACAGGCTGCTGTACTTACAGGAGGAGCATCTACACACTCAGAAGAAACTATAGAACAGTGCCAAGGTTTTGGTCATCCAGATTGCACTTTTGGCTGGGGGATTTCTAGGCATCCAAGCAAAATAACAGAATGCCACCCAGAGGTCAGATTACAGATGGCTCAGGCATACTTACATGAATTGCAAACACAGCACTTGCTGTGTAGGCACAGCGCTATGACATGACTGCATCAGTATTTTATGCTTGTGTATTCTTTGTGCAGCTGCCACCGAGCTTCACAGCAAAGTGCAAAGCACAAGAAAATTAGGCCCACTGGTTCTTTGGGTTTTTTTTTTTTTCCCTCTGATCAGGGTTTGTTGCTTTAATGTATAAGGTGCTGCTTAAGAATGTTAAGAGCTAGAGTGGATCTTTTCATTATGTAAAGGAGCAGAACAGAGTTATTACCTAGTTGAGACACAGTTAGGTTCCAAATGGGTTACATAGACAATTAAAGCAAATTGCTATTCTCTTGCCACATGGACAAATCCATCACTGGATGTCCAAACTGCCCTCTGCTTCTGGTCCTTTTTTTGACACAGTTTCTTCACTTGGACCAGGAAGTCATTTCTGAAGTCCAAACATGCCATCATTTCTACACTACAAACTACTTCTTCTCTTGAATGTGCATGGTGGGGAAACAGAATGAAGCCTACACGCTCATCACTCTGACCACTCGCCTATTGGTCTAGTAGCAGCCCCATGACACCTGCTTTTCAAGTTTGGAAAAATTGCTTCATGCTTCCTCACTCGCTTGTGGAGTGGTATTAGAACCTGGCCTTGAATACTTAAGACATTATGAATGTGCTTTTTGTATTTTTATAGCTCTCCTGGCAATACATAGGTGAGGTGTGGGTATCAGATTTCTTGTATAACTTAGTCAGTGGATTCTATTTTACTCAGTTTCTTATATTCAGGTCCTTGCCATCATGTTGGATGTTCTTTCTGAGTTTCAGAAAAGGGATCTTCAGCATTTGTCCATTCAGATTACAGTGTGTAGCCCCAGTGGTGTGATATTTCTAAGAGCAGATGGACTGTCTATCTTAATAAAAAGGGTGTTGCATTTAACTTGATAGAAAAAGGCAGTGGAAGCAACTGATCCCTCAACTCCCTAAGGAAAATATCGTGGTTCAATGCCATTGCTAAAAAATTGTTGCATGAGTTAACAAGAACACTGATTTACCTACTTATTTTACATTGAACCGTGCTAGAGAGAAGACCCATTTTCTCATGAACAAAACAGAATCCCTCGCCAGACATAAAGAACCTGGAGCGCAGTGCCTTATGGAGAGCTGTTCTTAAAGATAATTCTTCCTATTTGCAGTGTTACATCCTTTCTATGTTTATTTAACTATGCAAATGAAAACAGGATGGCAGTTTCTAAAGTCAGCCTCTCCAGTGTCTTGTTAATGAGGCAATGGCTATGACTCCATAGTTAAGCTCAAATCTCAAGTTTGCTTTTTTTTTTTAATCTACCTCCCACATCTCTGACTTTTGGCTGAAATGACAGATTAATTGGTGAACCAGGATGCCTACAGAAGGGCTCTGTGAAAATCGGGAAAGTGTTGAGTGTTTCTTTGCTATCTGATCAAACTCCGCCCCCCTCTCCCCCCTTGAAATTTTAAATACCTCCCTGTTGTCTTACACCTTTTTAGTCTGAATGCGGGTGGCTTTTCAGAACTCTAGGTGCCATTTCTGGCAACAAAAATGAGATCGTTTTATTAGTGGGAAGGAACAGTTAAAAGGTGTGTATCTTTATTCTGTGTAACTTTGACCTTTTCTCCTATAATCATGGGGCTGGATTAGAGTAACAAGCGATCCATAACAGAGAAGGAGACAACTTATGAGCCATCATTGAGCCCTGTTTTCCCCTTGATCATGGGTCCAATAAGCCTTTGGGTGGCAAAACTTGCTTACCGTTCTGTATCGCCTTAGCCATGGCTGTGTGTCAAGAGGCACAGCCAGAGCCAAGCCTGAGTTCATTCACCGCAGTGGGTGTAGCAACATGGAGCAGCTACTTTAGTCCTTGCCCTTTGTAATGACTCATTTGTACCTGCAGGGTGAGAAAGCAGCACTCAGGAGGACTCCTCCTTACCTGCAGTAAGATGATTCCTTCTCACATGCTATGGTCAGATTGGCTCTCCTGTTCTGTGTTCCCATTGGTCCAGGATGCACCCAAAAACTCCCCTCTTGAAGGGTGTGGCAGGGAAGTAGTAGTATTCTGCTCAGCACCATCTACCTCTGAGCCCATGACTGCCTCTGGCCTCACCACTGATCTGCTGCTTGGCCTTGACTCTGAGTCAGTAACTGCCACTCTTGATCAAACTCTTGCCTGGTATTCAGCCTTGGCACGCTGGGCACTGGTGATGCTGGAAAAACAAAACAGAAAATAAGGGGGGGCCCTTATATACTTTTCCTAAGTCCCTTTGAGACTCTTGTTAGTTTTTCACGGTTTATTTTCTGGAGTGGTCCCATCAGCAAAATTCTTGAGCCCAGGTGTGAGCTGAATCTGTCTCTGACTCCAGTGGAATTTCCCATGTGCTTAAAAGTTGGGCATGTGCTAAAGTACCTTGCCTTTATGTTTGACAGAGTGAGCGGGTATTTCCAAAGTGATGGCAGATGGAAGCAAATCATTTAGGACTGGATTCTACTTGTCTTGCTCATGCCAGGAAACACTTAGCCCAGAAGACCCCCTGTTTGTCTAAGGCTGTGGACAAACAAACACATTATGGTGAATTAAACAAGGGTGGAGACTTACTGCTTCTCAGCTTCTCAAAGATGTGCTATATTTACCATATGGCAGGTTGCACCTAATTTGCAGTAACTTAACCCTGCTTCATTGAGAGGTAAACTACAGGGATTTTGCTTTCATTTATCTTGGGGTTAAAACCATGGACATTTACTGTTACCATGGAGCTATTGCTGTACAATAAGTTCTTGCCCCCTTTTAACCTGTGGTAATTTGTTCATCTCCCCCATAAATGCCTATGACAGCTAATTGGGTAACTGTGATGATATTTTTCATGGAAGAATAACAAAGTTTGTTTTCAGTTTCATTGCTGTTTATCTTAGATTTTGGATTATGTTTCTCAACAAGAACCTGAAAATTCAAAAGCAAAAGATTAAAAATATTAAACAGAAAATGATGGAAACAGAACTACTTGCATGAACACTTCTGCTCCATATGTTCCACTGAAAAAAGGTTGCTATGGAAAAGGCCAGAGTAGCCCAAGTGCTGGCTAATGGGAAGAATGGTTCCTGTTGCTTCTCCACAGTCTGCTTATCCAGTAGTGATCCCTGTGGTTTTTAGTGGGTACCCCAACCCACCCATTTGTGACATTCTTTAAATTGATTTCTCTATAGGATCAGTTATTTGTTCTCCATATTTCTGGTTCTTTTTCGCTTGGCTGCTGGCCTCTGAACTTCCAGATGGACTATTGCTACCTTATCTTCTTTTTATATCCCTTCAGCTGCAATCGTTTCTGCTCTCCCTTCAAATTCCCTCTGACGAAACCAGCAGATTCATTTCCATTCACAACTCTTAATCTTCTGCCCTGCGTTAAAGCCTCAGAAGCGGTTACATGTCACTGTTCTCAAAGCCACTGCTACAGAGAACACACTGAAAATGCAGCAAGTAAATATTACTCGTGGATACTCACTCACTGCTTTTCCACCCAGGAAAAAAAAGTGGATTTTCTCTGTCACTGTCCTTGGCTTCTAAGCTCTGAGCTAAAGCACCGACTTAAAGGGATTTATCTTGACATAGCAAAGGACATTTCCAGCCAATTAAAAATATGATAATAGAAGGAGGGGAGAGAAATATAGTGCTTCCTCTGCATGAGGGGCTTGTTGCCACTCATCAGTCTGTGCCATGCTGAAGGGATTAAAGTGCATATGGGAGGTCTGTGTCAGATTTACCATTAAAGGAGCTTAATCAAGCCACAGCTGCACTCCTGGGAACAGAGAAACAGTAACTCATTACTGGTGAGGATGGAAGGATTACCTCACTAATTTGCTTCTTGACTTTTGCTTTCTTTCTCACATACACAGGCAAATACCATCACAACCTATTCTTCATTTCCGCCTCATGCTATGGATTAGATAAATCTGAGATGATTCAAGAGGGCACAGGAAGTCGATACAGGGCACATCTACACGAGATGCTAACTGCGCAGTACCCTAATAACACTGCACAATAGTGTGCAGGGCAAAAGCCATGCTAATATGCTACTGCGCAGTAGTATTAGGCTTCTGAGCACATAGCATCACTAAACAGCCGTGCACTGGTGCTACTGTATAGTAGCACACGTTACTGCTCATTGATTTAGTAGTTGCTTATACAAATACTAAACTTAATGCACTGTAACTACAGTGCATTAATGAATGTGTAGACACACCCACAATGTCCCAAATTGTTTGGGAACAGGGTGGAAGGATGGTCCATAGTGATTACAGTAATGATCCTCGCTTGAAATGAAGAATGACTTGCTAGACTGTGGTTTGCAGAAAAGGACCTAGGGATTATAGTGGACCACAGGTTGAGTATGAATCAAAGCCTAGTATCATACTAAGGTGTATTAACAAGAGTGGCACCTACAAGTCTCAGGGGCTGGGACACAAGTTACACATGAAGTGGATTAAGTGATCTGAAACTGGTTCAAACCTGTAACAGAACAGAATGTCAGTGCATATAAACCAGTTTAAAAAATGGCTGAAATTGGTTTAAAATAAACCTGGTTGAATGTAGTATCAGACTTAGCTGATTTGGGTCAAACCAGTCTATGAAATTTCTGACCCAGACCCCTTCCTAGTTCAAGTTAAATTACAGCCCCCCAGCATGCTTTGCAGCCCTGGGCTGGGCTGGGCTGTCTGCTCCAGAGAGCAGGGCTGGCTGACAAGGGGGTGGGGGTGGGGGGAGGGGCAAACCTGGCTGGGGATGCAGCCTAGTCTACAGAGGAGGGACAGAGGAGGGACTTCTCCTGGCAAACCCCACCTGGGGTCTAGGTCTGGGGGGGGGGGGGGTGTTAAGCACCCCTTTCCCCCACTCAAACTTCCTGCTGGCTGCAACTCTGGACTACAAATCCCAGAGGCACCTAGAAACAGGAAGAGGAAGAGATGAGCAGCCCTGCAGAATTCTGCTGCTGTAATTCTGGACAGCAAATCCCAGAGACCTTGGGGACAGCAGGAAGAGGAGGTGAATACATCTGGTCCAGGGCAGGTCCAAGAATTGAACCTGAGTCTCAGTCTAGCCCCTTTTAGACAAAACAAGAATACTGTCTCCCATGTTTCATAAATGGCAGTTTCAAACTGAATTACAAAAGTTACTGGATGCAATCAAGGAACTTTATTTCATTTTGTTTTGTTTCCAAAGATTCTTCCTGCTGGTCTTTCCTGGCACTGAGATGGTGTCTGCAGAACTAGGATTTCCAACATAGGTCAGTGGTGACAGCCTAGTTGGTGACACCTACACCTCCAGAGGACATGATGGAGTACTACCTTCATGATGTTAATCAACTGACACCAGCCATTCTCTGTGATTGGCCATGTTTAGCATGACTAATCTGATAACAGGGTTAAGAGTGGGAGTGGTGACTTGTCTTCTGTTTTCTCTCCCATCCTTTATTCAATTCACATTGTAAGCTCTTATGGGCAAGGATCACTTCAGACAGCATGTGTGTGTGCAATGCCTTGCACAACATGGCTGTGAAAGTCTGTCGGTGCTACAGTAATACAAATGATCATCTTAATAGAAGGCCCAAGTGTGATAAGCAGAGATGGATACAAAGCACACGGAGCAGGTTAGAATGATTCAGCTCCTTTGACAGAGGAAGCTGTAAAGGAGAGTGAAGGGTTACACAGGGCAGCAAGGAGAAACACAATCTTAACTTGTTTTCAGTTTTGTGTATTTTAAAAGGCAGCCGCAACTTGTAATATCAGCACTTGCTGAATTAATTTGCTGTGCGGCATCTGTAATGCTCACAGTTCCTTCAGTGAATTCTAGTTTTGAGGAAAATCAAGAAAGTAATTACCTGGCTCAGCCATTAATTACTCACTACTGGACATTTTCGAATGTGTAGTATGAAAAGCCTAAGGCAGCTATTAAGTGTAGCTCTAATGCTATTGATCTATTTGTGTTTATCATGAAATTTCTCTGCTTTTATGACATTTGATTGAATGCAAAAGTACAGGTGCAAGGAACCAGAGAGTGAAATCCATCCACTCTCCTCTTCTGAGCTGTGTCTTGGCACTGCCTATCACTTTGTCCCCAACCAGCTTAATTAAAATAGGAAATCTTCCTCTGACCTTAATTTCCAATAAAAGAACCACTTGACCCTTTGTGAAGAATTAGGGAGGTGAAATGAAAAACACCTACATCCACATCCCTAGGTGGTAACCAGGATCCTGGACACTCCTCACATTAGTGATATAATAATTTTCTTTGTGGCTGTAACAATTCTTGGAGGAAGTGGGAAGGGCAGACAAATGGCTTACTCTTTCCTAGGCTGAGTAGAGACCATTTGCTGGAGGTGATGATCTACTACTCCACTATACTGTTGTAAGTAGGTTGTGTGATTAATTTAATCAATGTCATAGGATCATATCATAGAAAATTAGGGTAAGAAGGGACTTCAGGAGGTCACATCTAGTCCAACTTTGATGTCTATAGTTCCATCACTGTAATGTCCTTTGCAAGGGCCAACTGACTCGAACTTCCACAGTCAACATTTACACACAGGGGCTGCCAGGTAGGTAGGGGCTTTGCCAGGGCTGTGCAAAGCTTCAGGTGGTGATTTGATTTGGAAGAGATTCGACCCGAGTCAGTGGCCAAATCTCCAAATCTGAATCGAATCAGGGGACCAGTAAAAAGGTCTGAATCATTTTGAAGCTCTCCGAATCTTCGGAAAAGATTCGGAGAGCTTTGATGATTTAGGCAGTCCCTGGTGGCTGCACCAGGGAGCTGCAGCCAGACTAGGAGCTAGTAAGTAGTAGATGGGGGAGGGCAGGATGGAGGTGGGGGGAGGGGACCATGGGAGGACCCCTGCCAGGCCCTATCCGCTGCCCGCTCCCCCAGCCCTCCCATGGCTGCCTTGCCCACTCCAGCTCTGGGCCTTTAAGAAAAAAAATGAAATAACCCCCCCCCCCCCAGACTCATCGCTCCTGCAGTGGCCTTGGGGCTTCGAGTGGCTTATGCAGAGCCCCCCACACAGCACAGGGCAGCAAGGGGCAGTGGGGATCATCCCCCCACCTGGCAGGACCAGTGAGCCCAGGGTTTTACTTGTTCGTTTTTTTTTCCTTAAAGGGCTGGAGCCATGGGGGGGGGCTGGGGGAGCAGGGAGGGGTCAGGGGGCTCGTGCAGAGCCACACACACAGTGTGGGGCAGTGGGGGCAGCGGAGATTGCTCCCTCACCCAGCAGCATCTGGTTAGTTGGGGCTTTTTTTTCCCCAAGTGCCGGAAGCTGGGGCAGGTGGGGCAGCTGAGGGGGTGTGGGGGGATTGTGGCAGAGCCCCTCATGCAGTGTGGGGCAATGGGGGCCAGCAGGGATTGCCCCCTGCCCAGCAGCAGCCATTGCTGGGGCTGGGAGAGTGGGCGGGGGTGGGCCTGGATGATTCGGCGATTCAGCAGCAGCCGAATCTCCGAATCAGATTCGGCCAAATTGATTCAGGACAGTGCTTTGGATCACCGAATCAAATCGCTGTCCCCCGAATCAGCCAAATCCAAAGCGAATACTAGCCGCTTCACACAGGCCTACTGCCAGGCTAATGGGAATGAAGGGGGACAGTGATGTGGCACATGCAGAATACCTCCATACCTTGGTGCATGCCTTCATCTCCAGTCCCCAGTTCTGCCTACATTTCAAAGATAATCAGAGAGGTTGGAAGGACAATGTGTCACTTTTGGACACTCCTCAGAAACACAATGTAGGTAGCATGAACTGAGGCCTATTTCGAGAAAAAAGGTTCTGCATGTTGACGGAGGATTGGATCATTTGAATTATCATTTGATCATAAAGGTAGTGTTTATAGGATCCAGGCTTCTTTGTGCTAGGACTGAAGATACCCACTGCTGGAGACAGTTCATGACCTGTGATCAAAATAAAGTATGGGAGCAGAAGACAAGGCACAAGCAGGTGAAACGACTTGTACAAGGGCACACAGTAGTTAAGTGGCAGAGCTGGAACTAGTAACCAGGTCTCCTAGGAATTAATACAATGAGAAGGCAGGGCAGGGTGACGCCTTGTAGATTGACTCATTCAGAAATGTGTAAGCTTTTATAGGCAACAGTATACTTCATCAACTGTTATAGGATCTGATGAATTAGGCTGTTTCCTATGAAAGCTCATACATTTCTGAATGAGTTAGTCGATGAGGTGCACCCGCCTTGCCTTCTTGCCTAACTACCTCTCTTAACTAATTCATGCCTTACTGAACCACTTAGAAACTCTTTAACTTAGCATTCATACCTCTGTCAGTTCCTCTACCTGGAACCAGATCTCTCAACCTTTTGGGTTTTGGCCCTTGAGACATTGCAACTTACTCAGAACAGTTTGTTGGATTAAATAACATCTTTCTACTAGTTCATGTGAGTGCAACCCAGTGTCCACTGACATGGTTTTTTTGCTGTAGGTAGATACTGCGTGCTGGAAAGCTGTCAAGAAACTTGCAAGCACAAGGAAAGCAGTATAAACAGAAGCAGTACAAACGGCAGTAGCCAGTGGTCCTTACTGTGCTATGACTTGTATCTTTGCATAGGCCATGATAACTTATGTCCCAGTTCCACATAACCGTAGATGCAGTAGGGCTGCATCTGGCACGCACGCTTCAAGCAATGACTTCTGTTCCATGTTGTTGGAAGGGAAAGGCAACCTTTTGATTGCAATAGTGGACTTAGAGTTGATGCTCAAGAAGGGGAAATCTTAACCATTCTCCTATAAGAAGTTCATTTCCACCTTCCCTGGTAGCTGATCATTTAGATCGGTTAGATTTTTGTTCTGAATGTCTGTACTGGCAGGCCAAAAAGTGGAACTGGATTTTATACTCTCCTATCAGTATCTGGTCTGATCCTTTTCTTTTTCCTTCAGCTTTTTAATGAGAAACCAGCAAAACAGCTGACTTTTCACCAAGATGCAGTGTTTATTCTATTAGGCAGGGCATTCAAAAGTGGTCAGAAGGTAGAAATGCTATGGTGATAGGCCCAGGGCATGGAAATCTGTACCACAAATGTAATACAACTTTAGCAATAACTATTTCATTAGGCATCATTAACTAGTTTCCTTCTTGCCATAAAATGTGTATTTATAATAATCATCATGTAGAGGTTTTACTCTGCAAATTGTAAAGTACTTTACAAAGAAGGTGGCCTACTCAAGTCTCTGGGTATCCTAGAGTCTTGGACCTCCTAGTTAGCTGTACAGCAAAGTATGGATAAGCTGACCAGGTCCCCAGCTTGCTAGCTGTCTTACTAGACAATTAGAGTGTTGCACGGAATTTTCAAAAGCTTTCACTTTGATTCTTCTGAACTGGAGTTCTTTTCTGAAACATTCAGTTAAAAAATACTGATTCTCTTGCCCTATGAAAGACAGAAAGATAGACAGACAGACCAAGAGCACCATCAGTCTAAACAATTGATCTTCATGGTTAAACTGGCATGAGATGAAGGAGAAACCTAACTGCTTTCGTGATCATGTGCCACTGAGCGTGATGAAATTTCATAAAATATTGAATATTCAAGAGGTAAGCACTAAGCGGGGAAGTTCAAGGACAACCAATGAAATTAAAAGGTAGCAAATTCATAATTTGGTAAGAAAAGACACTTTCTTCGTGTAATAAGACCATGGAACTCATTGCTTTTAAATGTAATTAAGGCTGAGAATTTAGTAAGATTCATAGAGAGACTGGATATTTATATGGATATCAGAGTTATCTTGTTATTTATCAACGTTTTGGAAAGGAAGTTGAAGTTAAATCTTCTCCTTGGGGAGGTAATCCAATCTCGGACTGGTAGAAGCCAGGATGAGAACTCATGGGGGGGAGAAAGGAGAGAAAAACTATAATAACTAAGAGGAGCTCCTGCTCCAGGCAGGCCCAGAATCTGTTAGGGCCTGAGCCCAAAGCAAAGTACATGTGCAGCGCAGAGCTTGGAGCTGGCTCCAATCCATGGTGCTTCTTTCTTCATTTCTATTAATGCCATCACTAGGGTTACCATATGGCCAGGTTTTCCCAGACATGTCCCCTTGTTGGATCCTCCAATCTCAGTCTGGGCGTTTTTTTTAAATATGATCAAATGTTAAGGATTTTGGTCAGTTCAGCTTTGAAGTTTTTTTTGGCACTTCCCGGCTTGCTTTAGCAAGGAGCTGCCTGGGACTGGGTGGAGTGGAGAGGGCGATGGGAGGCAGGGTGCACATGCATGTCTCCAGGCAGGAGCAGCCCCGGCACTGGGATGCAGGTAAGTGGGGGTTGGAGGGCCAGGGCTTGGGGACTGTTCTGGGGTTGGAGGGGTGTGGGTATGACTGGGTACTAGAGCTACAGGTGTCTGGGGGGAGGCGCCTGCCCTTCCAGCAGGGAAGGGGCTGGGTGAGCCCTTCAGGGGCAATGGGGAGCTGTGTGCATGGCCGGCAACACCAATGCCAGTGCCCTTTTTCACAGAGGTGGGGCAGGGTAGCCAGGAGATGCTTCAGGGCTGGGAGGGGCAGGAGGCTGTGAGTTGGGAGTGAGGGGAACCAATAGGGGGCTGCAGGTTGGGCATGAGGGGCACTGGCAGGGCTGGTGGGTTAGAAGGCTGTGGGCTGGGAGTGAAGGGCACTGGCAGGGGCTGCAGGTTGGGAGTGAGGGGCACTGGTAGGGCTGGGGGGACTGTGGGTCAGGACTGAGGAGTACTGGGGGTGGGAAACTGCAGCTCGGGAGTGAGGGGCATCAGCATGGCCCGGGTGGGTGGGGGCAGGGGTCTGTGGGTCAGGAGTGAGGGGCAGCAGCAGGGCTGGGGGAGCTGGGGCTTGGCAGTGAGGGACAATAGAATTGGCAGGGGCAGGGCATGGGAATATTACTGCCCCCCACAATCATATTATCCCCCTGACCTCTCCCCCCCATGTGACAGGTGTCCCCTTTTTTGGAACTGGAAATATGGTAACCATACTCCAGGTGCTAGTGCCTCAGTTCCCACCAACCCCCTGATGCCCCCAAGATCTCACCAAAGCCCCCCACTCTCCTCCCCTCCCCTCCCCCCCCCGTATCCTACATTAGCCAGTCCTATAACCCAAATGCAAAGTTGTGGGGATCCAGTGGAGCTAGGTGTCAAATAATCTGGAATGGACAGACAGAAACAGATGGACAGACCCTGGCCAGAGAGTAGAGGGGTCCTGGGAACACAGCAGTGCCTGGGTCACAGCCCCAACACACCTAGGAGCAACTGGGTCTCGGGCAGCCTTTGCCCTGGAAGTCCGGATGCTCTTGAATGAGGACTGCCCTTCAGCACAGCTGAGCGCTGGCCTGAAAGCAAAGCCAGGCTGTGGCAGTTTCACTGGAGAGGGGAAGCGGCCTGAGTCCTTGGGAAAGGCCACACCCAGCAGCTGCGATGGGTTTGCTGCTCCTGGGGGATTGTGATGGAAATGAGCACTGGGCACCAGGCCGGCCTTGCTCCCAGCTTCCTGGCACTGCTCTGACTCCTTGCATACAGGGTCAAAGGTTCAGAAACGGGAAGGAAAGGCAGAGTGGATGCTGTTAGATGGAGTCAAAAGGCTCATTTCTTAGCAAAATGGTGTGATGCAATGGCCTGGCTTCCTCATGTCAGCTGGGAAGAACCAGCCATGACCTCTGCACAGACCGTGCTGCCAACCAGGCCTTGGGAAAGTGTTGCTGGGCACTGGCCAGGGATTTGCAGGATGCAAGCAACAAACACTCGCTGGGCAGCATTGCCTTGCTGCTGGATGGCAGTGTCTCCATCTCCCTGCAGGTTTGAATCCTGCTCTCTGTAAGTTTTTCCCTGTGTAAAGGGAACAAGGGAAGAACCTGAAGGTACCCTCCTAGCCTTGAGCTTGTGGCTTGATAGTAGAGGTCTCTGCTTAGGGTGCTAGAGTTTCAGGTTTGAGTCCTGCTCATTTTAAGTCATGACTTGAGTGGGGCGGGAGGAGGAACAAGGGGAGACCCCAAAGGCAATCTTTTGGACATTAGCTTGTGGCTTGGTGGTGGAGTTCTGTGCTAAGATGCAAGAGACCTGGTGTCAAGATCTGCCTCCGGTCTCTCCTTGTTCCTTTTTTTTTTTTCCAAGTCGTGACTTAAAATGAGCGTGCTAAGAAATGAGCTCCATCTAAACAGCATCCGCTCTGCCCTGCCTCCCCATTTCTGAACCTTCAACCCATGTGCGAGTAGGAGTCAGAGCAGAGCCAGGAAGCAGAGAGCAAGGCCATCCATGGTCTCTAGCACTCATTTCCATCACAATCCCCCAGGAGCAGTGGATCCATCACAGCTGCTGGGAGTGGGTTTTCCCGGGGGCTCAGGCTGCTCTCCCTCTCCTGTGACACTGCCGCAGTCTGGCTTTGTTTCCAGGCCAGCGCTCGTCTGTGCTAAAGGACAAGCCTCGTTCAGGGGCATCTGGACTCCCGGGGCGAAGGCAGCCTGAGACCCAGCTGTTCCTGGTGTGGTGATATGATCCACGCACTGCTGTGCTTCCAAGACCCCTCTACCCTCTGACCAGGGCAAGACCTGTACTCCCTTCCCTCCTCTGGCTGTGACAAGTGAATCATCAGACACGCATTTGGAAACAGCACACTTTAATTTGCACTTCCCTGGTACCCTCCAGCCCAGGAGCCTCAATGCATTCACAATCCATGGTGGAGCAATGCCAGCCCTCCTGCTGCCTATCCCCTCCTCTGGCCAGGGAGCAGCCCCTGGGTGCACAGACCCACTCCCTTGTTACCAGATTTGCCCGTCACTTTGGGGTGTGCTCATTTATTAGGGGTACGTTTTTTGGGGGGGGGGTCGTCTCTGTAATTCTATCAATGTGCTGCTTGCCTTACTTGTGTTTCTGTAAGGAGCTGTATCTCTCCCTTCTGCAAGTCCTCACCCCCAATGGAGCTATCTTGCAGGACTCAGGTTCAGTGGAGCTGGGTTCCTCCAACCACCAAATCAGTCAAACACATGTATGCACATATACACACAGATCAACAGGATACGCCTGAGCCAACCTGGGTTATTTAGCATTGACAGGCTAACACCCTCATATGCCTTGAACTCAGTTCATCAGGGCAACAATAAAATGCAGGCAGACACATGCACACAGGTTAACAGAGCACATCTGAGTCAGGCTGGACTATTCAGCATTGATAGGCCGACAAACTCATGTGCCTTGAACTCAGTTCATCTCTTATTTCAGCAGGACAATAATAAATGCAGTGAGACACACACATACATGCACGCAAACAGAGTACGTGTGAGCAGGCTGGGTCCGATTGGCACTTTCAGCTGATACCCTCATGCGCCTCAAAACTCAGCATGTCCCAATCTCTTGTCACAATGGTCCTAGTAGTAACCCCCTTGATGAGCAGACCCCACTGTGGGTTTGGGCATTACAGGGATCTTTGGCTTAGGTAAAAGATGCGTTGCTGCAGAGCAAATGGGGAGGTCAAGGGGAAGAAAGAGTAGGTGAGGTTCAGAGAGAAAGTATAGCAACCAGCTTGACCATAAAAGTTATTTATTGCCAGGTATATGAACTTACGATGTTACCACTAATGATAGCCATACAAGAGAGAGACAAACAGTTACAGTATTACATAGTTTTAATTAGGGTTTTGGGGAAGTCTAGCTCAAGTTTGATTAGCAAAAGTCAGGTTTAGAAAGCTGTGCCTGCAGTAAGAGAATAAAAGTCAGGTTCCTGGAGTCAGAGAGAGAGAGTTGGGGTCTCAGCACTCAGCGAAGCTTGAGCCAGTCGAGGTTCCCAGGCGCTGTTGGAGCTGGCAGACAGGCAGAGCCCTCAGCATGATCAAAGGAGAGATTCCAGGCAGAAAAGGAGTGGCACTGGTGCAGCGTCAGATCCAAGCACCAGGACAGACGCTTGAGCTTGGGTAGGGGTTTTTGTAGAGAACTAACAATGGTTCCAGGGAGAACATGACATTTGTTTAGGGGTAAACAATGGTTCATATGCTGGATGAAGAACTGATCACTCCTGGCTGTAGGTGACATTACTCTGAGGGAGCTCTCAATACAGACAGGAAAATTCAGCATTTTGGATACTAATAGAGAAGTCATTACTAGACTTGGTGTGATAAATGCTGAGCTGGGTGTGTAGATGTGGGTTGATTAGCATTTGGAGTAGGGAATCCCCCCCCATCATGCAGTGCTTCCCTGCTTCTCTGATCCCAGAATCCAGTGCAGTCCTTGCCGTGGAATCTCTGTTCTCCGTCCTGAATGCTAGTGAAGGTGCATGCCTGACCCATCTCCCATTTAAGTGAGTTGTCATCCGGTTCCATCTCAGATGCAAATGAGACCAGGGGAGTTGCCCTACTCTCATCACCCTTGTCTGGAGGGCTTTAGGTGCATCTCCCACTGCATCTTCCTTGTCTTTTGTAAGTCCTTCCTCTAATCAGCTCTTGTTCAGGCCGAGGTGGGGAGGGGGAGTTCTTTGCGAGTCAGACAGGCTGCGTCCTGTGCCAGGGTTCCCCAGTAACACGGAGCTGAGAGGTAACACCCCCCATCCTAGCTTCTGCCCTTACTCAGGTTCTCCACCTGGACTGGAGTCATGTTCCCCATGAACAGCAGGGCTGCAGTGTCTCTGCAGTGCTGGGTGTACTTCTTGGGCACCCCGCAGGCTTAGCTGCACTTAGGCAGGCTGCAGGGTCCAGGGCAGGATCCTGTTCCCTCCTGAGGAGCACTGGTCGTGTGTGCGGCAGTCAGGCATCAACGGTAAGCTGCCGATTCCTGGAGGGTGGTACGGCGAAGTGCAACCCCTCCCACTCAGCATCCAGGAGCTGGCAGAGGTGATCTGAAAGACAGGGGCAGCATATGCCTGGGGGGAGGAAGCTCCCACTCCAGCTCCCCCACCACTACCTGGTGCAGGCAACTCTCACTTTTGCCAGTCTGGGGTAGGATCATGATAGTAACCACCGTAGGGCTGCGGTCTGCTGGGAACCTGCAGCTAATGCTGGCCCAGGTGCCCCCAGCAAGGCAATAGCTCTGGGTGATTGTGGGGGCGGGGGGTCCATGACCCAGGAAGGAGACTTGGGGTCTTTCACCAGCCAGTCCCGCTCTTGCCCTTGCTCACCATGCTCCTGGAGCAGCTTCCTACTACCTCTTTGAAAACCCTCCATGATGCTTAGTAGCTAGGGAGGAGGAATCAGCAGCTTTGAAGCTTGCCTATGAACTGCAGCTGCAAAATTTCCTGCTGGCAAAGACAAACCCACTAGGAGTTGGGTCAGTAGAGACAGGAGAGATCTGGGCTTGGCCTGGCTCCCTTTAGGGTGCAACTGCCCAGACACTGGGTCACCTGCTGGCAGATGCAGCCCCTCACTTTTACATACCCTTTGCAAAGGCCAGGCACCCCATGTGGGCATGTATGACCACCCTAGAGGGTGGCTGGACTCTGTAGCCCCATGGGCTGCTGAGTGCTGTCCCATGGGCTGCCCTATGTCGCTGTATGCTCTACAGAGCACAAAGCACTTCAGCCACTAAGCGAGTGCTGGGTAGGCCACAGCTGGCAGCTCCCTTCAGGGAAGATGGAGGGTTTCCACCCTGCCCCTTCGACTACCAAAACTGGCACCATGATGCAGCCCAGAGCAGCAGGCCCATAGGTTCAGGGGGAACCCAGGACCTACAGGGCCTGCTCAAAGCAGGGGCTCTGCCAGGCCAGGCTCCCCTCCTCTGGGTCTTCAGTGCCCTGGCAAGAAGACAAGATCCCATGGGTTGGGAGTGAGGGGCACCAGCAGGGCTAGAGGGACAGGGGCTGCAGGTCAGGATTGAGAGGCACTGGCAGGGGTGTGGGGGCATGGGCTGAGGGTTGGGAGTGAGGGGCACCAACAGGGCTGTGGGTTGGGAGTGAGGGACAACTGAATGGACAGGGGCAGGGCACTGGCATATCACTCTCCCCACAACCATCTGTCCCCCTGGACCTGCATCCTGTATAACAGGTGTCCTCTTTTTTGCAATTGGAAATATGGTAACTAGCCAACACCTAGAACAGAGGAGAATGGAAAAATGCTCTGTTGTTAAGTGTAATAACGACATACAGTGGGTTTCATTCTTGGGAAATTTTGAATGACTCAGTGAAATTTCCTGCACTTTAGAAGCCATTTGAGAGGATACCTGATATGAGACAGGTCTTTACCATATGACAGCAGAATGGGATTCAATGGCTAGAAGTTGAAAGCAGTGAAAGTCCAGCTGGAATAAGGCACATTTTCATTTTTAGTGGTGAAGTTAATTAAGCACTGGAACACATCACCAATGAATGTGGTAAATTCTCCAGAACTTTGTGTCTTTTGAATGACATTATGGGCCAGATTACATTCAGCTATTAGGTGCCTATGTCGACTTCTGAGATATACATGTGATCCTGTTCCACCCTCCTTCAGTCCCTGAAAAAACATAAGAGTGCCTACTTCTATAACATATCCACATCATCAGCTCAGCCCTCAGACTAAGGTACAAACAGCGGCAAGGATGAGGATCCATCCATGCACTTTTGTGCAAAGTGTGTTTCAGGGACTCAAGCAAGGTTGAAGAGGCTGCCTAGTCGGTGGAATAGGATCTGGTCCTAGATGTCTTTCTGTTGGGCTTCCTACAGGAATAGCCAAGCAAAATCCTGTGCTTGTGTTAGCCATGTGGTCAGAACGCATGGCAACCATAGTACCCTCTGGTCATAACAACCCATGGATCTATACATGCAGCAATTCAATCCTCCCTGGTATTTAACTGCAGCCCTCTAGCAGCAAGTTGTGTGTTCTATTAAGAAATCAACAAATGAGCAACAAAACCAATTGCCCAAAAAGATTCACATTTCCCATTAGGCATGCATGTCAAAACCTGGAAAAGCATGCCAAAGGAAAGCAGTACCAATGTAAGAACCAAATGAAAAACAGCACCTTCTCCTGCACTCTGCTCTGCATAGGAAAGCTGAATTCCCACACTCATCTCCCAAATGCATCCAGGGAGCTGATTCTTATGCCTGGCAGAGCTCCACTGAGTCCTGGTTCCCCCCCTAATATGGTGCGAGGCCCCCCTGCTCCCAACTCTAGGCTGGAACTGGGTCCTCATTCTGCTAATTGGTCCTGCCAGGAGTGTGTGATCTCCTTGCGGCATTAAAAGCACCACTGACACCTGGGAGCTGGAAGGCGTAACTAAGGATTTGCTCCTTCAATTTATCATCAAGAGCCCCAGAGGTGAATGTGGGGCAGCCGGGGAGATGGGTGCGGAGAAGGGAATAAAATTTAGGCCGAGCTGTAACAATTTATCACCATCGCAGAGACGATACGGTACAGCAGGCAGACAGGCGCACACACTCCCCCGTCCTCCTGATTACGTTATTATATTACACCTGACATTCCTTTCTTCCACTAATATGTTATTTTTGGCTTGACAGCTTTATGAGGGAGAAAAGAGAAATCGAGAAAGAGAGAGAGAGAGAGGGAAGAAGAGGGAGATGCACACCCGGACAGACACAGACAGTATTCATTCCTTATCAGCAAAGAATGGCTCTGAGTCAGGCAAGAGATAGATCTGCTGATTGAAATGCCTCGCCGGTGCTGACAGCTCACTCTTTACCACCTAACTGGATATTCCTCTCCTCTGGGAAGGCAGAGTTAGCTCTGTAGTGTCCCCCAAGAAACTCATTGTGGCTTAAGCAGAAAAGCGAGAGTTCCACCCATGATCTGTCCAGCATCTTGCATTAAGAATAAGGGCTAGCTGAATCTGGGTAGCAGAGAGCTGGATGCATTCTCCAAGTCTGTCCTGCAGCCTTCAGACAGCACTCTAGGAGTATGACCATCTTGATGATGGCAGTATACACATTAGGTGCCCTGAAGTGACTCTGCAGACAGTCCCACAATGCCCAACAGGGTGAGGGAACGTTCAATGCAAGGCCTAGGCAGCAGCACCAAGTCCAGCCCTTCCTTGGCAACTCACAACTCTGCTGGGGCCTGATGAGACTGCACTTGTCTCCCAGGGCGAGGTGTCTCCTCCCTCTGCAGGGGGCCCTTAGCTGCTCCAGGCTCTTCTCGGTCTTTGGCCCACTCTCGACCCTGTGTACTGTCCCATGCACCATTGTCCCACTCTTGGCCCTATGCATCATAGTCTCTGCCTTGTGCAGGGGGCTGAGGACCTGTGCCACCTGGTGCAGCGCCCGGGGTCTTGGTCCACTCCCGGGCCCTCCGTATACTGATCCATGCACTGCTTGCCCTCCCTCCTACAGGGGTTGGAGACCTGAGCTGCCACGTGCATGGATCTGTGCACCATTGCTGCACTTCATTCACGGTGGGGCTAGGGATGCAGCTGCTGCCGCTCCCCGTCTGGCAGGGCAGCTTCTGGGGCAACTGCTCTGCCCCGCTGGTCACCTCATCCAGCTCTTCCCAGCCCTCTTCACCGTCCCTCATTGAAGCTGCTTGTGTGTTGGGCAGACTGTCTTTTTATCCTCTTTGGAGGCTCTGCCCCAGCTTGGAAATGGACCAATCAGAGAGAGACAGGGTTAGTTCCCTTTCCGGTCCATTTTTTCACTTTGCCCCTGGGTAGGGGTGGGAAAAGCCTCTGCCCTTGCCTTTCCTGATTGGTGGGGAATGCCCCACCAATCACTCTAAGTCCTTTTCAAGCCAGCGAGTCTGGCTGCTGCCAGCAAGCCTGCCACACAAGGAAAAAACACAAACAAAAAATCCAAACAGACCCCAAATCAGTTTGAAATCGAGCAGACATTTTTAAGGTAATTTTGTTCAGATAAAGCAAAGTATAAAATGAGCATTTAAAAGAAAGATTTCCCTACCAAAAATTGTTTTAGATGAAACCCAAGTTTTTCCATGGAAATATTTTTCAGCTGAAAAATGTTGATCAGCTCCAAGCCATTGTTTCTCCCATGTTCCACTAGAAATCTCTGCAGATACATGGGGGATGGTTACTCTCAACATCACAATGGCCCAATAGTATAACAGAGAGGGCTTATTTTCCTTGAAAGATTGAGTCTTTGGATGGGATTTCCAAAGGAACTGAGTTGAGTGTGCATAAATCCCACCAGTGATGGCTGCCTAGCTCTCATGGACTTCTTTGATAACCCTGGTTTCTATATCCGTAGCATTATCATGCTAAGAAATGGAACAGAATGAGTCAGGCTGTTGGATTTACCTGTAAGGACTTGAGCACAAGCTTTACTTAAATCATAGGAAACTAGGTCTGGAAAGGACCTTGTGACATCATCTAGTCCAGCTTCTTGCTCAGGGCATCCCTGACTAGACCATCCTAGCCCAGTGTCTGTTCAACTGGCTCTTAAAAACTTACAAGGATGGAAATTCCACAATTTCTTTAGGATTATCAATGCCTGCTCCAATGCTTGACCACCCTCTTAGTCAGAAAACTCCCCCTAATTTCCAACCTAAATTTCCCCTGCTGAAGCTTGAAGCCATTGTTCCTAGTCCTGTCCCCTACAACCACAGACAAATAGTCCATCTTCATCCTCTCTGCAATCGCTCTTCAGATATTTGAAGACTGTTATCAAATCCTCCCTCAGTCTTCTCTTCTTTGGCCTACATAACCTGAGTTGTTTCTGCCCCTCGTAAGTCCTGCTTTGCAATACCATGATCTAACCTGTTTAACCAGGATGTTCTCCTGCTCTAACTCAATGTGTGAGTTAACGTTGATTTGCTAAAGCAGCATTACTTGCCTTCGAGTTATTTCTTACTTGGACTGTTATTGGGATCACTTCTCTAGGTTGATGGGATGGGGGCCTAACCTGTAGTGTATGTGGGAAAGTAAAACCCAGATGTCTCAGAGCATACACATGAACTGGATTCTGTAGCTCCTTGGAGTTTCAGATATTTGCTTTCAACAACTTTCATTAGCACAGTCTCTAATGGCTCCTGCTGCTTTTGATTCCTTTTGTGTCACTAGATAAGTCACTCATTGGGTCTGTGGGGGGAAATAAGTAATCCTGCTCAGTTTCAGGGTTAACAATCAGAGAAGCAATTACACCACAGACATTTCTCATACAATCTCTAACTGTAAAACAAATAAAACATCTAACAAGTCATCTCTCCAATCCTAAAATCATAACTTCCCCATGTCCTCAGTGCCTTGATTTGCATCCCTTTCCCCCTGAGGCCTAGCCCTGTAATACACTCCTTTGCTAATATATTTACAATTACTGCTTCTTTTTTTCCCCCTTCACTAGTTGCATGCTGTACATTGTTCCTTTGGAAAAGCCCTCCCCACTTAGGCAAAATGTCTCATTTCCCCAGGCATCCGGGGAGAAATTCAGATCAAACAGAACAATTAATTCAACAAACAATACAATTAAGCCATGATCCCAGTGCAGTTTCCAGCGTGAAACAAAATAAACAGCTCTAACAGCATGGATAATATAAGCTCACAGATGGAGGGATTTTGCGAGTGGCTAACTTTCCCTGCACAGACTTTCTGAAAACACAAGAAATGTGGACAGCATAAATCTCTGTCTGCAAATCTCTTTGGATCCTAACTAGGGAACCACATGTATGCTATAGCACAGAGGATTGGATTGAGACCTCGTACTGGGACTCTTGGACCACCAGCTCCAAGGGAGAATTATGCAAGGAAACTACATACAAAGAATTGATGATACAGTAGAATCGTCAGCCTCTCCCTGCCGTCTTGTGCTTGTCATCATCTTGACACAAAACACATGGCAATGAAGCTGTGAAGGAGGAGAGAGATCTACTTCACACTCAGCTGGACATGCTTTTTACTTTCAAAGTTTATAGAAATTCCAACTTTTGGCTGAGTATCAAACATAGCTGATATTTTGGTTGAAAATGAAGTGTCTGCAAAATCTGCAGATAACATCAAACGAGCCTAGAAAGTAGATGATGGAAAGTTGAAAGTGAATGGATACTTCCTAGCCAAAAATTGGTTAATATGTCTTCAAGCATTTCCAAGGGACAGGCACTGACTGTTATGGGTTCCTTCCTGTGTGGAGGAAGAAGAGAAACATTTAGGCTTGGCTGTCCAAAGTGGAAGCTCTGCTGAATGCCCTCTGACATCTGCAGAGATATTGCTGCAAGAGACTCCTTTTGGAAGGTATTTTCAACAGCAACTAGCATGACCTAACTATCAGTCACTTGGCAACTCCTACAGTCAGCAACCAGTGGAAGAGCTACTGCCCTTGAAGTCTAATTGGCCCCATATCCATGTGAGGGGACAAGCATCTTGAGGGCTATCCTGCAGGATGTAGTTCTGAGAGTTACTGTAGTTAGTAAATATATCAGTGAAGATGGCTAGTCTCAGGCTTGAAATAAATGGGCTTGCGGGGGTGGTAGTTCAATTATTTGTTCTCTGCCACCCCTCCTGCATGGCCCACTTCAGGCTCAAAGCCAAATGGGTTATGGGTGGAGAAGAAGCAGCCATCTTGTTCCTAGATAATCTTAAAAGTCTGTGAAATTCCCCCAGAATCATTCAAATGCATCCACTTAATGTTTCAGGGTTGTTGGTGGTAGCTGTGTTGGTCTAAGGAAAGCTAATAGGTGGGCAAGGAGCTTTGGGTAGATGTGGGGGTTGGACTAGACGACCTCCTGAGGTCCCTTCCAACTCTAACTTCGTGTGATTCTATGATATCTTTTATTAGACCCAGTAAATGTATTTAGTTGTTTAGTTGGCCTAATAAAAGATATCACATTTATCCAAAGAACATTGTCCACTTAATATTTGAGTCCAAAACCAGGAGCAATATGTGCTCATAACAGGAGCAGGCATCCCGCTAAGTAACAGATCTCCAACAAGCCAGGAATTTCATACAAAGTCAGAGATGTTTGAAATGCCTGTTATCTTTGGGATGCTTTGGTATCTATTCTGGCAATGCCTCTGATGCTGTGGTTTTAACTATAACTCATAACTAGCTTTTGAATAGTGCAGGCCATGGGACATGATAGCATCCTTTTCTCAGAAGCTGACCCATTAGCACAGGTCCTAGCAGTACTGCAGGACATCAGGGTCAGTGCTTTTGTCTCTGAGCCTTGCTTGTTCTGGCTCACGACAAGAGATAAAAACAGCTGGGAGCTCAGCTTCCAGAGACTGACAGCTGTTCTACTCAGGAAGGGACCGTCCCAGCCACACTACAACACCCAATGGTTCAGCCAGTAGTTAAGAAACCATGGCACAGAGCAAGGGGCCTCGCTAACCACTTCCTAGTGTTTCACTTTCTTTTCCATAGCAAGGAGCTGGCAAGAGAGTAGTCCAATTCCAAATTTCCAGTTGGATGAGGGGTCGTTTCCAGTCAGAAGTTATGCTGGAAGATATTCTGCTCTGATGGATAACTTCCTCTGGTCTAAGGGGTATTCCTCCATCCTCATGTTGCTTTTCTTCACAGCATTCAGAGGCACTGATCAGCAAATGCTGCTGCACTGGTATAAGGACAGGGCAGAGGTCAGCAGGAACATGCTGAGAAGGGACTGGTCTTGCTCCTCCATGAAGTGAAGTGATGAGTTTCTTTAATGTATTAATTATTTATGCCCACTAAATCCTTATCTGTAGATCTTCCCTAAGCAATTTATTTCAAGGAGTCCACATCTGAAATTTGAGTGCTATTAGTTAGCTTCAATTAGACATATTGCCACCTTGTTTCCATTCTTTGCAGGGTGCACATAACTCCTATCATCATGTGTCTGCTGTGAATATCCGACCTTACATATTCAGAATTGCTTTGCAGTGAATACTCTACATTGTGCCAGAACAGTTTGCTAGTTCCATATTTACTTCCTGGCCCAAATACCCATAGGATGCTGCCTTCATGCACATGTTCTGAAAGAGGAATGGATTTGTTTGAAAAGAATTTGTTTTTAAAAGTGATCAAACCATTTGAAGGCTGATGGTCATTTCCTGCACCGTTTGCCCAATTGTTATTTACACTGACCAGAAAGATAACACAAAGCTTTAGGTGTATCTCTCCTCTTCCTGTTTCCCCTTCCTTATATACCTTTATCCTTTTGTCCTTGTCATTTCTTCTCCATCATTTCTTTCCCTGATTCTTCTGTTTCCCTCTCAAGTTCTCTTTTTCAGTGCTTCACTCTTTCCTTTCTTTGTTCTTTCAATCTTTTTTGTTTCTCCCATATTCTCTCTTCCTTGCATTCTCCCTTTCTTCTTCCTCCATATTTAAAACCACACAGAAACAAATTATTTATGAAGGGATGTAATTTATGATGCGTTCTTAATGTCTTGGAAGACACAGATAATTTATTTAATGAGTAAAGACATGATAATTCACAGAAGATGATTCCAGTCAGAAAATTAGTTTCATTAATTTGCTGTAAATTCTCTGCCTTGATTTAGTGCAGCAGGAGTTCCTGAAGCCAATGCTAATCTTTGCCTAGGCATTTTTTGTCATCTCAGAATCAGTATGCAGGTGTTCTTTTTCTATTTGGTCTGTTGTATTTCCTTCTTATTATAAAAACAAAAAACCAAAAAAATCCATTCCATTGCATCAACACTTTCTGCTTGTGTCCCACCAATGGTTTCCTACAAGCTGTCATTTTCCATTGCCCCTGCAGTGGTGGGTATGCTATTCATCTGCAAATCAGGTGGGGATTCTAGATCTTGTTATTGAAGTCAGTCAAGAAATATTAAACTGCAAGGTGATTGTAAGTTCTCCAAGCATTTGTGTTGCAAAAATGCATGCAGTTTCCAAAATTTTACAGAGTAATTTTAGATAAAAACAGATTTTTTTCCCTTTGGGAATAAAAGGAAGTTCTTAAATAAATCTCAAGATGGGCAGTGTCGCAGTGGAATATGTCTTATATCTGTAGCTGCCTAAATAACATAGAAAACCTATGGAACTGATTCAAGTTACTCTATTGATTTGATCCAATCTATGGAACAAGGCATTAACATCATGCATTATTTATTCTAGATAGATATAAGTACTCCAAGGAAAACTTGCATCATCTAGCTCTGTCCCTTGTTTCGAGCAAGAGATGATTATACCAACTCCTTCCAGAAACTGTTGGGCCATTTCTTACTCACTGAAGTCAGTGGAGCCTCAGCGAGGAAAAATGCATCTACTGTATTTCACCTTTTCTAGAGGAGGTCTCTTGATTAGGCCATAAATCACCTTATTAGGTATACTGTTCCATGGTCTTGTTGCCTTGGAAATGTAGTTTTTTTTTTTTCCCCAGTGATCTCTAAGGTCCTCAGTGTCTATCTTACAATGTCAGGTGGTGTCTCTTCTTTGTTTAAACTCTAGTGTTGAAAGGTCACAATTTGTTATGCTCTTCAGTGCTGTTTCTTGTTACAGATTATGGCTATTAATAAACTCTGTACTATGGGAGCACATCCTCCTTTCCCTCTGGGATGCCCCCCCCCATCCCCTTCTCCTGTCGTGTACAAGATTCTCATTTTTTCTTGAGCTTAATCTGCTGCCTCGTGCCCACCTGACCCTGTGTGTGCCAGCACAGTGGACAGAAAGTTTTGGTAACTTCACTTTGTTGAGTTCCTCAGTCCTCAGAGCCCCAACTCAATCCCAACCAGATGCCACTCCAGTAACTGATAATAAACACTTCAAGAGATGAAGAGGATTGGACCATAAGAAATCTCATGAGGTTCAGCAAGGACAAGTGCAGAGTCCTGCACTTAGGACAGAACATCCCATTCCGGCTGGGGGCCAACTGGCTGCGCAGTAGCTCTGCTGAAAAGGACCTGGGAGTTAGAGTGGACAATAAGATGAGCCAACAGTGTGCCTTTGTTGCCAAGAAGGCTAACTGCATACTGGGCTGTACTGGTAGGAGTGTTGCCAGCAGGGGAAGGGAAGTGATTTGTCCCGTCTATTCAGCACTGGTATGGCCACATCTGGAGTCTTGTGTCCAGTTTTGAGGCCCCCACTACAGACAGGATGTGGGCAAATTGGACATTGTCCAGCAGAGGGCAATGAAAATGGTTCATGGGCTGGGGCACATGACTTGTGAGGAGAGGCTGAGGAAACTGGGTTTATTTAGTCTGCAGAAGACAAGACTGGGCAGGAGGCTGGGGGGGTGGGGGGGGGGGGAGAGGAGGATTTGATAGCAGCCTTCAACTCCCTGAAGGGGGTTCAAAAGAGGATGAAGCTGGACTGTTCTCAGTGGTGGCAGAACAAGGAGCAATGGTCTCAAGTTGCAGCAAGGGAGGTTTAGGTTGGATATTAGGAAAAACTCTCTCATGAGGAGGGTGGTAAAGCGCTGGAATGGGTTATGTAGCGTGGCTGTGGAATCTCCATCCTTGGAGGTGTTTAAGACCTGGCTTGGCAAAACTTTGGCTGGGATGATCTAGTTGAGGATGGTCCTGCTTTGAGTAGGGGGTTAGCCTAGGTGTGACCTCCTGAGGTCCCTTCCCACCCTCATTTTCTATGATTTTATAAGATCTGTTGTCAGCAGTTATCATCAGCAAAGGAATTCTGTTCAGCTTATAGACAGCTTTGTGGGTACCCCATGTATCACAAAATGGAGCTCAGGGTGCAATCCTACCTAATGCCTATGGATTTGGAATAAGTTTGCATCTGGCTTCATTCTTCAAGGGTCCATTTGCTGATGAACACAACAGCTGGTTTACACTTAGTCCAGCCCTTTATATGGACATGTGATTCTGATTCAGTATCTGGACTAGGTGTTAGAATCTGTGGTCTTCTTCTTGTGTGTAGGGGACTTCACCATATATTCGAGATCTTTTAATAACTGGGCTTAAGCTGAATGCAAATATAGATTCAACAATTTTTAAATGATAAACAAACTGGAGATTCCCCTCCCCCACCCATCCCCACCTGTGAAGTCCTGTCCACTGCACTCTTCTGAGTTATGGGTAGGCTTGTGAAGCTGAGAAGCCTTCTGCCAAACTAGTAATTTGGTCAGTGATTAAAGGTTTTAGGCATTAGAGCAAATGTCTGACACTGATGACCAGACATTGGGTCAAATGCCCAGAGCTGCCTATAGAGCAAACACTGTTAATGGGGTTTGCGTGATTAACTCTGTCCTTTGGAAATCCCAGTGTTCCAGTTGAAAGGGCTGGTTTAGTTTATTGCCTAAAGTTAAATAAAAGAGAACATCAGCCATGAGTTAACTGCAGATGCCTTGTAGTTGCTTGGTTTTCACACACAAGGGACCCAGTTCTGAAAGTATAGGTCCAGGTTCTCATTTTTCCTCATGTTGAATAGCACCTTACTCTGTACAGAGGGCCAATGGGTGACTGCAAGTCAGTGATGTCAATAGAATTTGGCTGGTACTTAGTGGGAGATTTCTGAGCTGTGAAATCAGGTTTTGGCTCAAAGGCCCAGATCTGCCCAGATTGTGGCTACCTCTCATTTGCTTTAGTCAGAATATATGCCTAACCCCCATAGATGATCTGGATTTATCAATGAGTAACATCCTCATTTGTCTTAGCATCCTCAGTACCACCATTGCAGCTTTTTTCAAACCACTTTCACCTGTAAGGGTGGGTCCCTGAGACCTGCACTTAATGAAACCTTACCCGTCATGAGCCCTGCGCTTAATGAAACCTTGCCTATTGGACTCTCAAAGAGCAGCTTTTTTCCTAGGGTTTGCATGATTTAGACTCAGTAATTTCTGCAAGCACTCCATAAACCTGCTGGGATTTAGATCATATGACTTTATTAGCATCCCCTGCAAGTAGGAATCCTTTTCTGGGCTGAGTTAAACCCAAGCCTCCTTCATCTTCAGTGACTGCTGTAGCCACTAGGCTATTGTAAAGACCCCAGGTGGTCTTAAAAACAGAGTGACAGTGATAAGCATCTACCTTCAGGACACAGGGTTCTGGGCTGTGGATCTTCAGTGGACAGAAGGTCTTTTGTGCAGCCAGCCCTGAGTTAGGGGCCTGTAGGAAAGGATTTTATCCCTGTGCTTGGGATATTTCTAGGCAGCTGCAAGCTGCATGTTCTGGCTCTGGGCAGTTTCTTGCTACCCATCCTGGTTGTTGCCTCACTGATGGCTCTGGAGACCACTTTGAGGAACTAAGCCTGTAAAAGTCAGGTAAACCATGCTCAGCTTTGCAGCAATTAAATCCTTGCTTGGCTCCAGGTCTGATTCATTCAGGTCTGGTGGTGGAGGTCGATGAAGGTATTTGGTTCAGGAGAGTGTGAGCTAGTTACACTAGGATTCTCTGCCCCTGAGCGTCTCGGGTCACTGTATCCCTCTTCACTGGCATCCGTTACAATTCAACCTGACTCCATTGTTCTTTATGAAGATCGAATGCTTTGAGCTTGGCTGCTTAATGATTTTTTTTTCCCCTTTGGCATGAGCTAAGGGCTTCTCAGGTGCAGCCTCAAGTGGACACTTGCAGGGTTGGTTAGGCCAACATTTGAAGCCAGACAACCTAAAGATGAATATCCCCTGCAAAAATGCCATGCTTCCCATCCCAATGCACCATCCAGAAGGCTGCTGGAAACACTTGTGCAAACAAAGGCTTGCAGTACGTCTGTTGTGCTGTGCTCGGATCCTGCAGGCTCCCCTGCTCTCCCACTATGGCTTTCTTTCCCCGCATTGCAGCATTACCGACTCTTGTGGTTTCCTCAGGACTTGCACATTAGCTGGTGTTTTTCTGAAAGCCCCCTTCCTGGAGCCAAGTGGCTGGAAGAAACTTCTGGCGTTTAAGAAACGGAAGTTTCTGGCTGCAGCGGTAATGTGGAAATGTGAGCCTTAATGGCAAATACAAAGTGTTATTTAGAAACCCCCCTTTCCTGAGTTTTAAGAGAATTTCATGAGTTGAGGGGGGGGCTTGGCACATGACTTTGGGAATAATGATACTGCACTGACTCCAGGCTTCTTTTCTTCCTTGTGTCTTGCAATAGCCGGCTCTTACTAGCAGCACACAGTAATACAGGCACTCAAGCCTTAGTCTCTCTGGCCTTGACCTGACTGAGGGAAACCCACTCCACTAGGCTTTAACTAGACCAGGGTAGCATGTGCTGAAGGCAATGAGCTGTGTCTAATACATGTTAATGGTCCGCATTGAAATCCTAGTCTAGACCAGGCCTCTGTGTCCAGTCATTCTTATCCTAATGTTGCCAGCTTAGCAAAAAAGCAGGGAGGAATGTCATTCCTCTGATTTCCTTTCAACAACATTGTTGGCGCCATCCAGGTTCTTAGCAAAGATATTACTCCAGGTCATCAGCAGGGATAATAGGGGCATTGTGTAGATATGTGCAGGGTGGACTCCACTTCATCCCCTTGCCTGAGCTGTCCCCTGTGCTGCTGGCTCTCTCTTCTCTATTGTCTTTGCTTCCACTTGCCCCTTCCTTTGTTTCCTGTCTCCTGTGTATTCACCTGCTCCATTGCAGCTGTGTTTATGCCTCCCAGAAGTATCTCCCCTCCTGCTACTCACATCTGGGTTCCTGGCAGAGCTGCTCAGAGCATTGTCCCAGAAGAACACCTCTTTCCTCTTCTTCCTATATGATCCTCTTTAAAAGCCACACATGTGACATATTCTTTGCCCAGCCTTTGCCTCCTGATTGGGAACTACCCTCTCCCCCCCCCGTTAGCATCACTCAGGCAGTCATTTTGTGTATCATATTGTGTTCTTGTGTTTTGTATGAGGTGTATCATTGCCCAGCGCAGCCCACCAGCGACAATGTTCTGCCTGTGTGAAGCAGTGTCCTCTTTCTTTGGATGACTGTTCCTTTTTCAAGCGGTATTGCAGCTGCCACCAAAATATCACTCACATTGTTTTCTTCTCCCTGTAGCTGCAAAGAATTAAATCCCTGGGCCCCTTCCACCATCTCACCTCTAGAAAGAACAGTTCAGAACAGGTGTACTGGACCACATTTGGTTTGAGGTGGAAACAAGCTGTGTAGGAACATGAGAGATTTAGAGCTGAGCGGCCAGTCTCATCGACTCTTGGCTGAGATGTTCTTCCTGAAGATGAAGTAACATGCCGGTCCCCCAAAATACATTACAATAGGGAGAGACAGGCTTCTGAGAGTGTGGCTAGCCCAGGTTACTGTCCTATGTCTGTACTTAAAGAGCATGTAAGGGAACTGTATTTAATGAAGCTCATAATAGGGGGAATCATCATCAATTATGTCCTGCTGGAGACAGCTGAGCTAGGTCCAGCTGCATTTGCAGCCAGAAGAAAGCCCAGAGGAGGGTTATAAGGCTATCTATAACAACTTAAGAGCTAGCCAGGTGGTAGGTAGACAGGGCAGAGCTCCAGGCAGAGAGGAAGGGCAGCAGCTCAGCTGAGCTTAATGCAGTTGGGAGCAAGGCTGCTGGTTGAGCAGATGGGCACCTGGGGCTGGTCTGGAGCATGAGACTGGAAGGAGTGGGAACCAGGGAGCTACTGGCTCAAACTTGGAGCTAGACTAGGCAGTCTGGCCTGGGTGGTGCTAGGGAGAAGTGCTCCTGGCACAGAGCTCAGATGCAGGGGGAACTGTGAGTAGGCTCAGACCTGGGGAGAGGCCAGCAAAACAAACTCCAAGCCTGGGGAGAGCCTGGAGAGAGGCACCCAGCAATCAAGAAGGACTAGGGTACTGACTCCCGTAAACTGTTAAAGACTGGAGGACCTGGTTGTAGCTGGAGGGGAGGTGGGGGCCATGGGTGGGGTGCCTGGAAAGTGCCCTTTGACTATCAGAGGCAGAGGTCAGGGCAAAACCCAGCAAGGGCCTGCAACCCTGTTGTGTAGGCCAGAGCCAAGCCATGCAGGGGCAGCAAGCTGGCCCTGGCAAAGAGGGCCAGGGGACCTATAGCTTAAAAGGATAGGGCCAGGGGACCCTGAGGCAAGAGAGGACAGGGTCAGGGGGCCAAATGTAAAGAGGCAGAGCCAAGGAGGCCTGAGCAGTCTGAAGCTGAAGAGAGAGGCCAGGGCCTGAGTGACTGGAAATTGATACAGGGCTAGAGGGTCGAACAAAGGAGAACTGAGAGAGATCTGTGGGGCATGGCTATGGGGAGGCTGGAGTCAATGATTAATGCCCTTAAAGGGATTTAGTGCCAGAAGGCATGGATAGGATCAACAAGTCTGCCTGGAGGACAGGACTTATGCTAGCATGTGCAGAAGGGTTGTGGTATTGGACTGTGGGTCCAGAGAGATACAGACAGGACTGAGCATCCAGCTGGGTCAGTTGGTGCATCCAGGGTCACTCCGGGACTTGGAGGATTTATATACATCAAGGCATGGAAGGCAAAATAGCAAGAGAGCACATTGAGAAGCTGGAGGGGAAGCAGGATTATGGTGCCCACTAAGGGGTGCCACGGCTGCCCTAGTTCTGCTACAGTGCATGATAGCAACACCAGGACGCAAGGGCTTTGAAGTGCTGTTCAGACATCAGAGACCCATTTGCTTGTGTAGCATCTTCACTTGGTCACATCTAGTTATTTCTAATTCCTGCTAGCTCATGGTTCCAGGAGGATGAGCTAGCTACAGCCTGTGTTCAGCCTAAAGGACTTCTATGGGACTTGAAGCAAGTCCAATTTGAGGAATGGGTGAAGTAATGTTGGTCCCAAAGGACTGTCCATTCTTCCTCCATCACTGCTCATGACTGTTGCTTGGAGTTCCTGTTCTTTCCTTCAGATCTTGTGCTGAATCCCTGCAAGAAATGCAGAAGCACCTCTTTCTGACCTCAAATGAGACAAGCAACACACCTTGGTCTCACGTAGCATTTCTTCAAGTAACTCAGTGGGAACCAACCATTTTGGCAGGCATGTCACAAATTAGTCATGCACTCTCCCCAGGTACCATGCCAATCCTCATCCTGTGCTCGATCTGCTGCTCTGCTTTCTGCTCCTAGCCCTGTGCTCCCAGCCTGCTCTGCTTTCTACTTCCGTCTCTTTGCTCCCTGCCCTAACTGCTGCTGTGCTACCTATTAGGCCTGTGCAGATCAGCAGTGATCCGATCTGGCTTTGGATCCAGCCACTTCAGATGGCCGCGATTTGATCCAGAGCTCCGGACTGGATTTCTGCCTTGATCTGGCCGAAGTGGCTCTGAAGCTTCAGAGCCACCTCAGAGATCTGGCCATAGGGTATAATGGGGAAATCAATTAAATATCTATACCTTTGTTGTTTGTTGTCCGATGTGGATGAAATTTTCAGGGGTGGTAGACTCTGCAGAGAGAATGAAGCCTGCCAGGATTCAAAAAGATTGGTGCAGGGGTTTGGGGAGAACTGCACCCCAAATTTTTGAAAGCAAAACTCGTGTCTAAGTGTTACAACATAGGCTGGTGAAAACTGCAGGGCTGGTAGCTCTTGCTGAGGACACAAAGCCTGCCAAGTTTCAAGAAGATCAGCACAGGGGCTTGGGGGGAACTGCACCTCAAGTTGTGGACAAGCAAAACTTATGACATGGGTGACCCTGTGTGTGTTCAGGCGCAGCGGGGTGACAGCTGCAGGGATGGTGGCCCCTGCTGAGGCCATGACGCCTGCCAGCTGTGGAGGAGATCAGTGCAGGGGGGTTCTGGGCCCTGCACCCCTAGCTGCTGACAGACAAAACTCATGCCGTGGGTGCTTGTGGGACTGATGGTGTCTGTCTTGGGGCAGTTGATTGTCTGTATTGATCCTTTCCTCTCCTTAGCCTGGTTTTGTAGGTGCTAATTGATGGCAATTAACTGGCTACATTACCTAGGTCCTGTGTATTGAGCTGGTTCCTGAGTGAATCATGATTGATTGGTAACTGGTAGCACAGTAGCTTAGCAGCCAGGCCTGCAGTAGTCTCCCCTCCCTGCCCCAAGACAGAGACAGTCAATCCCACAAGCACCCATGACATGAGTTTTGTCTGTCAGCAGCTAGGGGTGCAGGGCCCCAGAACCCCCTTGCACTGATCTCCTTGACAGCTGGCAGGCGTCATGGCCACAAGAGGGGCCACCATCCCTGCAGCTGTCACCCCGCTGCGCCTTAACACACGCAGTGTCACCCATGGCACCAGTTTTGCTTCTCCGCAGCTTGAGGTGCAGTTCCCCACAACCCCCTGCACTGATCTTGAAACTTGGGAGGCTTTGTGTCCTCTGTCAGAGCTACCAGCCCTGCAGTCATGACCCCCCTGTGTTGTAACACATAGACGGGACAGGAGATCTGCTTTCAAGAATTTGTGGTGCAGTTCCCCCCAAACTCCTGCACTGATCTTCTTGAAACTTGGCAGGCTTAGTGCTCTCTGCAGAGTCTACCACCCCTGAAAATTTAATTCAAATCGGACAAAAAACAAAATTATAGGTATTTTATTGTTTCCCCATTACGCCCTATGGCCAGATCTCCGAGGCAGCTCCAAAGCACTTTGGGAGCTCCGAACCACTTTGGGAAGCCGAACGAGGCCAGCACTTCGACCCGGACATGCTACTTTGGACCCCAAAGCATCCGAAGCTTCTGCGGATTCGAAGCCTCACACAGCCCTACTACCTATCCCCTCCGTACACTTCCACATGGAGGCTGTCTGTGCCACTTGTGGCCCCTGTACCACAGGTTGGCCACCCTTGCATTAATTGGTGTCTCTGTTTCCTCACTCCTCACAGTATGTGTGTATCAGGGATACCATGGCAGAAATCCAGCACTTCATTTTGGACTGTCCCCAGGCCCTGAGGGAAGAAACGGAGTGAGATTTTGTACAAGAGGAATGTGGGGGTATGCGGCATCATGTTGTAGAGCTATGGGCCAGACCTGCCCATCTCTAGTCCTGAATGAAGGAAGTCACTCATTTACTCTCATGGAACTTCGTTCCCCCTGACATCTTGTACCCCTTCCAATTGCAGACTCATGGTACCTACTTTGTGCCGGAAATCCCAAATACACTTCTATGAATTCTGGCATTTTTGCTCACATATGTGATGCCCTCTTTGTTCAGTAAGCGAAGGACCTAGCAAACTCCAGCAATTCATTACAGTTTCACTGCTCCAGACATAATGAGGTAAAATGAAAACAACTTCTCCCACCACAGCTATGTGAACTGGGAACTCATAAAGGCTAAAAAGCTTTTAATTACGAGCTTGTTCTGATTATGCCCAGCCTTTCTATTTCCTCCTGAAGAGCAGGCCGGCGCTCAGAGGTCAAGATGAACTTCAATTACAGAACTTCTGGCACATACGCTTAGGAAAACTGGAGTGTTTTCCCTTCCTAAAACCAGACACCTGCACTGTGTGATCTATTGCTCCCTAGAGACTCATTCTCCTGGCTATAATGTTGCTGAAAGCAGAACAAACACATTTATTTCTGGACAGGAATGAGACCATTCTTATTTTTTTCCCCTCCTGCCCTGTAACACACTAGGAACCCCTCATTCCCACTGCAGCTGTGATATTGCAGGGTCTCACGAAGCAGGGGTTCCTGCTATAATTAGATCAAGCTTTCCATTCACATGTTTGGCTTCAGTCCTTGTTGAGCACAGAGTAAGCCTGACTATTTAGCTGCAGGGTTAAATTTTAAAGACTGTAATCTGCCCTTAATTCGTCTTTCCAAGGAGGAGGAAGGAGGCTCCAGAGGTTAGTGTGCTTGCTTGTGTTCAGGTCTCTGCTCTGCTACAGATCTCCTGGGACAAGTCACTTAGGGCTAAATCCTGCTTCTCATTGCACACCCAAGTGGCACATCTGCAGTTTTTGACACTTTCTGAGCATGCTCAGTGGGGCTGTGTTCCAGCTGGGCAGCTTCATGGCAAACCAGAATCACCCAGCTATGCACACAAGGCTGGGCAAGTCCCAAAACTGTAGTCACATAAAAAAACCCCTAACTAGTAGCTGGCCTTCCCAGTGCTTAGTCTAATGGTTAGGACACTTGCCAAGGGAACAGGAGGCCCTGTTCTAGGTCCTCCGCACTCTGGAGGGGTTTGAGTTCGCATTTTTTGCTTCTCAGGAAGATATCTAATCCCTAGGGCACAGGTTACGCATTGCCTTACCAACCTTCCTCTCAAAGGGTGAGGAAGGGGGGTTGAGAGGAAGGTTGGTCCCACATAGTCCCCCTCCCCCCCTTGGGTGGGGAAGAGGGGGGCTATGTGGGACCAGGAAGAAGAGAACATTTATGGCGGGGGGGGGGGGTGGCAGGACTCAGTGACATGGCTGCAACCAGGGGGCCCTGGATTCTATCTTGAACCCCCTGCTTCTAGTGGGCTTGAAATGTTGCCACTGTCACTTATCTAAGGACCACTAATGTGAGGTTCACTGGATCAGGGCTCTGGGTAATGCTTAACTCACAGCCTGGTGGCTAGAGCACTTTGCTAAGGGGCAGATGCAGGTTCACACCTCTTTCTGGGGGAGGAGGCCCTGGGTTTCCTGCTCCTTGAGCAGGTACCATGGCCATTGGACTGAAAGATGGGCTAGTCCCTTCTCCTCCATTTTACTTTGGCAAGTCCACTCTGGGCAATTCTATTTCATCACAAGTCCTTAAGTGTGAAATGGGTGTAATAATCCTGCCCACATCATTGTGTATTGTGTGATGCGTTCATATTAGGGTCATAGGGGCTTCTGGAGCACCGTAGATAAAGAAGTATTTTACCTTGCAAATGATCCTGAATTGTTAAAGGCTGAAGGGTGGCTTTGTCCTAAGGCTGTGTACAGCCAGTGAGTTGTGCTTGCTTCTTGCTGCCTGGCAAAGTATGGTAGTTTGTTGGCACCTGGCAGTGCAGAGTTGACAGACTATTGTCCTGACTCTGGGTAACGTTGACAGAGAAGTATAGCTGAGGAACTTGTAGCACTATGTCACTGTGTTTTCACCTCTTCTTTGGTTGTGGGTAAATTCCTTGACAGGCCAGCAGCATGTCCAGGGCAGGAAGAAGGGTAGCAAGGTCTTACTATGCCGTGGAAGCTGTTATGAGGGATCAGATAATAGCTCAAAGCCCCAAAGCCCCTTGGGCCCCAGGAAAAATATTGTCAGGAGCGAGCCCAAATTAGTATCTGTGGGTGTGCATACATGTGCACATTTAATGCCCATTAGGCCGATTTAAGGCATATTAAGGGGGTGTGCGTCTATACATACATAAAGCAAGTATCAAGTTTAGGCGTAATTAAAGTGCATTAGTGCATGTGTAGATGCATGGATGTAGATTAATGCAGTGTGTGTCAATGGATACACACTGCATTAATGCTCATTAGCGCATCTGCATGTGCTCTAATATAGCTTAGCTATTTGCATCTAAAATTCAACGTGCCTTAATGCACATTAGCATGCCACATGTAGATGTGTAACAAGTGGGCAGTCATGTCATAGAATCATAGAAGTAGGGTCGGAAGGGACCTTGTAGATCTTCAGGTCTGACCCCCTGCCTGGGCAGGAGGAAAACTGGCCTCAAGTGACCCCAGCCATGTAGGCATCAAGGCGCTTCTTAAAGACCCCCAGGGTAGGAGCCAGCACCACTTCCCTTGGAAGTTGGTTCCAGATCCTAGCCGCCCTGACTGTGAAGTAGTTCCTACGGTTGTCTAATCTGAACCTACTCTCGAACAACTTGTGGCCGTTATTTCTTGTTATCCCGGGGGGCTCTGGGGGAAACAAGGTCTCCCCCAAACCCTTCTGGTCCCCCCTAGTGAGTTTATAGACGGTCACAAGGTCCCCCCTCAGCCTTCTCTTGTGAAGGCTGAACAGGTTCAGGTCCCATAGCCTCTCATTGTAGGGTCTGCCCTGCTGTCCCCGGATCATGCAGGTGGCCCTCCTCTGGACCCTCTCGATGTTGTCCACATCCCTCTTGAAGTGGGGTGCCCAGAACTGGACACAGTACTCCAGCTGTGGCCTGACCAGTGTCGCGTAGAGGGGGAGGATCACCTCCTTGGCCCTACTCGAGATGCACCTATGGATGCACGATAAGGTCCGGTTAGCCCTGCCGATCGTGACCTCGCATTGTCGGCCCATGTTCATCTTGGAGTCAATGATGACTCCAAGATCCCTTTCTGCCTCCGTGCTCTCAAGAAGGGAGTTTCCCATCTTATAAGTGTGTTGCCAGTTACTACTGCCCAAGTGCAGCACCCTGCACTTGTCCGTATTGAAACGCATCCTGTTTTTGTCAGCCCACCCCTGCAACCTATCCAGGTCTTTCTGCAGTCGCGGCCCTCCCACTTGCCTTGGGGCTAACTGTTCACCGACCTTACCTGCCACACCTTTGATGACACCAAAGTAAAGTTGTTAACAATCTGGGAGGGTGCCCATTTAATTGACCTGATGCCAAGGCCTATACACAGCTCCAAACCTACCCTTATACAGTGTCCCATGCCTTGCAGATGGCATCCATAGCGCAACACCTGTCTCAAGTTTACAGGGCTTAACAGCCTAACATTTCTTGAGATTGATGCAAAAAGCAGTCTCCTCAGCACCACCCCTGCCCCCTGCTCCCCACCCCAAGCTGGCCATACTGATTTTGAAGCACTTTTGGTGGTACCAGAACAAAGATTGAGATCCTGAGCATGGTGGAGCACGGAGCTGGCCCTTCTTCATTACACTTTGTCACTGGGAACACCTCATTCTGATGGCAGTGAAGAGGAGGGGACGTTGCTCACACGGTACCTCACACTGGAGGTTGCCCAAACCGTACCCCGCACCGGAGTCTCCCTCCAGTGTCTCCACACTGGGACCTGCACTCCTGTGCCTTTACACTGGGGCTTGCAGTCCCTATGCCCTTAGGTTGGGACTCTCAATCCCTCTGCCCTCATACTGGGCTTGCGATCACACCCACTCAGGTCTCCAGTTCCTCCCTTTGCTGTGTGCTCCCTGCCCAGCTTTGGACTGTCTTGGTCCCCTCATGCCCTACACTGGGCCTCAATCCTCTGCCCCTGGAACTTAACACCCAGCTCCTTCTTGGGGCTCAGAATCCCACCCACCTGGAGCCTCACACCCAGCCCCTGCATGAACCTCAGGCCTTGCCGTGGACCTGGGCTCTGTCTCAGGTCCCTTCACATGACCTGGACCTGGCCTCAAGCTCCACACCATAAACCTGGGCCCTTGCTTTGTCTTTGGGGTGTGGTCCCCTAGCCTTTCCCCTCCACAGGGTAAGCCGCAAGGCACTGGGGGCTGAGGCTTTCTGGTGCCCCATGTTTGCCCTTCACTGGGGAGGCACACGTTCCTGGGGACTGCCCTGCCACTGGCAACCCCACTACACCATTCAGCCCCATCAGGGTGTAGTTTTAGGTCATGCCCCAGGACCCGGAGCCTTCACCATCTCCATAGCTCCTGCCCTGTACCTCCAAGATGTTACATGAGTAGCAGCTCCAGCCCAGTGATGCTCTCTCTCTGGCTGCTTGCAGAAAACTGCTGGCTCCATTACTCGGAGACTGTTCTTATAACAAACACCTAAGCCCTGTTCCCAATCAGGCTGCTCTGCTGCATGCCCACTCTCCTTTGAGTAATAGAGCACAACTTGTGCTTTGTTATAAGATGCACACCTAAATTGCCTTAATCTGCCTTAAGCAAAGGCACATTAAGTTTAGGTGTGTGTAAATACACGTGTCAACATGCCCTGTAGGTAGTGTGCGGGCCGGGAGCAGTCCGAGGCTTTCGGGGGTGCGCGGCGGGCTGTGGCCAGCAGCCCTGGCACGTGGGTTGGGGAATTTGGCATGGCGGACTAGAATTAGGCACGGGTGCGTAGCGGTTGATTAAAGATTATTTTACTTACACCGTAGATGGTCGCGGTGCAGGCAGGAAAAACTTCGCTTAAGTTGCAGTTACAAACGAAAAGAAAACTCGCACGAACAAGACCCGTAGAAAATTCAAGCCTCTTAAACCCGGAAAGAGCTCTGGATACCACGATGAGAGTCCAAAAGGTGACTCTCTACGAGCGTGCAGGGAAGGGTATGTCGAGGGATCATGCGGCGACGGGGAGAGGCTAGAGGTTGATCAGGCCCCTATATCCTTCTTAAGGCACACGCTGGGTTCACTAAGCTCCACAGCGCTTAGAGTTCTTCACGAGATGTGAAGTCCTCCTTCTCCTCCTCCACAAGATGGTTGTGGAGTTCTCCTCCTCCAACTTGGGGGGAAACCGCTCAAGCCTCTTATACAGCTAGCAAGCCAATTGCTAGCCGCCATGTGGGAATAATTTAGAAACAACCAATAGTGGGAACAAATTTACATGCGAATGGCGGGAACTCCTTTGCACCAGGGTTTTCTCTATGCAACTGAGAATTGCACCATGCAAAGAAAGCTCCTCATGGCGGGAAATAATTCTGCAGTGCCGAAGCACACACAAAATCATACCCTTTGGGTCATGACAGGTAGGTCATTAGTACAGAGTTAATTTGGGGTTTTATCCTGGTGTTGCTCTTAATTTGGGTCCCATCTGCACACACAGTCCTATCACCTGTGTTTTGTGGTGCTTTCAAGCTAAACAACCTGATTTCTCTGTGGCTACCAGCTAAAACCTGAATGAGGTTTTTACTTAGCCTGGTAATCCACTCACTTTGGAGTGAGGCTGCAAGTCCCCCAGTGCCTTCCTACAATTCCTATATGCAAGAAGGGCAGACATATTTTCCCACAGTTTGCTGGGAAGGAATAACAGGATGCCTAGGCTTATAGAGTGCACATGCCCCAGAAGCCTATATGTCACACACAGATGCGGGAAGAGCCACTGAGGGTGTAGTAACTCAAATGTGGCTCTGCAGCGAGGCTGCCTGCCCGTTAGTTAGGTTAACATGCCTGCTCAGACCTGCGTGCTGTACTAACTGGGGAGTGAAGGTCTACTCTAAAAACAGAAGGGAAAGTTTCTGAGGAAGTTGCTAATCTTCACCCTCCACCTGTTTGTGCAGTTAGGCAAGATGGGTGGATGAGAACAGACCTTTCTTACTGCTAAGGATATTTTTGTACAACCAAGGTGTGTACTGGGTCCTGCACACCCAGAAACCTTCCCATCTAGGGGATAACCATGCAAATGCTTAGTGTCACTGAAGCCAACTGGTTAGTGAGCAACCTCCAGGTGAACAGAGAGCAGCACAGCAAGTAAGGATCAACAAAGGGTGACAGACAGGAAAATCAATGGTTGTAATAGAGAGATGATACAGAATAACCTTCTATTGTATATGCATTGTGGCTCCTTTAAAAATACTACTGTTAATATGTCATAGGATATGACCTCAGATATCTCTATGGGCAGTAGTTGGGAAATACATGTTAATTTTATACTAGTTTGAAGCAGGGGTAGCAGGAATTTTAAACTGTGCTGCATCTGTGTGTAAGCATCATTGCCCTGTTTTCCATCGTATGCTGGTACAGCTGTAACAGTTATGCCCAATTAATTAGAACTGCCTCCACTTGTTTTTCCTTTATAAATCACTTCCTCTTTAGCCAATCCACTGAGAAAACTGTGAAGAGAGTGAAACAAATCTGAAACAAAATATGAAACTCCCTTTATTCCATAATTCATACCACAGCAGACTGCTGGACACCAAGGGAACAGGTTTTCTGAGCCAATGCCCTACAAATTCACACACTTCCTTTATGAGCCTTTTCAGTATATAAAGTGTTTTTTAATGGCTGCTGCTGTTCCCTTTGAATGGCTGTGAAATTTGTGTCATCACCCATCAACCTCCCCTCCTCTTCAGTTCCATCAGAATGAGGTGTACCCAACGACAAAGTGTGATGAAGAAGGGCCAGCTCAGTGCTCCACCATGCTCAGGATCTCAATCTTTGTTCTGATACCACCAAAAGTGCTTCCGAATCAGTATGCCCAGCTTGGGGGGTGCTGAAGAGACTGCTTTTTGCATCAATCTCAAGAAATGACCTGTCCCTCCCAGCTGCTCTATGAAGAATAATAATCATGCACTCTCCCTGCAGATCGTCTCTCTCAGTCTTTCCCCTCAATTCACTCAGCAAGTGTTGGAGAGGGTCCTGCTGGGGAGAGAGATGTCGTGGGTAAGGAGAGATCCCTGAAGCGGAGGCTGCAGGTCAGGCTGTGAAAAAAGAATGGAGACATCAGGAAACAAATTATAACAGGCAGGTGACCTTCCCCAACTAGTGAGGGAAGCAGTGTTACAGCAGGGCTATTTTCTCTAAGTGACATGTTAGGAAGCTGTAGGGGATACTGGAGATGTAACATGCAGGCAAGCTCTAGCCGTGGAACAACCACACTCAGAAAGAACAAATGCCGTCTGCTAGCATTCTTGTGCCTCGTCCGCAAAGGAAAAACTGCTGGCTGAAGTAGACAGGTGTGACCAACATCAGACTGGAAAGCAGTGCTTCAAAGACCTTGTTCTCTCTGTAGCATGCTACTGAAGGCATCTGTTGTCAAGGCTGGGAGACTCAGTTCTGTTTCTGGCTCTGCTACCAGCATCCAGGATGACCTTGGGGCCTACCTGTGTCTTTGCCTGCCTCAGTTTCCCTGGCTTTGTGAGACAGGGATAACAACACACCCTCGACCCAACCACACTGGGATTTGCATGACTTTATCCTCACAACATTTTTGAAGCATTCAAATGAAAAGAAAAAAAAATGACCATAGAACAAAACAGCAGAATTGCATCAGAAGAGGAAATGCAACAGATTCCTTATCTGACAAAAATCTTTGCTCTTCTAATGAACGATTCCTCTTTTGCAGGCAAGCTAAAATGCATTTCGAAGTAGCAGGACTTTACAGATCTGCTTAATACAGACTGTCTTGGGGGCAGCAGGTTAATTTTTAAAGGGAGCTTCTGTACAATAATGGAAAGGCCCTTGCAGAATCTTGGCTTCCCTCGATGGGTCTGTGGGGTGTGTTCTTGGGCAGAGAACAGAAATAAGCATACTCCCTGTGTTGGGGTGCTCACTGGTGTATCCTTACTGCCCTCAAAGGTGGCTAGATTACCCCATCTTCAGGGTTTGGAGTGCCCAGAGGAGGAGCAAATGGCCAGGATGCGCCTCGTGGTGGCACGCTTGGACTTGGCACAGAGGTGGCATACATGTACATGCACCAGGTCACACTGGTCAGTCAAGATTAGAGAGGACTGAGGGAACCTGCAGTGAGGACTACTATAGCAAATGAAACACAGTGGGTGTGTCGCACTTGCTGCGCAGTAAATGGCTTTGACGCCAGTGTCTACAGGTGCAGGCATTACAGCGCAGTAACGTTGTGTGTGCACTGACTTGGGACTAAAGATAGTTTGTATGGTGTTCCTCTGACCACAGCACCTTGGTCGGTTGCCCACGTCATACACTCCTAAGGCTGGCTCTGCACAGGAGTTAGGGATACAGGATCTGAATCAGACCTCCCTAGACCCTAAATGCTGGAAACTGCAAATGAGAGAACAGTGGGTAAAACCAGCTCACTCTCCCTATCCGAATCTGCTCTACCCTGTGTGACACAGTATACTGGGTAAGTTGGACCCACGATCTGACCCAGTAAATGCAGTTCTTATGTTCCTAATACTGAATGAGATGGACCTCAGGTCTGATCCAGCCGGACAACTCTCTGTGCCTATACTACAACTGTAGTGAGTGTTAACATTAATAGAGGCTCAGTTAACCTTTGATATTGCCCACATATTGAAATCAAAGGGCTGGAGCGACAGACTGTCATAATTGTATAGCTCTGTGTTTACAGAGTCAAATTATTTTGCACCAAGCCCTGACACCTGAGAAAGGATGCTTTTCCAATTGACTGCACAGTACAGTATATCTGTGGCATCCTATAGGGCAGAGCTGTTTGGGTCCACCTTTATAGTATTAACTTTCCTAAATTTTAAGCTGCAGGAGACCATCATCCTAATCTGATCTCTTAGCTATAGGTTATTAAATTGCCCTGATTCATGCATTGTTTCCAGTATCTTCCAGTTGAACTACAGCAGATCTTTTAGACATTTCAGTCTGGAGTGACCGTGAATTTCCCTTCTCCATTGTTAGAAGATATCTGTTCGAAGCCAGAGCAGACCGAGGGACATGGATCTGGGTGCCACTACCTTACACAGATGAACAGACTGCTCTACCACTTGAGCTAAATCCCTCTCTTCTCTCACAGAGCTATTGCATATTTAGGATTGTATTGTTGTATGGGGCAATATTATTTTCCCTCTGCTCTTTAATTGGTGATCCGTATTGCCTTTCTTTTTCCCCCACCTATTTCTGGTTCTTGTTTTGCTAGGTTCCAAGGAGTCTTTGTTCACTGATCAACCTCCAACTAATTTGCGTTATTATTACAAGCAATAATAATAATACATATAACCACCCGCACTTTCTAAATCTCTCATGAAAAGGTGATTCTAGGCACTGCAGGTACTACAATCAGAATCTCTTTTTATCAGCAATTCAGAGAGCTTAAACAAAATAGCCCCTTGACATTGTTCCTAGGAAACCACTCACCAGGTAGTCTTAAATAATCATACAGATAATTTACCTGTACATTACTCATATGCACATTTTGGTCATTGCTTTCTATTTCAAAGGAAATCAGAAAGAGTAGCAACATTACTGCCCTTAGAGAAGTGCCCTGGGGGTTCACATAACACTGATTCTTAGTTTGATTTCTTTTGTACTATAAAGGGAAATAAAAAAAAAAAAAGTGGAGAGACAGAAAAAGGTATAGAACTTTTTATCTTTCTATGTAAAACATGCAAGTGGATATTTCTTAATAAGTGTCCAGAGGCTATTTCGAGTTCTAACCATAAACCTTGTTAGACTTCTTCTGTTTTTAAGAGGACACAACATGGGAATTAGGAAGGAAAAGTGGATTTTGGCTGTCATTCACTTCATACTGTCACACTTGCTCCCCCTTCTTCCCCCTCCCACCCCTTTCCCAAGTTTTCATCTTCCAAAACTACAGATTTAATTAAAAAAAAAAAGAGAGGAAGAAAATTCTCGGCCTTTCAGCTTGGCGGAACATGCAGACAAATAAATTAAAAAGTGGGAGAAGTGGAACTAACCCAATAATCCGTGAAAACCTAATTTCCCTCACAAGCATCGCTGACGCAAGTGTGTCCCCTCTCCCTTCCCATTCTCCAGTTCGGGGGCAGTGATTTAGAGAAATTGGTTAACAAGATCAGAAAATTTAATTACTGTTCTGCCTCCCCTTCCCAAGAAATTGGATGTCACACTCTTTGTAGCTGGTCTTTAGACGTGCCATAGCTGATTTTCACGTGACTTGATCTCAACTTTCTTCTCTCAGTCCCTCCCCCCACAGATATACTTATTCAATGCCACCCAGGTTTCAACATGCAACTAGGATTCAGGCTGGAATCCTGACCCAACTGAAATCGAAGTCAGAGCACCCATTGATTTTATTGAAGCCAGGATTTCATTTTTGGTGTTTTAGTGGTACGAGAGGGAGGGAATGGAAGGCCCAGGAACTTCTGCGCCACATATATCATTGGACCTGTTTGCTCTTTCGTCCTTGGTGTGAACAGGTGAGAATCATAACTGTATTCTTGGTTTTGTGGACCATCTTCCTGATTATGATTCATGGTACAATCATATGTTGAGGCCTCGGGCAAGACTGGGTCCTGATTGTGCTAAGCACTGTAAATCCACATGGTAAACACACAAGGACATGTCTACACATCAAAATGATGGTTTGCTGGTAGCATGTGCTAACATACCTATGTTAGCTTCGTCTAGCTAGAAGTAAACAACAGGGCCAAAGAGGTCTCCTGGGTCCTAGGTCAGTGCCTTGTCCAATAAACCATGATGGGTGACTTCACTGAAAGACACTAGGCCCAGAAATGAGACAAGATAATAATCCCTTGGCACTCTCTTAGAAATCTTTAAAGTACAGTACAGCCTCCATGAAGGCCTTGACTGTTGTGGGGATTTGCTCCGCTACTGCCATTGCTTGTTGCTTAGTTATGTAGCTGTACCAATGCAGCATTTTGGTATGAAGAGCATGAAGCACTATATCAGTTTGCACTGCTGCTGATGGTTTTTTTTCAAGGGAAACTGCATGGCAGGGGATCCACTGGGAAGTTTATCCTGATGTTCCTACACCAAGACCTAGAGGGTAAATCCCACAGCAGACAAGGGCTAACCTTTATGCTTTTGCATCCCCATGATCAAGCACAACTAGGCCCTAGCTGAGCCTTATCTGATGTGGAAGAATGTATGGTAAGAGTGCCTACATAGTGTGGGGGACTTGGGAATAAAAGAGATGAAACTGATGCCGAAGAGGATGCTCTATGTGTGTGTGGGGTGAATGGGGGTTGGAAATGTTGCTTCACCTTCTATATTTGTTAAGGATCTCAGACCCTTAGTTCACAAAGGGAGAGGCTATTCTACAAAACACAAGACTGTTCTGTCCAACACGGTGGAACCATTGACCTGAACTTTGCTCTCATGGCTTATGATGTCACAAGAATCCCTTGCTAGAACAGCAGTCTCGCTAGACACAGCTGCTCTATTTATCCTTCCATTTGTATTCCTGTCATGTGCCATTTGCTGCTAACTGTAAGCCTTACTTAGAATGCAGTGCAAGCACCATATCAGATAAAGAATAATGATTTATTGAACATATTGGTAAACAGCATAGATAAGATATAAATACACTTTGAAAATGCAGCCACATTTATAAGAACATATTCTGAAGCAACTTCAATCAGCCTTTGGCATTCAGCCTCTTTTTTGCAGCAGCAAATATGAATATATATTTTGCATTAGCACAAATGGCCAAACATCTCTGCACACACCTGCAAGCATGTACCTACCTACCTTCACCAGAAGACACATAAACATATAGGTGTGTGTAAGTGTATGTTTGCGGTTGCCTGTAGAAACAGATGTGCGTGAATTTGTGCTTATGCCGAAGATTCATTCGTAATTGTTATATTGAGACTGCATATATGGATTGATGCCAATTCGAAATGCACGCACAAAATGGGAGACATAAAATGATTTGCCCAAGGTCACACGAGAAGTAAACAACAGGGCGAAAGAGGTCTCCTGGGTCCTAGTTCAGTGCCTTGTCCGATAAACCATGATGGAGTCCCTTTGCAAGAGACTCCAGGCAGGGAACCTTGCATATACTGAAACATGCCTATGGCTCTCTGTGCACACTCACATTTGCATTTGAACCCCTACACACACTGGTCTGCACATTGGCAATACATTCATAGGTGGATATACATGGTGTAACTGCGCATCACTGCACATACAGATATGCCCAACTAAGCCATACACTAGGTAATTGGGCTATTGACAGCAGCAGTACTGCAGCAGTAAGGATCTCCGTATATGTTAGCTGCCCTCATAAGTACCCTGGTTTGCTGAGGCCTGTGCTGCCACAGCTGTACTGATCTTGGTACCCAAGCTAGCCAGACCAAAGCTATTAAATGGGGATGCCATCATGCTCCTGATTGCAATGCAGACATGCAGGTCAGATTCTCAGCTACTGTAAATTAATGTAGGGCTAGTACGATTTATGCCAGCTGAGGAGTCATTCCAGGTCTAGACAGACACACAGGCAGACAATTAAGCTGAAACTGAGGCAGGATATGCTGTAATCAGCAACATCTGGCATGACACAACTTCACTGAATTCTGACACTCGGTTCTGTTACTCTTGTTGGGAGGAAGATGAAGACTCTGGAGAGAGTCCAGTCAGTTCTAGCTCACCGAGTGGAAGACTGTTGTTACAGATCGCAGTGGCGTATATGAAAAGATCTTTCCCGTGAAACATCTAACCTGATTCCTGCTCAAAGTCTGCTTCTCTCTTGGCACGTACAGTCTCCAGTGCCTTGTGCCAGGTAGTTTAACAGCTGTCTGTGCACCATCTGCTGAGTAGGCCACATGTCAGTTGTTTGATTTACAGCCAGTGTGGGTGGAGGCCCCACTGGAGATCTATAATGTCCTCATTACATTAAGAACCATCTTATTGCTTTGCTCTCCACCCTCTCCCCTCTGTTACAGATGCCAACTTTAAACACCCCTTCGGCAGCTTCTCCCACATGTCTGCACACTCTTCCAAGTCATCTCTTGGGTACTGAAAGGCGGAGATGATGAGAGAGAAGAAAGCAACAACAACAGCAACAACTGAAAGGACTGGTAAAGAAATAGATGGGGAAGGGGAGGGGGGAGCAGGGGAAGGGAACAGGGTAGCTGAGGGTGTAGGGAAAGGTTGTGTGTATTTGTGACGAGCAAGGGTGATGGTGATGCTCATGCAGGAGCGCTGTGCAGATATTGTGATGGAAGTGTGTATAATGTTATGGCAATAATGTATTTGGACTCTCAGGAGAGCCATAGCGGCCATAGGACAGTTTTGTAGGTGTATTGTTTATATAATATAATATAATGTGCGTGTGTGTGTGTGTATAATATATGGATGCATATATATTGAACACACACATGTGTATATATATATGTGTGTGTGTGTATGTGTGTGTTTGCATTTATCTAATCTAATCTAATCTAATCTATATGTATGTGTGTGTGTGTGTATGCAAAACAACAACGAAAGTGTGATTCAATTCATAAGGCTATTACACTCTTCAAATTCCTCTGCTGTTCTGATGTCATACCCTTAAAAGCCTTTGTGACCCTGTGTGGATTGGAAGCTGGTCAGTGCAGAACAGCTTCATTCATTGGCTGATTGATTGATTTACTTCAGGCCTGTTCAACTGGGGGCCCCAGGCTCCCACCTGGTCACCTCCCCCTCTATTGCTTTGGCTGCAGCAGTAGCTGGGGCTCTGGGCTTCCCTGGGGCTTCTGCTTTCTGTGGCTGTCCCGGGGGTGGCATGGCACATGCTGCAGTGGGGATGGGGGGCTGCCCATCTGGGCGTGGGGTGCAGTGTGTCTTTGGAGGGGTATCTGCCTGTGTGAGCAGTGGAATGGAGGGCCCCATTCAGGGTTAGTCTATGGCTTATACTATTGCAACCCATGCAGCATGCAGCCCCCACTGATGTAGCTTTCCCTCTTCCCTTGTTTTCTGTAGCCCACTCACTTCTTACATCTCATTTCAAAATGGATCATAAATTCTTTGGTGTGAGGCTGTGTCTAAGCAGAGGGTCCAGCACCCAAGTTTCCTGACCATAACTGAGGCCTCTTGACCTTACTGTCATCGTAGTTATAATAGCTTACCTCATTGCTTTTCCCGCTCTCTCCCCACATCTCCTTTCACTTTCTGACCATGGGTCGAATTGCTGATAAGACAATGCTATTTGCAGCCCTCAAAGTCATGTATGAATAATGGACCTGATTTTCCTCTATTTTACACCACTGAATTCAGTCTTTGATCATCCATCATTGAAGACAGTGGAGTTACTATCGTGCAAATGAGAAGAAAATCACAATGGATGAATTCAGGGGCTCAGCACCTGAACCATGTATCTATAGGATGAATGCAAGAGGATATAAGGCCCCTAAGAACTCGTGGATGCAGAGCTTGTAGTTTTGACTATTTTAATACTAACTCACAGAGGCAGTGGGAAGTAGCTAATGGGTGTTTTTAAGTTAACATGCTGGAGCCCTCTAGGATGTGAAGTGTGTGAAGGTTTTAGTTCCTTCCCCCTTGAGCCTTGAGGGTTTGAGTTGCTCTTAGCTGCAGTCAACAGAAATTCTTGGCATTTCATGAGTAATAGATGTACACTATAACAGGCCACACTGGGTGGTACTATGCCCACCATGGTCTTTTCAGCTCCCTTTAATAATATCTACTTTAGTTCTGTCTGTCTATAAACAAAACAACATTCAATCTCATTTATATTTTATAACAAATATCATATTATCTTCCCCAAGAACAAAGGAAAACCATGTTTGTTCTTCCCTCTGTGTATGGATTGCCACACAACATGCCTCCATCTCTTTGTACCTCAGCCCAGACTGCATTTCAGGCTGTCCTTACATGCCCTGAACGAGCCTGCTTTCTAGCCATGTGTTCCTATTGTATGGACCCTGGGCTAAAATAAAGTAGTATGAGCCTCATGGTTTGATGCTTGAGTTGGAGAGAAAGAGGGACAGGGTGAGGGGGGTGGTTTTGACCCTGTTTGCTGCTGCTAAGGGGGAAGTCTGTTCTCAAAGAAAGTCAAACTGTCTGGCCTTTGCTAGTTTTAAGGGCAACCCCTTTCTATTTGTTGCTCTTAGCAGCATCTGGAAGAAGGTTGGGTTAGCCAAAGATGAAGCCAGATAGCCTTAAAGGGCTAGCTCCACACAGGCCAGCACACAAGTTGCACAGAGCTGGCCCTGATCTTCTGAGATTCTCCCTCTTTGCCTGGCCGCCTCAATGACGGATTATTTCAGTTCAGTGCTCTTCCTTCGCTCCTGGAACTGAAAGTATGGAGTTAAACCGTGAGAGTGGAGGATGGGAACACTGATCCTGACTGCCAGGCTCACATCTGAAAGATTAAGGCACAATCTAATGAGCTCATTAATTTCATTTCATTATCCAAACAGCGCTGTGGAGAACTGCAAATATTTAAAGAAGCCCAGCAGGGTCAGAAATGTATTTAATTAATATTGTCACATGATGCTGAGACCTGGGAAAAAAATCCTGTTGTTATACATTAATGTCCACAGTGACTCCTCCTTTATTTTTAATGTGTTTCCCTAGGAGTGATTTGGGTGATTCTCCTATCTGTCTAATGAAGTTATCTTACTGCCTCCAATTCCACAGTCTCAAGCACCTCACAGTTGTTAATGTGTTTGTTCTCACAATGCCACCCTCAGGTAGGGAATCTGATAATCTTCACTGTATGAAGGAGGGGTAGAGATACAATATATAGTGAGGCTAACTGATTTCCCCAAGGGAGGTGGTCCCGGGTGTCCTGAGTTTTCTGAATCATTAGACTGTCTTCTTTCTCCCTTACAATTGGGGCCCCTGGACTGAGAAAATGGCTGTGTTCTGAAAGCAAAGTGAGGCTGTATTTTCCAGTTCAGCTATTGTTACAGTGTGAAACATGTTGAAGTTTTAGTAAAAGAATTGTATTATCCTTTGTATTGTGGTACTGTTTCATGCTCTATTCAGGGACCAGGCCCCACAGTGCTACAGTCTGTACAGTTGTGATTAGTGCATTAAATGAGCTGTGATTTCATCCCATCATCTGCTTAGCCATTTACAAGCATCACTGGAAACCAAAAGGGGCCCCCTGGCTTGTAGTTTGGATCCAGGCCTTTTTCAAAGCTCAGGCAGGGGAAGGATTTCTGTAGGTCTAGTGTATTTGATCTGACCCTTTGTATAGAGGCTGGGGTCAGCCACAAAGTTTAGAACCAGACCCAAATCCCCCCGCTTTATCGGGTTGTGGATTGGGGGTTTTGGCCGGCACTGGCCTTCAATCTCAGCTTTATTTTCATCTCTGGATTGCTGAGGTCAGTGGTCGGCTTTTATACAGAACAAACGCTTTGATTTGGGAAGCTGTATTCATTCATTCCCCCCCTCTATAGTTATGTCAGCTTTGAACTGTCCTAGGAAGACCAGCTATTGATTTTCTTATTGTCCTAGCAGAGCATCCTTCGTCATGGAAATGAAGTATTATGGTTACCCAGAATGCACTCACATAGATGATTTTCCCCACTGTCATTTCTATTGCTTCAGGATCAAGAAGTATCATGGGTGAAATGCTTTGAAGGAGTGGTATTGTATTGTGAAGCCCTGAAATCCCGACCCTGTGGTATTTCTGTGAGTCTGAACTGAGAACTATCATTGCTGAACCATTCCTTGCTATGCAAAAGGTACCACTTTTCTGAAGGGGGTAGGGGAAGGGAGCACATTTGGAGTTAGAAAGCAGCAGAGATGATTCTGAATTTCAGTAGACAGGATCATCTACTACTGTTGCAACCAAAGTCTATTTTTACAGTACTGGTTAATTTGACAGAGTGCTCTAAAGAAGTCCTGGCCTCTTGAATGGTCAATACTACTTTGTTTAAATCAATGGACTGGCTACTTCAAAGAACAGAGCAGCCAGGTATGAACTATACTTAGCTAAGAGTCAGAGAGATGGATGGGAGATGAGGGCTGCTGAAAGTGAAAATGCCTTTGGGAGGCTGTGAGGTCTTCACATCTCCCCACACTTCAGACACATACAACACATGCAACAAACCAGCCTAAAGCACTGTCTCTAGTAGAACAGGGGAGTGCAGGATGCAGGGTTTTCTGTCCTTTAAGCACCTAATTTAATTGCAGATGTGCTGTACTCAGTATAATATCTGCTAAAGACCACAGCTATCATTAAAGCAGTGCTTGACATTAATGCATTATCGATAAGCTGGCGAGTTCAAAGGGATGGACGCCCTGCGCAATGACTGGGCACAGAGCTGACAGCTGTTGGGGGAGGGTACCGATTCACTGTTGTTAATGGCATTGACCTAATGAAGCAACTGGTTGAAAGGCCAAGCATAAATTCTGATATATTTTTAAATTAATAGTTGGGCACCTTTCCTCAGTGCTTTGTGGAACTTCAAGTTGGAATTACAAGGGGCTTAAGAGAGGAAGAAAGACAGAGGCAATAAGAAGGAAGAAAAGTGGAAGAACATCTAATTTCAGTTTTTCCTTCTTTGTGGCAGGCAGCTCAGTCCCTGATAGCCCTTGCCTGGGTTCTGTCATCCCCAGACTATGTTTTATTGCAATAAAATGAAGCTGTGCTTAGGATACCTTGAGTTAATCCAGCATCACTGAACATTAAACACGACTGCCTGTATGGCTAAGAGCCAGGTTCTGTCACATTTATTTGGCTGGAGCAGCGTATTAGTCTGCAAGAAAATCTACTGATTGGAGAAAGAGACTGCTCCCTGCAAGGAAAGCTGGCTGAATCAGGCTCTGAGTTAGTTCAGCAGTGTGTGGGCCAGGAGCGGTCCGAGGCTTTTGGGGGCGCGCAGCGGGCTGTGGCCAGCAGCCCTGGCATGTGGGTCAGGGAATGCAGCACGGCGGACTAGAATTAGGCACGGACACGTAGCGGTTGATTAAAGATTATTTTACTTACACCGTAGATGGTCGCGGTGCAGACAGGAAAACTTGCTTGCGTTGCAGTTACAGATAGGAAAGAAGAAGAGCGGACAAGAGTTCTAACCACGAACTCTAGTCCAAGGCCGGCTGAAAGCTCTAGAATCACGAGCCCGTCGAATCAACCGGAGAAAACAACTCAGAGAAGAACTCTGGATACACACACACGGAGTTTGCTAGGCTCTGCGGAACGAGCGCACAGGGAAGGGTTCGTCGAGGGATCAGGCAGTGACGGGGAGAGGCTAGAGGTTGATCAGGCCCCTATATCCTTCTTAAGGCACACGCTGGGTTTGTTGGACTCCGCAGCGCTTAGAGTTCTTCACAAGATGTGGAGTTCTCTTTCTCCTCCTCCATGAGATGGTTGTGGAGTCCTCCAACTTGGGCAGAAACTGCTCAAGCCTCTTATATGGCTAGCAAGCCAATCGCTAGCTGCCATGTGGGAATAATTTAGAAACAGCCAATAGTGGGAACAAATTTACATGTGAATGGCGGGAACTCCTTTGCACCGGGGTTTTCTCTACGCACCTGAGAATTGCACCGTGCAAAGAAAGCTCCTCGTGGTGGGAAATAATTCTGCAGTGCTGAAGCACACACAAAATCATACCCTTGGGCCATGACATCCCCCCTTGCTGAAGGCACAGCTGAATTATACCACATGCTCGTCACTTGGGTCGCCAGTAGCTCTTATAACGGGTCGTTGAACTAAATGGGTAAACACAAAATCAGTTAACATAAGAAGTTCGTCCTCCAGGGATTGAATCAAATAATAGCCGGCACAAACACATACACACATAACCAGATTCATAACAAAAAACTGCACGATCAGGGCTTCAGTGGGCGTCATGGCGAAGTCGCGCGTCAAGCCCTCACTTCTGCCGATGATGTTATCCTTCTTGGGGCTTCTCTCCACCACGCACTCTGAATTCCGGATCTGTGAAAAGAATTCTCTTAAAACAGTTAGTTCACTAATATTTACAAAATTCACATGAAACCACACTATCATTTTTAAAACATATAATACAGGTGTTTGCTACTCCAGACAACCGTCTCTTGCACACTCAACTGGATGAAATCGTCGCGGAGCTGTCGTCTATCTCTTCCAGATAATGGAAACCTAACTCATAGGCCAGCTGCCATTGGCCTGCGTCCCCTAAAATCCGAAGTTGCCACTTATTGAGCCCAGAACGCTGTAGGAGAAATCCAAACATGTATCGCTCCTCTGGTGTTCTCTGTGGCAATGATGGAAGATCGGATTCGCGATGTCTTGCGCCTTGAGCCTCGGTTGGTTGTTGACGTTCCCGATCGCTGGATAATCTTGGCTCCATCAGGATACTCAGTCGTGACAACTGACGAAGAAGACTACTCACAGGCTGGTTCACCATTGGGTTAAGCAGAATCCGGAGGATAGCGATGTTCTTTCGCCCATAAACCTCAAGACAACTATCTATGCTGTGAATGGTCACTGGAATGGTTCCAGGATTTTGTAGATGACGGTGAGGCCATGGTCTTATTCGCTGGAGTGATGTCAGTCCTAGTGCACATGCTCTGGGGTTCCAGGCACAGTACAAGACTCCGATAATCGCTAGCATGTGTTGCTCTGCGCCGGTATGTTCTGGCCGTTTGTCATTCCATGCGTGGGCCTTTTGACCGATCAGTCCTGCAACAAGCGCTGGAAGTGGAATAGGCCAGTGAATGTTAAACGCCACCATGTCGATGTCAGTGACATGTCCTTTACTCCACGAAGCTTGTCTGACCAAGAAGCTTGCTTCTTCCTGGTTCGGCAGGTAAGACCCAAGTTCCACGACCAAACGTCCCAACCACACAGCTAGAGTTTCTTCAGGTTGGACCGTCCAAGCACAAATGCGACTGGTGGCGGCACAAACCTCATCTTGTGCATCAGTCACTGGGTTGATTGTGGCTACTGGACGAGCTGTTACTTCGGGAGTCGATGCTGCTGTTATTGCTTCAGGCAGGAGGGGCAGATGCACTCCTCCGCTTGATTCTCCCTTCCGTCGGCAAGAAGGTGTGGTCGCCGGAAGCAACGCTGCGTCGGTGGGCGGGGTCGCTGGCTGAACTCTCGCGGGTTCCTCTGAAGCTCCACCCTTCTCTTCCGGTTCTTCCACGCGGTCTCCCTCTTGCTCGGCGCCATCTTGACGTGGCGTCTCAAGATTTTCTTTCACAGCCGCCTCTTTGACCGCTTGAACGGCCATACGCAGCTGGGCTCTCAAACTTAAATTCTTTTGCATTAAATCGGTTATAGTACGAAAAGTTGCAGTTAGCACTCCCCCCTTGTCGTATTTCGGGGCCACCCTCTCATCTGCAGCACGTCCCTCCGTCTCCAGATCTTCGTGGAGCTTGGATGGAAGCTCACGACCCCTTAATCTAGATGCTACCATAAAGGGGGCGAACCGGTCGATCGGTACCTGTTCTTCACTCTCCCGAGCACATCTTAGGCAACGGGCACACTCCTGGGTGAGGGTCGGGTTTACTGTGCCTGCCTGGCTGACTCTGGCGAGGGACACAGTGTCGAGGGGCCTAAACAGGACCCGTTCATTATTCATTATACACCCGAATGCCGCGGGGTGAAGATACACTTCCCTTTCTCTTGGGACTCCGTCTTCGGAAGCTCCCTCTTCTCCCTTCAGCGAAAGACGTCTGCTGATAAACCTCTCACCCATTCTGCCTGCCTGGTGGTAAGCGATATGCACCTTCAGTTCCATGAAGTTCTCTACTTGGCGTTTTCCACTGCACCAAGGGCAGTTCTTAACTAATTCTAGCTCCAGCGTGCTTTCCCTGGATCCCATCCTCGTCGCCATGTGGGGGCCGGGAGCGGTCCAAGGCTTTCGGGGGCGCGCGGCGGGCTGTGGCCAGCAGCCCCGGCACGTGGGTTGGGGAATGCAGGACAGCGGACTAGAATTAGGCACAGACGCGTAGCAGTTGATTAAAGATTATTTTACTTACACCGTAGATGGTCGCGGTGCAGGCAGGAAAACTTGCTTGTGTTGCAGTTACAGATAGGAAAGAAGAAGAGCGGATAAGAGTTCTAACCACGAACTCTAGTCCAAGGCCGGCTGAAAGCTCTAGAATCGTGAGCCCATCAAATCAACTGGAGAAAACAACTCGGAGAAGAGCTCTGGATACACACACACACGGAGTTTGCTAGGCTCCGTGGAACGAGCGCACAGGGAAGGGTTCGTCGAGGGATTAGGCAGCGACGGGGAGAGGCTAGAGGTTGATCAGGCCCCTATATCCTTCTTAAGGCACATGCTGGGTTCGTTGGACTCCACAGTGCTTAGAGTTCTTCACAAGATGTGGAGTTCTCTTTCTCCTCCTCCACGAGATGGTTGTGGAGTCCTCCAACTTGGGCAGAAACCGCTCAAGCCTCTTATACGGCTAGCAAGCCAATCGCTAGCTGCCACGTGGGAATAATTTAGAAACAGCCAATAGTGGGACACAAATTTGCATGCGAATGGCGGGAACTTTGCACCGGGGTTTTCTCTATGCAACTGAGAATTGCACTATGCAAAGAAAGCTCCTCGTGGTGGGAAATAATTCTGCAGTGCCGAAGCACACACAAAATCATACCCTTGGGTCATGACAAGCAGGAGCTGAGAGGTGTCAGCACAGCCCTGGAAAAACTGCGTGCATCAGTGTAAGTCCAGCATAGGGAATACCGGACTATTTGCTGCCCAGTAACAAGGTTTAGAGGCCACAGCAGAGTCCTAGCAAATGAGGAGGTAGCTCCCTGCCTTGCTTTCTCATCAGTGCCAGGGCAGAGTGATTAGGAAGGCCCAAGTTAACTCTCAGAGGGGAGCCAGGGAATCGATAACAGCAGCTCCATCCTCAGAAGGAGAGAGGGGAAACGGAGCTCTGCCCTGCATTTACTGGAAAAATGGGTTGTAACGTGAGCAGCTGTGGATGTAAATACCTGCTGTTTGTTTGCTTACAATCTGCTTTGCAGAAACAGAGAGGGAGAATTTTAAACGAGATAATTAGGGAAAGATTCTTTGCTGGTGGCACCTTTTCTTTAGTGGAGTCTGGTGGTTTATGCATGCCGAGGATCCAGCCCTGAGAATCCAAAATACTTAAAAAACAAAAAAACAAAAAAACCCCCAAACAGCTTTCTACAGCTGAGCTGATGGAACAGCCTTCCTCGTACCAACAGATGGGCATTTACAGGCATTTGAGAGAGTCCAGAGAAGGGCCTCTCAAGCTTTACCATGTCCTTGTTAAGGTGCGGAGCCCAGAACTGGATGCAGTACTCCAGCTGCAGCCTCACCAGTGCTGAGACAAGCCAAGTAGAGCAGGAGAATCACTTCTTTGCAATGGTTTTGCTGGAGATGCATCAATTGATGCATGCCAGCGTACTGTTGGCCCTGCTGGCTACAGCATCGTACTGCCGGCTCATGTTCATAGTGTGGTCAATTATTACCCCCAGGTCTTGGTGACAAGTGATGGGGGATCTTCAGTCCTGCTGCCGGATGAGAGGCAGCAGTTGCACAAGCACCCATGTCACGAGTTTTGTATGTGAGCAGCTAGGTGTACAGGGCCCCAGAACCCCCCTGCACTGATCTCCTTGACATCTGGCAGGCTTAGTGGCTGCAGCAGGGGCTAGCAGCCAGGCCTGTAGTAGTTTCCCTTCCCCCGTGCCTCGAGACAGACACAGTTGCACAAGCACCCATGACACGGGTTTTGCCTGTCAGCAGCTAGGGGTGCAGGAACCCAGAACCCCTGCACCTATCTTGTTGACAGCTGGCGGGCTTTGTGGCCACAGCAGGGGCTACCATCCCTGCAGCTTTCACCCTGCTGTGCCTTAACACACACAGTGTCACCCATGTCATGAGTTTTGCTTGTCCGCAGTTTGGGGTGCAGTTTCCCCCAAACCCCTCCACCGATCTTCTTGAAACTTGGCAGGCTTTGTGGCCTCAGCAGAGGCTAGCATGCCTGTATTTTTGACCTTGCTGTGGCTTAACACATACACATGACATAAGTTTGGGTCTCAAGACTTTGGGGTGCAAACCCTCTGCACCTATCTTCTTGAAACTTGGCATGCTTTATGCCCTCAGAAGGGGCTACCATTTCTGCAAGTTTTATCCAAATCTGGCCAGAAATGACAAAGTTATAGGCTGTTTCAACCTTCCCCGTTATAGCCTATGGGTGAAACATTGAAACAGCATCAAAATGGCGAAACGTTTCAACTTGTCTTGTTTTGTTTTGAGGCTGTTTTGACCATATCTGTTTCATTTTGAGTTTGCTGTTTCGTCCTCAAAACAGCGTTGAAACAAAACTGGTGGCGAAATTTCACATAGCTCTATTATTTTTATTGTTGTACAAAACAGATAGAAATTACATTGGTATAAATGTATCATGTGTCCAGGCAACAAGTTATGAAATATTGTGGGTCCTGCCATGCACTGCAAGATGAGATGGGCTGAACATCTGCTGGAGGACTCAGCCAGATGTTTAAGCCTATTTAAGCAAGTCACAGGCACCCATACAGATATTTACTTCTGAGCTTTAGGATATGATTAAATGCTGGATAAACTTCATGTGGACCCCTCTGTCAGCACACACCCCCCACCTCCCTTTCTGCCATCAGCAGGATCTGGACCCAATCATCCTGGTCTTTTATATCTTTGATTTCCCCGTTCCTAAATGCCCCAAAGAAAATAAGGATGCTTGAAGAAATCCATTGGTTTCAGCAGACCCTCATTAGAAGTGACTGCACTTAGATAACCCAGATAGATTTGTTCAGATATCATGCTGCTTCTCATGCATGTGTAAATGATCCTGGCTGCACATTCATGCATGAAATCATGGGGACTAGACTTGTGGCTGGAGAGAAAGCTGTGCTTTTAGCTGCTTGTTCCCAGTGACACTGCCTGCGGGGGATGTTACAGTTCACTCTTCTAAGGTTGCACAGATTAAAATAGCACCTTCCCATAGCTTCCTGTATTCCTAAAAAGCTGTTCGCACCAGGGATGTGAGATATTGTTCAGTGAGTTGGAAGTGCATCAAATGGAAGGATTTAGCTCATGGTGGGCACTTGCAAAGGATGGAGGGGAAGGGAGGTGGTAAAACAAAAAGATTAATAATGCTGATGTGGCCCTTTTATGATTTTATATTTTTGTTTCTTTCAAGAGAAAGAAACCAGTGTTAAAGGGCACGTATTACAAAAATGCCCCCTGAACTGCAGTAATTCCATGTAATCCTCATGATCCCACACCAGTTAACTTGAGTGAGCGTTTGACTTGACTTGCAGGTAGATGCTTTTAATTTCAGGGATGGCTTTGCTAACAGAGATTTATTTCCTTCCTGATATTCAGAACTGCCTCAGATCCTTTCACACACCCTTTGCAGCAAAGGCTCTTTGCACATGGGGCTGTGATAACAGACTAAAATTAATCTCTTTCTCTTTCATATGCAATGTGATTTGCAATGTTGCAAAATCAAAACAAGAAGAACAACACAAGTAAAGATGAAGCATTTCTGGGATAACGAGAAAGGAAGTTTCAGCAGCAAAAAATGTCACATGAAAAGATTGAAAATGACAAAGATGGATTTTGAGATTTCAACAAAACTCAAAATAACACTGCTGTTCCATTTTTCTTTTGGGGGTAAGGGGTAGAATAGTCTCAATTTCTTGACAACAAACACTTTCTCTCATTCTGCCAGTTGAACTTTTTGTTGCCAGGACTGATGACTTGGAGTCTAAAGATATTTCAAACTTCAGTAATGATGTTACCCAAATTTAGGTATCACTAATCCTACGGAATTTCTTGTCACCTCTTTTGATTTTCATTTTTTCGATGGGTCAATGGCTGTCCCCAAGGGTGAGCTTGGACTTCTATGCAAAAGATAAATACAACTCCTTTAAAAAATAAAACAGGGCTATATAAAAGTCTGTCAAATTTAAATCCTCTGCAATAGCATTAAAGACATACAGGGTAGGCCTGTGTGAAGTGGCTAGTATTCAATTCAGATTCAGATTTGGCTGATTCAGGGGACAGTGATTCAATTTGGTGATTCGAATCACTTCCCTGAATCGATTCGGCTGAATCTGATTCGGAGATTCGGCTGCTGCCAAATCTCCGCATCTCCGAATTAGCCAGGCCCATCCCTCACCCGCTCTCCCAGCCCAGCAATGGCTGCCATGTCTGCCCCAGCTCCCAGCACTTGAGGAAAAAAAAAAAGGCCCGACTCAGTGGGTGCTGCTGGGTGTGGGGGGGGGGTGATCCCCGCTGCCCCCCCACTGCCCCATGCTGTGTAGGGGGCTCTGCATGAGCCCTCTCCCTGATGCCCCAGCCTCCCCTCCCATGGCTGCCCCTACTGCCGTGGCTCTGGCCCTTTAAGAAAAAAAAATCAGAAAAACCCCAGACTCACTGTTCCCGCTGGCAGGGGGCGATCCACACTGCCCCACACTGTGTCGGAGGGTCTTCCACAAGCCCCCGAAGCCCTGAGGCCGCTGCAGGAGCAGTGTGTCCCAGGGCTTTTCTTCATGTGGGGGACTGGGGGAGCGAGGAGGGGGTCAAGGGGATTTTAGCAGAGCCCCCCATGCATCGTGGGGCAGTGGGGGGCAGTGGGCATCACCCCCTGCCTGGCAGCAGCTGGTGAGTATGTTTTTTTTTAAAAAGCACAAGGACCTGGGGAGGGCAGGGCAGCCATGGGGCGGGGGGGGGGGGCGCTGAGGGCTTGTGGGGACTGGGGGAGCAGGCAGGGGATGAAGCCTGGCAGGTGTCCTCCTATGGTCCCCTCCCTCCCCCTCCAGCCCCTACTGACCTGCTCTGAGTCTGGCAGCAGCTCCCCGCTGCAGGCATCGGGGACTGTCCAAATCATCAAAGCTCTCTGAATCTTTTCTGAAGATTCAGAGAGCTTTGAATTGATCTGGACCTTTTAATTGGTCCCCTGACTTGATTTGGATTTGGAGATTCAGCCACCGAATCAGGCTGAATCCTCTCCAAATCAAATCACCACTCAAACCTTCACACAGCCCTAATACAAGGTGCATCTACACATTCATTAATGTGCTGGAGTTACTGCACATTAAGTTTAGTACATGCATAACCGAGTACTAAATCAATATGCAGTAAACTACAGCCGAGTCAGCCTAATTGGAAAATCTACTGCACAGTAGCACCAGCACACAGCTTTTTAGTGACACTAACTGTGCAGTAGCCTAATGCTACTGTTCAGTAGTGTATTAGCACAGGTTTTGCCCTGCATGCTACTGCACAGTAGCATTAGCCTACTGCGCAGTTAGCATCTCATGTAGATGCACCCACAGTTGAGGTTTGAGATACTTTAGCTGAACAGATGAGCAAAAGTGCCAGGATGAATATTCTTTATGTATTTTTAAAGATTAGAACTGACAGCAATAGGGCCAAATGCCCCTGATGTAATTAGAGTCAAGTCAAATATACAACACACACGTGAACTCTTAGTCCTCAATGGCAAAACTCATGTTGTCTTCAAAGGACAAGGGCAATAAAATACACTTTTTAACAGCTTGGAAAAAAAGTGTAAAAAATGATGACAGATTTTGGCTGCTCATCTTTTCAGGTGCCTTGAACAGTTCTAGCGCTTAGAAAGTAGGAAACAGAAAAATCTGCACTTTGAAAATCAGGCTCTTTATGTAGCCTCAAATTTGGCTCCCCAAAATGGTTGCATGAAAACTTATTCCTTGCTTTTGCACATCATGACCTTGGAGCTAACCAGAAATCAAAATCTCCATCTCAAAGCTTTGTCCTGCACAATAGTTCTTAATTAAGAACCAAGAGAGCTTATTCCAGCAAAAATGTCTCATTTGAGAAGCTTTTACATCATCAGGGATGGATTGGATGCACCTTAGGGTATTGAAGGTATTGGTTAAGATAATTTCAGAGCCATTGGCTATCCTATTTGAGAACTTGTGGAGGCTGGGTGAGGGGCTGGTTGACTAGAAAGGGCAAACATTGTGTCCATCTTTAAGGTAGGTCAGAATGAGGAAACTACAGCCCAGTCAGCCTAACTGGAAAATCATGGCACAGGTCTTCAAGGAATGTATTATGAAGCACCTACAGAAAAACAAGGTGAGCAGGAGCATCCAGCATGCATTCATCACAAGCAAGTTATGCTTCATCAACATAATTTCCTTCTATGATAAGTGGTACACTCTGTGGATGGGGGGAGAGCAGTAGATGTGATACTTTAGTAAGACTTTTGACACCATCTCTGACAAGAGTCTCATTAACAACCTAAGAAAATGCACATTAAAGTAATGTAAGGTGAATACGTAATGGGTTGGCTTTTTGTACCCAGTAGGTATTCATCAGTGGCTCAGTGTCTAGCTGGGAGGAGGTATGAAGTGAGGTTCCCTGTGGGTCCATCATTGTTTAATATCTTCATTAATAATTTGGACAGAGGGATTGAGTGCATGATAAGAAAATTTGTGGACACCACCAAGTTGGGTGGAGTTCCAGATACTCTGGAGAGGAAGGCTAGAAGCCAGAATGACCTAGATAGACTGGAGAAATGGTCTGCAGTCCATCATACAAGATTCAGCATGGACACCTGCAATGCCTTGGAGTTTGGAGGGAATAAGTGAATGCACAAATACAGAATAGGGAATGACTAGCTGGGCTACAGTACTGCAGAGAAGGACCTAAGGGTTACCGTAGACCATAAGATGAATCTATGTCAAAAGTGTGCTATTGTTGCAAAAAAAGCCAACAGCATCCTGGATTGTATTAACAGGACTCTCACTTGTAAATCAAATTAAGTGATTCTTCCACTTTATTCAGCATAGGTGAGGCCTCACCTGGAATGCTGTGTCCAGTTTTCGGCTCCACACTTCAAGGAGAACGTGGACAGTCTGTGCAGGGCAAAAAATGATTAGGGACCTGGTTAGCAAGACTTATGTGAATAGGCTGAAAGAGCTGGGGTTATTTAGTCTGGAGAAGAAAAGACTGAGGGTGGATTGGATAACAGTGTTCAAATACCTGTAGGTCAAATTCAGGGAGTATGAAGATTTTTTTTTCTCTGGGACTGTAGGGGACAAGACCTGGAGCAATGGCCTCAAGCTACAGCAGAGAAAAATTAAGTTGGACATTAGGAGGACCTTTCTGGCTATAAGAGTGGTCAAGCACTGGAACAAGTTACCTAGGGAAACTCTGGAATCTCCATCCTTGGAAATTTTCAAGAGCAGATTGGGAAGACACTTGATTGGGATGGTTTAGTCAGAGAGATGTACTAGATGACCTTGTGTGGTCCCTTCCAGCCCTACTTTCTTATCATCCTATGATGCTATGCAGTAGGCCCCCTCATGAGACTTGAATGTTAACTCTCAGAAGCAACCCCAGCAGCATTTTCAACTCAATTTTCTTGGTCTCCTGAATATTCCAAATTGTGCTAAAAAAATCTATTTTTCCATAGAACATTTAGGATTTTTTTTTCTTCATGAAAATTTTCACAAGCAAAAGTTCTGTTTTCTGGCCAAATCTTGCTTCAGCGAGTGTGGAAGAGAGAGAATTTTTATAAGTATCCATCAACATTGTCCATATAAAATGAGAATATGTCCTGTTTAGAATAAAGGGTGGTAGGACATTTTAATATAAGCATTGCTCCTTCTCTACCTCTGCTGCTAATACTAACACTCTGCACTAAAACAAGAGCTTCCAGAAACATTTCCATATTCATAAGGCAACAGCTTTATCTGGAAAGGAGGCATTGCAGAGAAATGTGAATATTCATATTACAGAAGCTTTGCTCTTTGTAGCATCCCCTAAATGATCAAGGCATCCTTTAAAGCATTACCATATTCAAGAAAGGAGAGCAGATTGCATCTATTATCATGGTATTGCACCTCCTATCCATAGCTGGGAAGTTCGTCACCTGCATTCTCCTCCCTTCCCTCACTGGAGAGGTTCTTCTCAAGTCCTGGTGTGGTTTCAGACCACTCAGAGGTACAATAGATGTGATCTTTGTTGCTAGACAGCAGCAGGAGAAATGCTACAAGCTGGAACTTTAAATTGACCTTACTAAAACCTTTGATTCAGTTAACAGGAGGGCCCTATGGAAAATCAAGATGAGATTTGAATGCCTGCCAAAACTTTTTACCATTATCAGAATTCTTCGGGACAGCATGACAGCACCTGTTGTAAGCAGTGACTCAGAAATGGGCGTCTTTGCCAGAGGCATAGCATGCTCATTGAGCGCCCAGGGCTGGAACAGATCGGGGGGCCAGGGTATGCCAATAATGCTAGATGGGGCAGGGGCAATATGGGTGAGGGGAAGGGAAGTCTTACCTGCCTGGGTTCCCTAGCTCCCCAGGCATAGCAAAGACTCCCAGCAGGAGGGATTTTGGAGCCACCTCAGGGTCAATGCTGAGGGACGGTGGTTCCACGGCAGAAACTCTGGGCACCCTTTGGGCCTTGAAAGTTCAGGGGGAGATTTTCAGAGGCCTAAAGGAGTGCATCACACGTCTGCCGTTACTTTTGATGGGATTAGGGTGCCTAGCACTCCTTGAACTATGAAATCGTAGACATACAGGGCTGGATGGGCCCTCAGGAGCTTATGGCAGGATCAGAGATCTCTCTCTAAATCATCCCATTGGGCTTCATTATGGAACCTAGGCACCGCAGCTTGAAAGTAATAGGAAAAGTCATAAGAGCATAATAACATATTTCCTGGCTCCCTCTCCTCTTCTGCCCTGCTATTCCTCACTCCCCACACCGCTCCTCCATTCAAAATAGAAAGAAAGAGGCAGTTCTTTAGCTGAGATGCATTGGTTTAGGTACATCAACTTCTACTGGGTGAGGACATGGCCTTGATCACTCTTCCTGAAAACACTGCCTCAGTGCTTAAAAATCTGAATTTGTTATTTGAATGAACATTATTGATAGATAATGGTTCATTCAAACACAGGGTTTTGGGTTGTTTTTTTTTTTTTATGGGAAGGGGGGATTTTAAATAAAAAAATATTAAATGTAGATAAATTTCCAAATAGAAACACAATTTAAAAATGTTCAAAATGCTCTTCTTTCTTTTTTCTGCCTCAACACTTTGAAGAATTGGACATCAATTTATGATTTATATATATATATATAATTTTATTTTTTTTTCTGAATAGGAAGGTTTCATTTGAAACATTTGCCAAGCTCTACCTCTAGACTCCTGATGTGGGACTAATATCAGAAGACAAAGAACACTTTCTGCCAACCCAGGGCTGGATTAACCCTTTAGTGGGCCCTAAGCAAACAAACTCAAGACCCCCCTCCCCACCCTGGCACTGCCACCCTCAGGGAGTGAGTCTCAGAGCTGCTGGTAGGAGCAGCCATGGTGGTGGCAAGGCTGCCGTAGGAAGGGAAGGGAAGGGAAGGGAAGGGAAGGGAAGGGAAGGGAGGCTGACAGGGCCATTTTCACTGCCATTGTGGAGAGAAGGACCAGGACCTCCTGCAGCTCAGGGCCGTAGGCATGTACTTAATTTGCCTATGCATTAATCTGGCCCTGTGCCAACCTGAATCACATCCAGCAGGTCCTACCATATTTAGGTCCCACCATATTTAGGGAAGTATTTAAGTCGTGGTAAGACTGAACAATTTTCACATATTGGTCCTGGCATAAATAACAAATTTTGTGGATATTCCTGGATGTGCTCTGTTGGCCCCACCCTTTGGTGCTGATTGGTGGAGAGGCCCCGGCAGGGGGAAGAGGGATAAGGGGGTGGCCACCATTTTGTCTGCTGTCCTTTGTGCCACCCTGCCAACCTGTGCCTTCCCTAGATAGGCTGGAAGGCCACACAGCAGCAGTGAGGACTCCTGAATTCCCCTGGGGAGCCAATATTTTATTTGTATTAAGTTTTGTTTTCAGTTGATTTCATGGACAATCCTGGATTTTTTAGTGACTGCAAAATCCACAAAACTGAGTTGAGTTGACCTCTAATTATATTGTGGACACCAAGGACCTGCTGACATTGCTCTGAAGTGTGCAAGGGAGTGTCACTGTGGAAACCAGCTCCTGTTGACTTGCTCTTGTGTGCCAAGTGCTGAAAATGCTGCAATGGTGGCTTTCTGTATGATCTTTCTTCAGCATTTTGGTCTGAGTGAAATGGGAAGAGGTGGGTGGAGCATATTTTCGTGGCAGTGCTCGTTAGCATGGTCAGATGCAGTGTAGACGTGCCTTTGTGATAATGGCTTCCATGGCTGTTTTCATCCATGGATCTTAGAACACCCTTCACAGTAGGGCAGTCAACACTGATCCTGTTTGAGATGTAGAAACTGAGGGGCAGGAGGGAATTGATTTGCTGAAGGTCACACAACAAAAGCACAGTAATAATGGCTCATCACACTAGCATCTCCCTGCCAACGTACCCACTGGTGCATTCTGTCTCTCCCACAAGTCCTTAGTACCATGTGAATAAAACAGGGATAAGTGAAGTGGGTCCATTTCTGCCCTAGAACAACAGGGACAACTTCAGGAACCTCCAAGTCATAGCGTATATTGGTTCCCAGCTTCCAAGTGCCAGTGCATCTGGTAGGAGCAGCTGTTTCACTGTCCAAGGGGTGAGAGGTGTGAGGATACACAATCCCCTTTATTGATGACACTGTTTCCCTGGCAGTCATTCCTTACAGCAGAGAACTGGCTCCCCAAGCCTCTTCTGTGCATGTAAGCGATGTCTTCATTTAACAATACATAATATTTTTCAGTCTATTTATTATTTATTTACCCCTTAAATATTTAAACACGCTAAATCTTTAAATCAAACAGTTTGTAAAGATGGGCTCTAGGAAAGCCAGAGAGCTAGAGTCGGCATCAATACAACATGAGCACAGCCAGAGGCTGCCAGACTGTGTGTCAATAAATGGGTTAACCTCTTAACTGCCATTGGGATAAAGAAGTGTTGCGGGGTGGGGGGGGGAGGGCATGGCTTTCAATGCATAAGATCTCAGGTTTCCTTTTCTGACAAATCCTGGTGTGGGAGGTGGTGAAAGGGAAAACTCAAAGAGCTGAGTGCCAGGGATGGAGACCAGGATGGAACCTGGTAAGGACCTGAAAGAGCTTCTACCGTGTGGTTGTCTGGGACAGCAGAGAGCTGGAATTGATGAGACAGGACGTCCCCTCCAGTCCTGTGTTCCAAGGTGATTATTCAGCCTCACCGGTTAAGTGAAATCAGTTTAAATGTGACAGACCCATTTGTATAACAACAGGGCATCTGGCTAAACTTGGTAAGAGCTTAATTTTGTTAAGAAATACAATGTCTGTCCGAGACTTTACTAGTGGTAGATGGCCCCCCAAGCCATCTAGGACACCTGTGCTTTCCTAACAGTCCAAGTGCTGGGCTGGCTGCATCCTCCATCCCTTGGTACTCAGTGGCCAAATCTACATGAAACACTGACTGCACAGTTGTTACCATGCAGTCATTTAGCACTTGCATACCCAAGGACTAAATGACTGTGAAGTAACAGGAATTACTGTGCAGTAGCATCCTTGCATGGCTTCCTGGTGATGCTGACTGCACAGTAGCTCGTTACTACTGCACAGTAGTGTCACATCATGGTTCATGCCATACAATGCTACTACGTGGTAGTAATGAGTGGTAGTACTGTGTAGGCTAGAGGACAATGTTCTACACCAGACCATGGACCCAGGCTCTAGGCAGTGATCCCTGCAGGCAAGTGGGTGGTGAAGAGCAGGAATTAGCTGGCCAGGCAGGAGAAGAAAAACAATCCATAAGCTTTTAAGGGCTTTGATGGTTTTGTTCCCTGTAAAGAACAAACAAAGGGACTCACTGGGGTAATTTTGAAGCAGAGGGCCTGGTCAAACAGACATCTGTCTCTTGGGCTGGGTACAATCTAGGCCTTCAGGAGCAGAGTAAGGGGGGAGGGAGGGGTATAATAGCTGGTCTCAGACTTGCTAGGGAAATAATCCTGATTAGAAGACTGCTTGTCAGGGAAGCTCACTTTTGCCAAATCTCATTATATTTGTTGCTTTTCTTCTGAGCCCCAGACTCTAAAGTCATGTGACATAGCTTTCATTAAAAATGCACATTTCTAGTTCTCCTGGTTGCTTAGAAATGCTAAAAAAGATGACTCTTAAAAATGGCAGAAAAAGAAAAAAGCTCACCTTGATGTGTTATTACTTAAACAAAATTCCCCTCATTATTTAGCCACATCGCATTACTTTGGGGGACCAATACCTAATTTTTTTGGACACTTGGGCTCAACAACACTGAACATCTATTGTAATTTTCCAAGTTTTGTTACAAGGTCTGTCTAAGGCTACCGATCACCATATTTTTTGCCAATGAAAGTAATCTGTAACGTAGATGGCACTTGTAACTGTTCCCCTTTTTCCAATGCATTAGAGACATTCTCCATTTTCAACGTGATTCCCATGCTGCTGTGTTATCCTGGCACACCAGAGTGCAGTGCATTTGAGAGAAAGGCTTGGGCAGTATCCCAAGGCCAAGTTTCAAAGCTCCTATCTGATCTTGGAGGATCTCAGTTTCTCACGTGCATATTAGGGATTACAGCATGCCCCTATCTCGTAAGTGGGTTGCAAAGATAAATTAATTAATGAATGAATTAAAGACTCCAGTGATCAAATGGCGGTGGTGAGAGGCATGTGAGTAGCTTAGAAAATAGGTCAGGCTATTCTGTTTTTGGGGATGGAGGCTTTGTGGAGTTGTAGAAAATAGGTCTGAAATGAGCCTTGAGAGGTGTTCTAGTGCAGCTCTCTATCTTTGCATGTTTTGGGTAGGCCTGGTACCTTCTTTTGCGGGGGTGGGAGCATGACTTGTGAGTTTGGTGCTGCTGCTGGAAGTCTGGGCAAATGGCGGCTCTGTTCCCACTCCTGCTTTTTTTTTCCATTTTAAATAATTAAATCAGAGGTTATGAGGGGGGAAGGGGAGCCAACGGGGTGGAGGAGAAGTGTCAGACAGCCCTCCCTGGGTGGGCTCTGTGCAGCTCTTCCCTCTGTACACAATACAACCTTTGAAAAGTTGCCCTTTTTTGTTTTATTTATGAATAAATAATCGTCTTGGTGGAGAATAAATCAAATGGCTCTCACTGAGCTGACACTTTAAGTGAGCTTGTTACTTTCCTTTTATCCAGCCCTGATTGATGCTTGGCAGAATCTGCAGCTACAGCCTCAATTCTTTCCATGCACCATTGTTCTTAGTAGGGCCTGGCTGCAGTCTTTTGACTTTAGTTTAAATTCCCTGCCATTAAGCGGAGTTCAGGCCACACAAGCACAGAGTTTGTAAGCATCAGGGGAACAAGTCATTTCATGCGGGCACAGAAAAACCCACTTCTTGCATTGCTAGGACAGTGCAAGATGTTCCCAACGTCATTCGGAGCCCTGGCTAGGGGATACTTTTACATTTTATTTCCAGCTATGAAAATGGTCTCAGGGAGATGGGGGAAAAATTAAAAAGAAATCTGTGGCATTTTGTGGGGTCTGGCTCAAACCCATAATAATTTGTAAGTGAAAAGGAACTCATGTCCCTTTCAAGGAAGGGGGAGAGGAAAAAAACATCCTTGCATATTTTTGCAAATTTCAAACATCCACATTTCATTTGGATGAGGGTCACATTGGAATTTTCACATGGCTTCAATGCAAAAAAGGCTTGGCCACTTTGCCAAAAATGTGACAAGTGACATTCTGATCTGTGAAATGGTCCAGAGTGAAATTGTGTATATATGTGGTTTTGGAACATTTTGTTGCCATTTTCACACGCCATCTGTCCTCATTCATTATGAACTCAAAGACCTGGTCTACCCTGGAAAAGATATACAATGTCAGTTAAGGATATGATTTGTTACTGGTACAATTATACTGGCATATGTGCTGGTGGGGCTGCAGTTCTACTGGTTATAAATGTGTTTTGCACCAGTGCCGCTAATTGTGCTTCCCAAGCTGCAAAATGCTTTAATCAAAAAGCATGTTTATGCTGGCATAATTGCCCCCACACTGAAGTGGGGTAGTAGGGGTGGGGGAGGGGGAGGAATGCTGCTTTAATTATATTGTGGTGTTAAATTGACCCAAGTTTTTAGTACATGTGAACTAAAAGCTAGAGCGCTACGTGCCTGAATGTAAAATCTGAGTATGATGGGGCCCTGGATTGGGTTATTTAATTGCTTTTAGCATACTCATTAAATAAAAATGCTCAATGGGGTTTATAAAGTATTATAAAGTTAGCTAGAGCCTCTCTACTTAACACCTCATTCTAATGAAAAATGATAGGAGATTTTTAACAGCAAGTGGTCATGGTGCAGCTTGACACAAGGGCAGTTTTGCCCACACTTGAGGTCAGGATGTGCAGGAAGCTCATGCTCACAAATTGCCTGAAAAGTGAATGGGAGGTAAGCTGGGGGCATGGCAGTCAGACATGTCCTCTGCACCCTGTAGGAAGGTGGCACAATAACTCTGTTCCTTACCTTCCCTGGACTTTTGAGGGATAGGGTGCTCATCTCCTGGAGCTTCCACTGGTCCTAGGCATCTTTATTTTCTCCCCCAGGTGGGCTTGTGCTGTAAGGGCTAGGTTGTGAAATGAGCTCAGCACCCAGTCTCCATTATTCCTACTGGGAGCTGTAGGGTAAGGGCTAGTACTGGAAACCAGCTCATCCCCACTTTGTGGTCTAAATGGATGCTGCACTGCTTTGAAAATCTGGCCTCGAAGGCACAGAAATGTCCCCCTCTACCAGCTGATGTAGACCTGCTTAGCACTATGGACCCCAGAAGCATTGAAAAGAGAAATGTGAGATGTTTGTTTTGAGATTCATTTTTAAAAGCAATAATCTGGTCCTCCCAAGAGTGCTCAGAAACCCAACCCTGACATGAATTCTTGTCTCTTGGATTATGAGAAAAAATTTAAAAAACATCAGGAGTTTCACCTGCTTGAAAATGCAGCCTTGGGCAGGTGCAGAGAGAACTGAGCACCTACTTGTGGTGTGAACATTTGGCGAGGAGCAAAGCATGTGGTTAAAGGGACTGGGACCACATGCTCAGGGATATCAAATTTATGACCCACAGGCAGGGTCCAACCTGCAGAGCTGTTGTGTGGCATACAGGACTGGGAGAAGGGCTAGGAATTTGGGATGGGGCAAGTGGGTCCTGGGTTGATGATGAAACTCAGGGCATGAAGCCCCATCAAGCCTACTCCATCCTCTATACTACAACCCTTCAGTGGACTTGGTATTCTGCATTACCAGGGGCCCTTGACCATATAAATATCAGCAGAAACTTCAATCCTGGTTTGTGTCTGTTTGATTTCTTTCACTGAATGTTTAATAAACGCTTCTGCAGAATGAGACATTTCCTCAATGAGCACAGTAAGGATGGGAGGAAAGTGAACAGAATTTCAAAGCAACAGGAGAGAGTGGGAAGGGTATTTGCCTTCCTCCCAACACAACAACCTACCAACAATGCTGCTACAGATCTCTCTGACAACACACCTGTAATCCTGCCCTATTAAAATGTTTCCTCCTAGATTTGACTGATCATGTGAAAGTTACAGTAGGCACAGCCCATCTTTGCAAATCCATGCTATGCCTGATTCACCATCCCACCCAGAAAGCTACAGAGTAATTTCTGTTTAGCCCAGCAATAATGCAAATATTTATATAAATATTGGAAATATTTATATAAAAGCAGCATAGTTCCAACAGAAGACACTGAGAACATCCCACCCTAGAAGAGCCCTGTTGGTTAGGACAGTCACCTGAGATATAGGCAATGCATGTTCCAATCCCAGGCCCTAATTGATCAGGTCAGTGATTGGGATCTGGGTTGATGACTTCTCAGGTGAGTGCTCTAACCACCAGTTCATTGGCTCTTCTGGAGGCTCCTTCGCTTTGATCAGAAACTCCATCCTGAAAACAAGAAACTTGTCTCAACAAATCAACATTTTCCGATGAAGAAGTTTAAACAAAATCTTCTTGACCAGTTCTAATCATGAATTATTTCAAAAGTAGAGTAGTGCAGTCTGGGCAGTCACAGCAGTGTGCTGATAGTGTGGGCAAGTGCCCATCCTTTGTAATAGCAGGAAACAAGATGGTTTTGCATTGCCGAATGACTATCAGAATGACTCATTTCAGCAGCTGGTGGTTTGGGTCCCCACACATGAAGAGAGGAAGGTTAGAAGCATGTCTGGCTTGACCTCAGAGGAAAAGAATGGGTGGTCTGTCCTTCTGAAGATCAGACCCCTCATTGTAGACCTGTACAGGGACTTAGGAGTGAGGTCCTGATATTACAAATTTTGTCTAGTAGTAGTAGTTGTAATAGTATTAGTAGTATTACATATTAATAAAATAATAATAATACACACTGCAAATTCTAGCTGTAATTAGGGAAGGTAGATATCACTATGGCCTCAGCTTGCTTGCCAAAGGTTCTATATAATGGAATTAAATAGGATCCATAGGAACCTAAAATCTAATTAATTTCCTGGGGAGAGGATGTCATTTAGTTTTCCCAGGTTGTTGTGTAAGGGTTTTTGCTGGTTTTATCTTGACTTTTTACCAGGAAGTCCCTAAAAATTGAACCTGGCTCTCGTTGTTGCCATTGAGTGCCTAGCAGAAGGCTGACATGAATGGCAAGTCTTGGAGGTTCAACAAGGGATGATGGACTAAGCCTGAACAGATTGCAAGTGAACTAAAAACTAGGTGAGAAAGTCAGAACTGGACATAATCAAATGACTAGCTTAAACTGACATATATTGAAAAGGGCTGGCTACACACTGACATTTAGGAAAAAATAATCTGAATTCGTTTCTAAAATGGGTTAAACTGCATTAAACCACTATGTGGACATTTAAGAAGTGAAAAAAGCAAAACTGAATTGAAGCCACTTTAATTCTGAATAGAAGTGTTTTAATGAGATTTATCTAATGCATTTAAAAATAATAATTCATGTTGGTTTTCCTAAAAATCCCTAAATCAAGGGGACACTCCAAATATGCCTAAAACAAGCCCCAAGTTACTCCCTTAACAGGACCCATGGATCATGTGTTTTGAGAGGAAGAAGTTCATTTTAGATAACCATAAGCTAAAAGAAAGTAGTTACCATTGTCTGAAAACCACAGTGGTATTTCACACTCAGGTGAACTCTATCAGAGGTGTGTGGGGAGGTGAATTATTCATTTTAAGATATGATGCATGCAAAAGTATGTAGGATTGATTTATTCCAGTGGCCTGTTAAGAGTTAATCAATAAAATAACAGTTACCACCATATTACAAGGAAATAGCCGATTAGAAACTTGATTAATGAGATAATTTTTCATAGCTATAATTAAAACACCGCATGGCTTCTCATATAATTGATATTTAATACTTTCATGGAAAGGTGGTCTATAGGAAATGGATTTTTTTCAATTATTCACCTGTAAATTGCCTGGGTTTTGGATACCAGGAGGCTCATCTGGCAGTGGGAAGAGAGAAAGGAGGCAGAAGAAACAGGTAAGGGAGTGATTAGGGTCAAAGGGTTTATTACCAATGAGATCCCTTAAGAAGGTCCAAGAGACGTTTAAGAGGCAACTAGATAAGGGCCTATAGGTAGGAAGATCCTGGGGACTATAGTCCTCTTTAATCTGACAAATGGCTGGAAGCTGAAATTTGGCATTTCCAGACAAGGGATAAATTGCAGTTGTATAGCACTGAGATTGTAACAACTAACCAAAGGATGTGGTGGATTGTCACTCACTCTGCACCTTCAGTCAGGATGGGATGTTCCTTCTGAAAGGGATGTTCTTGTGCAGCCTGAAGTTAGGGTCTGATGAGGGAGTTACTAAGTGAATGTCTATGGCCTGTGCTTGCCAGGAGATTAGATCAGATTGTCAAATAGCTGCTTCTGGTCTTGCCTTCTGTTAGTCATTTTCCGAGCTGGTCCCACGCTTCAGGTTACCTGTGCTAAGAGATGTGGTGATTGCTATCACGAGGAATTTGTTCACACTTCTTCTCAGAAGTGCAGGTTTAAGAGTTCAGATGCAAAGTGTGTAACGAGAAAGGCTAATGTATGCCTCTGAGGCTTCACAGTTTTCAGCAGGGGTATCCAACCTGCAGCATGTGTACCATAAGTAACACCAGCCTCCTCTTTGTGTAGTACATGACAGATGAAGGAGGGGACAGGCAGCACAGGGGCAGATAGGGCAGGGAGCAGCAAGCAGAGCAGCATACTGGACAGGGAGCACACAACAAGGAGCAAAAAGGAACAGATCAGGCAGGGAGCACAGGCAAGGAAGGAAGCAGAGAGCAGCAGTGCTGTTGGAGAAGATACAGGGCTTAGTTTGTGGCATGCCTGCTGAAAAGATTTGTTTCCCCATGGCTTACAGTATCTACAAGTCCCTCAGCAAAACCCCTGTCCATCCTCCCTTATGTCGTTGAAATATTGTCGAGGGAAAAAACCTCCTTTCTACTCTCACTTATTTGTGACTGCCCAACACTCTTCTTGCCACCAAAAGCCTTCTGTTTAAGGGAGCAGCTACTGAGCCAATGGGGCTGGCTAAATCAGCTAGAATAGGAGAAGCAAGGGCATATTCTGCCCCTTATTGCAGGGTATGGTCAGTCAGAAACAGGACCTCTCTTTTCCTTTCTCTAGTTGATTGGGAGAACTGGGGCTGCACTGTGTTCTGCTCATGCAGATTGTGGCTCTCTTTTATAAGAGTTTCCTGCAGCCTTGGTTTCCTCTTCCTCCTGCTAAGGACTCAGAGATCTCCTTCTCTCAGGGGTGAACACACCCATGAGAAAAGCCTGTCAGGCTCAGCAAGACCACGAGAGAATATATCCTTCGTGCAAGGCCCCTCGACAGGTTTCAGGAGAGTCTGAAGCACAGAATGGTTCATTCAGGTAGCAGCCCGGGTGTATGTGCGATAGTGGTAGGGTAGGTCTAAATCTGAATCCACTACAGATCTCTTGAACCTCTGATTCCAGCGTGATGTTCCTGGGGGGATAAAGCACAAGAAAATGCATTTGTCCAGACCCACTAGCAGGTGACTGATATCCTGCAAGTGATATCACTTAAGCATCATAAGCATGAGAAAGGTTTCTCACACTGCTTAACACCTGCAGAGGTGCTGGCCCGTGGCAATTGCCATCAAAGCAACCATGGAAGAATCCCCTTGCACCCTGAAGCTGGTCTCTGCATTGTCATTGATTAAATGAAGAGCAAATACATTGGGGCAGGACAAGGAATGGACCACATCCTTTGCCCCTAACACTCTTACTCAGTCCGTATTATTGCAGATGTCATTCCAGCTGACAGGCTGGTAGAGGGCTAGTGGGGAGCTGCACTACTTCCATGTGCAGTTGAGGAGTGATGGATTTCTCTTCTTGATCTCTGTACATCACCCTCGTAAAGTCTGGTTGTTTGGTGTTTGTGCTGGTGCAATGAATGTCACTCTTCACAAGCAGATCAGCAAATCCGATAACAATCAAAATTGTCACTTTTAGGTTATTAAACTGTGTTTTTTCCTGCAAGCAAGAAATGGTGTGCTCAGTGGTGAGTGGAAGGCATTAAATTGTTTTTACTGCACGTCTGTTGAATATACAACATGTCTGCACTACCTCCCTGAAGAGTTAGGAAAGCCTGTGAACAACATAATAACTCACAAAACACATAGAAATGAATGCAAATACCTGAGGCGTAAAAGTAGAAATGTAAGACCTCACATGCTGGGGGAACACTGATGGGACTGTAGGGCTGATGCCACCCAGTTTCACAAAAAAAAATGTTGTTTTAGATCACTGAAATAAAATACTTGTTAAGATGTGCTCCTGGTAAAGCAGCAGGATCACTTAGATTTTTAAACAGACTCTTCTTCTGTGTCTTCAGGTGCATGTTTTCATAGTTTCATAGTAGCTAGGGTCAGGAGGGACCTGAACAGATCATCTAGCCTGACCCCCTGCCACAGGCAGGAATGAATGCTGGGTTCACAAGACCCCAGACAGGTGATCGTCCAACCTCCTCTTGAATTTGCCCAAGGTAGGGGCGAGGACCACTTCCCTGGGAAGCTGGTTCCAGATTTTGGCCACCCTAACTGTAAAATATTGCCTTCTGATCTCTAACCTAAAGCTATTCTCCATCAGCTTATGACCATTGTTCCTTGTCACCCCAGGTGGTGCTGGGGAGAAAAGGGCTCTGCCTATTTGCTGTTGATCTCCCCTGATGAGCTTGTAGGCAGCCACCAGATCCCCCCTCAGCCTCCTCTTGCTGAGGCTGAACAGGTTCAGGTCCCTCAGTCTCTCCTCATAGGGTCTGTCCTGCTGCCCTCTCACCAAGCAGGTGGCCCTCCCCTGAACCCTCTCCAGGCTGGCCACATCCCTTTTGAAGAGTGGCGCCCAGTACTGGATGCAGTACTTCAACTGCAGCCTGACCAAAGTCGCATAGAGGGGGAGGATCACCTTTCTGGGTTGGCTTGAGATGCACCTTTGGATGCATGACAAGGTATGGCTGGCCTTGCTGGCTGTGGTCTGGCATTGGCGGCTCATGTTCATCTTGGAGTCAATAATTACTCCAAGATCCCTTTCTGTCTCTGTGCTTTCAAGAAGGGAACTCCCCAGCCTGTATGTATGCTGTGGATTCCTTCTCCCAAGGTGCAGCACCCTGCATTTGTCTACGTTGAACCCCATCCTATTCTCGTCTGCCCACTTTTGTAGTCTGTCTAAATCTAGTTGCAGCCTCTATCTCCCTTCATGTGTGTCCACCTTGCCCCACATCTTAGTGTCATCAGCAAATTTGGACAGTGTGCTTTCCACCCCCTCATCCAAGTCGCTGATGAAGATGTTAAACAGTGCGGGCCTGAGGACCGAGCCCTGGGGTACCCCACTGCTCACATCTTGCCAGGTTGAGTACAACCCGTCCACCACTACTCTCTGGGTGCGCTCCATCAGCCAATTTTTTACCCATCCAACTGTGCAGGCATCAATGCCACAGTTGCTTAATTTATTGATGAGGATGGGGTGAGAGACAGTGTCAAAGGCCTTCTTAAAATCTAGAAAGACTGTCCACAGTAACACCATCATCCAAGGATTTAGTTACTTGGTCATAAAAGGCAATCAGGTTGGTCTGGCAGGACCTGCCTTTGATGAACCCATGCTGATTGCCCCTGAGCATGATCTCCCCTGCAGGCCCCCCACAGATGTGCTCCTTGATGATTGTCTCATCATCAAAGAATGAATATGTAGTGGTCAAAATCAATCTGTAGCTGAGCTCTTTACTTCTCTGAACAAAGTGTAGTCATTAGAACTGGTAGAAATTGTAGTACAGGTCTGTCGCATCATACGCGCATTTAACTTGCACAAATTCAACTATACGCGGGTATGGAGGGGGGGCAGGGCTTGAGTCTGCTCATGACGCTGCCGCTTACCTGGAGGCCCGGCTACCACTACACTGCCAGCGATGACTGCCTCTGCCTCCAAAACCTCCCGCCACCGCCATGGAGCCATGCCCGGAGCTGTGTGGCTGGCCGCTGGGCGGCAGCAGCAATGTGGTGGTGGCTGGGTGGCACGCAGCCATCCCCACCACCACCCCGTGCTGCGCCGCTGCCGCTGGCCACACAGCTCTAAGCATGGCTTCGCGGCGGTGGCAGGAGGTTTTGGAGGCAGAGGCAGTCACCGCTACTCAAATCGCTGGCATGGTAATTGTGATTTGACTATACGCGATTTTCGCCTTATGCAATGACTTCAGAACGTAACCCCCACATGAGATGTGACTGTACTGTATTGAAAGTTTACCTGCGGAAGAGCATGGTTTTGTTCAAACTCAAATTTATAATGGGAAAATGACAAAAATTGGTTTTTTGTAGGCAAACATTTTCCTTTGGAATTGACATTTCAAACATTGTCTTTTGTTCTGATATAAGATGATATATCTGGTTCTGTTTAAAAAGCAAAACATCCTTTTATGTTGGGACATTGATGCAGAGCACAAGCTATTAATTTTGATTGAAGGGATAGAAAGACCAACCTGATTGCCTTCCATGATGAGATGACTCCAGCCCTGGTTTCCCCACATTCACAGGGATGGATGAATGGACTGTAAGGCAGAAAGAAAAGTGGCTGCATCAGTGGGGTCAGAGGGTAGCAGTCAATGGCTTGATGTCTAGTTGGCAGCCAGTACCAAGTGGAGTACCCCAGGGTTTGGTCCTGGGGCCAGTTTTGTTCAATGTGTTCATCAACGATCTGGAAGATGGGATGGAGTGCACCCTCAGCAAGTTTGCAGATGACACCAAGCTGAGGGGAGTAGTAGATGCACTGAAGGGTAGGGCTAGGATTCAGAGTAACCTCAAGAAATTGGAGGATTGGACCAAAATAAATCTCATGAGGATCAATAAGGACAAGTGCAAAGTCCTGCACTTAGGAAAAAACAATCCCATGCAATCCCAAGAACAGGTTGGGGGCTGAATGGCTGGGCAGCAGTTCTGCAGAAAAGGACCTGGGGGTTACAGTGGACAATACGATGAATACAGATCAAAAGTGTGCCCTTGTTGCCAAGAAGGCTAATGGCATACGGGGCTACATTGATAGGAGTGTTGCCAGCAGATCAAGGGAAGTGATTATTCATTCCCTCCTATTCAGCACTGATGAGGCCACATCTGAAGTACTGTGTCCAGTTTTGGGCCCCCTCCTACAGAAAGGATGTGGATAAATTGGAGAGAGTCCAGTGGAAGGCAATGGAAATGGTCCAGGGGCTGGAGCATATGACTTCTGAGGAGAGGCTGAGGGAACTGGGCTAATTTAGTCTAGAGAAGAGAACACTGAGGTGGGATTTAATAGCAGTCTTCAACTCCCTGCAGGGTGGTTCCAAAGAGGATGGAGCCGAACTGTTTTCAGTGATGGCAGATGACAGAACAAGGAGCAATGGGCTCAAGATGCAGCAAGGGAAGTTGAGGTTAGATATTAGGAAAAACTTTCTCACTAGGAGGGTAGTAAAGCGCTGGAACAGGTTACCCAGAGAGGTGGTGGAATCTCCATCCTTGGAGGTTTTTAATACTTGGCTAGACAAAGCCTTGGCTGGGATGATCTAGTTGGGGCTGGTCCTGCTTTGAGCAGGGGGTTGGTCTAGGTGTGACCTCCTGAGGTCCCTTCCAACCCTCATTTTCAATGATTCAATGAAAGATTTCGTTGCATTGCTTCTGATTTGAGCATCTTCAGTTTTTTCTCCAGAGGAAATTTTCCAGTCTTTTGACTCTTTTATTCTAATTCAGACTGGAAACAAAATATAAAATGCACACCCAACCTCAGGGAAAATAGGGCCTGGACGAACTTGTGTTTTGGTGAACCAGACCTCTAAGGATGCAAGGCCTCACCAAACTTGAATGAGGCAAATCAAGTTTTTAAATGAATGCAACAAGATAACTCTGTATGAACCATGAGTGGGAGACACAGTTGCAGGAAACTGATTTTACAAGTCACATAACCAAGAGTCTACTTTCACATTGCATTGCTTGCTCCTCAACTAATCCTATTAACGTAGTTGACAGATACACAGTAGTTTTTAATTACCTTTGTACGGTTTATTAGTGTCAGTGGAGTTTCAGTATTATTAGCTGTGAAATTTGAATTTTGAAAGGATCAGGATATTTATGTATTTATATTTTAAGCAGGTCAGTAGCTCTCATTAAGACTGTTAACAAAGTTCAGCAGTGGCTTACTAAGAACATTTAGTAAAAAATTAACAAAGCAACTGCCTGAAATTGCTCCACAGTTGTGTATAACAGTATCACATAAAATATTATATGCTTCTGTCAAAACACATAACACTCTTGTTTTAAAGCCTGCATTTCATCGAGCATGCAAGCATCCTTTGTCTGCTGCCTAACTCTCCCGATCTGTCTACACTAAAGAATTCTGTCAGCCTAATGGCCAAGTGTGTAAAGTGGTGTGATCCCTGACTGACAGAGCAGTGCTGCCAGGAGGTTTTAATTTATGGAAAGCTGTGCTAACAAAGGTTTTTTTTAATGGTGTAGATCATTTCACTTGGGGGCAGAGAGGGTGGTTTCATTAAATCTGTACAAAGGGACAACTTTGCTGATATGACTTTGTCCATAATAGAAGTCTTATACTGGTGTTCCCCACGGAGACTTAAGAACTGATACTATTCAACCTGTTAGATGCTTACATACATCTAAACATTCCATCCTCATTGAGACCCTGAAAGGCAGTTGATGGAGAAGATGAGAAGGTCTTCTGTTCCATGATCCTTTGTGCAACTTAGTCTTAAGGCTAAGGTGAGGGTACATAAAAATAGACATATTAATGGTAGAGAACTGAAGCAGGGTGGAATAGGTTCACAATGAGGTGCCCAAGTAGACTTCAGTACCTAATAGATGTTACAGGTAGGGCTGTGTGAAACACCATTGTTTTGTTTCACCAACGATTTCGCTGTGTTGAAGAGACAGTGTTTAATTTCTTCATTTTGTTTCATTTTGAAATACTGTCCCGTTTCGTCAAAACTATTTTGCTGTTTCAATGAGTTTCTACATTTTGCCCATAGGCTATAATGGGAAATCATGAAAATGCCTAAAACGTTGTCATTTCTTGCCTGATTTGAATGAAAATTGCAGGAATGGTAGCCCCCCTCTGAGGGCACAAAGCATGCCATGTTTCAAGGAGATAGGTGCAGAGGTTTCTGGGAAACTGCACATCAAACTCTTCAAAGAAAAAGTCCTGACCATACCTGGCAGCAACAGCCTCCTCTCATCTGGTGCGCAAATCCAGGGGCCCACATCCCTGGGAGGGATGCAGGGCTATGCCAGACTCTTCCCAGGTGTGCAGGCCCCTGAATCTGCATGCTGGATGAGAGAAGGCTGCTGCTGCCACCTGGGACTCCTCTCATCCAAGGCGCAGATCCGGAGGCTCACACCCCTGGGAGGAGTCCGGCACAGCCCAGCAATGCTCTGAGGGGTGCAAGCCCCTGGATCTGTACCCCAGATGAGAGGAGGCTGCTCTGTTGCCTGGGAACGGCACTGGGCATGGGCTGTGCTCAACACCGGAGAAAATTGTTGCTACTGCCTGTCCCAGGTGGCAGTGGGAGCCTCCCCACATCTGGCATGCAGATCAGGGGGCTTGCACCCCTGGGAGGAGTCTGGCACAGCCCAGCAGCCCTCCTGGGGGTGAGCCCCCAGATGTGTGTGCCAGATGAGAGGAGGCTCAGGCTGTGGGAGCAGCAATCTTGTCCAGTACTGGGCACAGCCCACGCCCAGTACCAGTCCCAGGTGGGAGAGGCAGTCTGAGCCTCCTTTCATCCGGGGTGCAGATCCAGGGGCTTGCACCCTTGGGAGGGCTGTCGCTCTGTGCCAGACTCCTGTAGGGGGTGTGGGCCCTTGGATTTGCGCCGGATGACAGGAGGCTGCCACTGCCACCTGGGACCAGTGCTGGGCACAGCCTTGGCTCTGCTCACCTCTCACCACTGGGATGTGCTGTGATCAGCTCTGCCAACCCCACAGAGCGCAGCCCAGTGGCGGGAGGCGGGCAGAGCTGGCACTGTGCTCCATCTCCTGCCACTGGGCTGAGCTCCATGGGACTGGCAGAGCTGACTGGAGTGCATCCCGGTGGCAGGAGGCAGACACAGCCGGCGCTGCCCTCCTGTCGGCTCTGCCAGCCCCACCGAGTGCAGCCTGGTGGCGGGAGGTGGGAAAGAGCCAGGGTTGTGCTCCCCGCTGGGCTGAGCTACATGGGGCTGCAGATCCACTCATAGCACAGCCCTGGCTCTCCCCTGCCTCCCACCATGGGGCTGCTTCGAAACTTGAACATTTCAAAACTTTCAAAATGTTTTGAGTAGCCTCATTTCATTTTGAAGCTGTTTTGATGCTTTTTGTTTCATTTTGATTTTGCTGTTTCATTTTTTTGAGCTTGAAACACATCAAAACAGCTTCAAAATGAAACACCCAGTGAAATTTCGCACAGCCCTAGGTATAGGATCTACCCAGGACCTGAGAAAGCAGTGCTCCCATTTTGGATAGTACCAGACAAACCCAAAGCTTCTTGAAGTCAGTTGTAAAACCTCATTGGCTTCAGCAGACATTCTGTTCTACTGACGTTTTTTTCTAGTATCTGAGAGTATGTCTATACTGATAGTAAGGATTAACTTTGAAGTTGCTCTCACCTACCGCAAGATACACTAACCATTTTTCTGAATGTATATTGCACCTTGTAGCCTACACAAAAAACATCTACATTGTGCTGCTGATTTTTGGAGAGGGCATTAATTTGTATCCCACATTCCCTTGTAGAACCCTTTTAGGTATGGAGCTGGAGAGTACTTGTCTCTTCTTCCAGCCTGTAGAGACAGGAAGTAGGGTGCACCAGGAATGGAGTCAGGAACAAGGAATGGTTGGACTGCTGTTGGTGAACATTTTATGTCTGAGGTCTGCAGGCCTGGGTAAGTCCCACATGCCCCACAGGGAGGGAGGGTGAAAAAGCAAGTGGTGGCAGGATCAGTTGTGGTTTCTGAAGTTCAGGATTGCTGACAAAGCCAGTCTGGACACCTGGTAGGGCTTTAGTTCAGGGATTGACAGCGTAGATGGTCAATCCATACGGACTTGAGGGGCATAACATTGACTTTAACTGTTAATGGAGATAATGAGCCTGCCTGTTATCCACTCCTGCCTAAAGCAGTGCAACTGACTCCATCACATTTACATTGGCATCCTAACATAATGGAGCTGTACTCTGGATTCCAGAAACAATGGTTGGCACGTGACAGAAAGTGGGTATTAAGTGGGTATCAACTTAAATGGGTATCAAGTGGGTTATTAGGTGGGATATTAAGTGGGTATCAACTTAATATTGGTTAAACCATGTGAGGTGCCAGAATTTTTTCCTGAGTCAAAATCTGCTAGTACAGGACATTGTGTCTTTCATTTTGGAAACAAAAGCGACAATTTGTGCTGATCATGGGATGAGAAAAAATTAAAAAAAGAAAAGGACCAAACACTTTTTATTTTCTAAAGTGCCCATTTCTTTAAACATTCCCAAATTATCATCTCATTACATTTATTCTGTTTCTTGATGTTGTTGTTATTCTGTTTACCCAGCGTCACTCACTGAATGTCTCCAGTCTCCTTCCAGCCAGCATGCACAATACATTACAATTATATAATTACGCCATTGTAATCAAATAATTAAGATGCACATTAAACACGCATTAGAGCTCACAAAGGAAAGAGCTTCAGACATGGGCACTGAATAGGAGGGGGAGGCAGTCAGCACTGGCTGTAATTGCATCTTGCTTTTAATGAGTCAAGGACTCCAGGTTTTTGGTCTCAGGTGGCAAAGTATGGTTGGGTTTAGACTGCTGTGTTTTAAATAAGCCAAGAAGTTTATTGAGCAAGGGCTGCTATAGAATGAAACAAGACTGAGTGACCAAACATATCCACAGATAAAAAAGGAGCAATTATAAAGCCCATGACTGACTGCAGCATTTTTTAAATATGCTACACTAAAGAACTTGAAGGTCTAATTGAAGGTCCCAAGAGAAGACGGACGCCCATCCATTCCTACTATTGTAAGTGTCAGCTGCACAGCTTGAGAAGGCCACCATCTGCCCTAGATATAATGCTGCTGTGAGTGTGAGGGATAGAACGCATGATTATTTTTGGTCTCTAGTGATTAGGATTGAAATAATGCTGAGCAAGTCATCAGTGAAAGTAGCTTGGCTTCATCCTAATCCTAATTTGATCATTTAATGAAGCCACATGGCTTGGCTTGGCTGGAAGTCTTTGTTCAGCATAAATCAAAGTTGAGATGTCTTGCAAGTAGCACTGCAGATCACAATAAAAACTCCTAAGATGATCTTATATGGGCAGCTGTAGCAGGAAACTCAGATCACTGGGACCTGAAATCTGTTGTTGGATTAATATGAGACTTTTGAAGCAAACAAATCTCCGAGTCCCCCTGAGAAATTTCTAACAACTCAGGTGAGCAAGTCAAGCCAATCTCGAGGCTGCTGCAACTGTTGGGGCACCGTAGATGCTGTAACAACCCACCTTCAATGTGGTTAGTTGAGTTGCTTTGTATCATTGGTGATTCTTTGGGCAGAGGGACCTAGTGGTGCCCATCTTCTCTCCAGTTATGCATGGCCACTGGGTCACAGGAAGCTCATCTGCCCTTAACAGGTTTTGTTTTTAGTCCAGCTGGATGTCAGCACACCCTCCTTACCCAGGCTTGCCCAGGTGGGGGCAGTGGTTTAGTCGCTGACAACCCACCCGTGGACCAGGCTTTATTGGTTTACACAGTACCAGATAGCAGACCAAGAGAGGCCTGACCTGACAGGTGAGCAAGTTTGCAGGGAATTCCAAGGCCAAATGACTGTCCTCTTTCATGATTCCTCAGACTGTTCAGTTGTGGAGCTGGTCCCTTGTTGCCTAGCCTAGGAGCATGCAGAGGACTTCTTGAAGTGGTAAAAAGAAAGAAAGGTTCTAAAAGATATGGAGGAAGGTATGAGTATCTTCTGCATACAAGTCCAGGCAGGATCAGCAATGAGTGGTCAGATCTGGAATCAGGTACAGAAGCAAGGACACAATAGGGCAGTCCAAGGGTATTAAGAGCCTTGTTTTTCAGACAGCTTCCACATGAAGCAGAAAGGCTTATATAGGCGGGAGGATCCAATCAGCAACAAGGAGCCCCAGGCCAATGAGGGACCAGCCACAGGAGGTCTTTTCCCATTGAGGACCCTTTCCTTGCCAATCCACCTTTGCCCATGAGCTGTGACCTGGTGGGGCTGAGCTTATGGTTGGTGGGCTTATGGTTGGTGGGTCACCCTCTAGGTTGGGTGTTCAGGACTGGGTCTTGGCAGTTAAGTACTGGATTGTAGACAATGAAGATGGAAGGGCTGATTCCCCTAGCTGGTATGAATCAGTAGAGCTCACTGGGTGCCTCTACATGTTTATTAATATGCCTTAGATACTGCACATTTAATTTACTGTGTCCTTAAGAAAGGACTAACTGAATGCGCAGTACCAGGGGTCAGTCCTGTGGCCGGTTTTGTTCAATGTCTTCAACAACTATTTGGAAGATGACATAGAGTATACCCTCAGCAAATTTGCAGATGACACCAAGCTGGTGGGAGTAGTAGATATGCTGGAGGGCAGGGTTAGGATTCAGTGACCTAGACAAATTGGAGGATTGGACCAAAAGAAATCTCATGAGATTCAGTGAGGACAAGTGCAAAGTCCTGCAGTAAGGATGGAACAACCCCATACACTGGTACAGGCTGGGAGCTGATTGCCTGGGTAGCAGCTCTGCAGAAAAGAACCCGGGGGCTACAGTGGCCAAGAAGATGAATATGAGCCAAGAAGGCTAATGGCATACTGGACTGCATTGGTAGGAGTGTTGCCAGCAGATCAAGGGAAGTGATCATTACCCTCTATGCAGCATGGGTGAAGTCACATCTGGAGTACTGTGTTCAGATTTGGGACCCCCACTACAGAAAGGATGTGGACAAACTGGAGAAAGTCTAGTGGAGGGCAACAAAAATGGTTTGGGGTCTGGGACTTATAACTTGTGACGAGGTTTGGTCTCTGAGTGCATCATGATTGATTGGTAACTGGTAACACCCAAACCCCTCCGCCGATCTTCTTGAAACTTGGCATCCTTTGTGGCCTCACCAGGGGCCACCACCCCTGCAGTTTTCACCCCCCCCCCCCCCTTGGTGTAATACATAGACATGACATGAGTTTTCTTTCACGAATTTGCGGTACAGTTCCCCCCAACCCCTGCACTGATCTTGAAATTTGGCAGCTTCATGCTCTCAGCAGAGGCTACTGCCCCTGCAAATTTCATCCAAATCAGACAAAAAACAACAAAGTTATAGTTATTTCATTGATTTCCATTTATACCAATGGCTGGATCTCCGAAGCGGCTTTGAAGCTTTTCTGAAATGCTTCAGAAAGCCTAACGAAGCCAGTGTTTCAATCTGGACATGCTGCCTCAGATGCCAAAGAGTCCGAAGCGTCTCTGGATCCTAAGCATGGTCCAAAGCCTCGCACAGCCCTACTAGACAAAGCTTTGGTTGCGAAGATTTAGTTGGGGCAGGGGGCTGGACTAGAAGTGACCTCCTGAGGTCCCTTCCAACCCTCATGTTCTATGATTTTATGATTCTACCTAAAGTTACTGTGCATTAGCACCAGTGCTTGGTTAATTAGTGACGCTTGCTGCATATTTGCCTAATACTGTTGCAGTAAGCTATTATCAATGTTTGTGCTCTGATACTCTACTGTACAGTGTTATTAGGCCAATGTGTAGTAAGTGTCTTGTGTAGACACACTCACTGAGTCTTAGTAGAACGACAATTTTATATCAGCCAAGGATCTGGCCCAAAGAACCTGAAGCCCAAATGCAAATGCGTAAAACTCAGGCATTGCGGAAGGAAAAAAATGAGGATTATCTGGAAGAGAGAGAGAGAGCAAGCGTTAACCTGACCTTGATGGAGGGAGGTGATTTGCTTTCTCACATCAGTAGGCTTTTGCAATGGAGGGATCCTGAGAGTCAAAACTCCCCTCCCAGAACCTTCTGCTAATAGGCCATCAGGAGCTTTGATAATGAGATTATTAAAATTAGCCAGGGAAATGGACTCAATAAGAGATAAAGGGAAAAAAGAGAAAAGTCTTCTCTGAGGCAGCTTTAACCATTCAGCAGAACAGAGTTTATGAAAGAAGATTAAAGAAAAAACCTAATATCCTTCAGTATCCTGAATGACTTAGAATCTAGCCAATTCTCCAGTGACCCTGAAGAAAACAATGTCATTCTGGGATCTCTTGGAAAATCAAGATGGATCCAAACAGCTAATGCCCAAGCCCGGCAAATATATGTTGAGAAGAGAAAGCAGATGGGAGGAGTGGAGATGAACTCCTGAGAGCTCAGTCATATCATTTTGCTGTTCCCTTGTGGTATTTATTTAAAGGGTTTTAAATGCAAATTGAGCCACTAATATAGCGAGTTGCTGTATTAAAATGTATTTTATTTACACAATAGCCTTGCTTTGCTGGCATGCTGAGAAAATTATGAGAAGGGAATGGGAACAATTACAAGAAAAATGAGAGAAAACTAGGGTTAGGCTATAAATATGCTCCTCATTTTGCAGCTGCCCCATCATGATATGTATTTGTACAGTGTAAAGCATCATCAGGCTTCTGCGGTGTCACCAAGAGGACCCAATTAGAAGCACAGACCCATTTTGCAGGGCACTGTGTGCGCCAGTGAGGATACTATCCCAAACAGCTCACAGCCATAATGAAGCCTCATTCCCATTTAGAGATGGATGAACTGAAAAGTAATTTGAATTGGCCAAGGTTATACAACCATTTTCTAATAAAGGTGGGCAGTGAAGTCTGAACACCTGTAGTGTAATGTGGGACTTAAACCACAAGGCTGTGCTTTTGTGTGCACCAGCACTAGCCTTTTTTTGTTGTTGTTTTCTAATAAAGGTGGCCAGTGAAGTCCCACTGCCCACCTTTATTTTTTAGTGAAAAGGTGGGCTGTGCTTTCCTTTTCACTGTTGGGTGGCTGCCTTCTACTTACACTTCAGCTTTGATTCCTATTTGATTCCTATTTCCCTTCCTCCTTGAGCAAAGAGTGGTAAATGGTTAAGTGGTACCTCTTTGCTTTCTCCTCTACTCTCTGTTTCACTGAGACCCCATGCTCTGATCATCACACTTCTTGTTATACATTTCTTTATGTTTCTGGTTCTTTCCTCTCCATATAAATATCTTATTCCATATTCTTAAAAAAGCCTATCCCTCACGCTAATAGCAGATCTTGGATTTTGAAAAGGGGGGTGCAGACAGTGTGATGCATCTTCACATATATCACAGTATCTATTTTTCTCCAATTAAAAAGAAACAAGAACTAGATTATTCCAGGGACCTAGGGCTGTATTATTCAGTTTCAGCTTGAAGCAAAAACGAATATAACAAGCAAAAACAAATATAACTTTATTGAAATGTACATGAATTTGCTATTTCCTCTATTATGTCTAAAAACAAACAGACTAGGCAAAATATTTTTAAAATGCTGTTTCATTATTTCTGTATCCATTAGAATTAAATGTACAACTCTTTCATATTCATAAACCAAATCTAGCCTTCTTGAGCATCTTGATAGTGCATCCAATACCTCACTGAACATTATTTCCACACCTGACTTAATATTCACCTGAGTTAATTCTTCTAGCTAGAGTTAAAACAGACTGCACAGCTCAAATGTTCAAGTGCAGCCTTTGGATGCCTGAGGAAATGGGTGTTTGAAGACCACGACATCAGATGCAAAGCCAAGCTCATGGTTTATCAAACAGTCATGATCCCCACCTTACAGTATGGAGTTGAGATGTGGACAATGTGCAGGGAACACCTCAATTCACTGAAGAAGTACCATCAAAGCTGCCTGAGGAAGATCCGTTGAGTCCGGTGGGTAGACAGACACACCAAAAATAGTTCTGACATCAGTTTCTCTGGGGTGGCCATGTCATCTGGATGTCTCACTAGAGACCCCTGAAGCAAGTTTTATTCTCCCAGCTCAGTCTAGATGCACATTCAAGAGCAGGGTAGAGAAAGCCCTTCAAGGATGTATTTAAAGGCAACTTGAAAAAAATGCAACATTGACACAACTCATGGGAGACTATCACCTAGGACTGTCCAAAATGGAGAAAGAGTCTGCTGCCAGGATTTTAGTATTTTGAAACCTCACAATAACAGGAGACAGAAAAGCGAGAGCAGCAAAAACAGCATGCCGCAGATTGAATCAAGAATCCAGAGCCACCCACCTTGCATAGATACTCGTCCCTGAGATGCAGTAAATCCTGGATTGGCCTTGTCAGTCATCTTCAGGCCTACAGATCAGGTAATCATGGAAGACAATCATCCTTGACTGCAAGGGATTGCAGATGAATGCTCACCTAAGTTAACACTAGTGGCTAGGGTTAAAACAGTCTGCAGGGCTGTGAAATAGAAGCTTAGCAGTCAACAGAATGGCAGAAAAAAAGATAGGTTAATTTGTGGAACATCAAGATCATTATAAAGGACACAGAGTCATTCACACCTGTGGGGTGAAGAGTTTAAAAAGAATCAAATAGATTATAATAAGCCATGAAGACAACCAAATCCCTCACTCCTGGCTGAAAAGAAATGTCACTACTGCTGCCAGTTTTTAAACTTTGGATGGACTGGGAATCAAAGGCGGGGGGGAGGGGGAGGAGTTGGAGGGCTGCAACTGCACTACTGCACCTCCCTTGGATCCACCTCTACCTCACCCCATTTGGCTTTCCAACCAGCTCACCCTCCCCATTTCTAAATCAATTGGATGAATGAATGAATGAATGATTTCACAATTGCTCTCTGAAATTCTTCTTTTTCAGCTCCACCTAGATCCACTCCTATCCATCTTCCAGTACTTTTGGCTCCACTGAAATCACTGCCTTTAAGTGACCCCAGCCTAGCCAATGATCAGGACTGTATTTCATGCTCATTCTACTTGCCTCATCCCATGCTGCCTCTCAAATTTGGTTGGAACTCCCTATAATCATTTCCAAAGTTACCTCATTATCTACCTTCAAATTTCTCCTTAAAACTCCCCTCTGCTGTGATGCCAACAGCAGTCTTGACAATGGTTAGGCCCTTAGGGTGCTGATACCATTGGATATTACACCGATCAATGCTATTGCATTGTTTCCTTGTTTCCTGTGTCTGTCTGTCCATCTGTCTATGCAGCTCTTGTCTATTGTCTTATACTTTTAATCTAGTTGCATTGGAGCAGGGACTGTTTTTATATTGTGTTGGTACAGCTACTAACACAGTGGGGTTTCAGTACATCAGGGGGACTCTTTAAAAAAAAAAAACTGTAGGGGATCCCTGTTTCAGAGTAGTGTCCTGATACCAGGAATAACTTGAGGAAGGGAGTATGTGAAGACAAAAAGAGCAATGATGAGGATACTGGTTTATCTCATTAGAAAGGTGCTTACAGGAAAGTGGTATGCTAGAATGCTTTTTAGTTCCCATGATAAAAAGCTTATAGCTTTCATCCAAAAATCAAATTCAATCCGATTTTGATTTTTTTGGGGGGAGGGTGGGAGTGAGAGGAAGGGAAAGGGAAGAAGTATTGTCAAATTTCTGAAAGAAACCCTGAACATTTTATTCAAAAATAGTTCTCTCTCTGAAATTTCTTCTGGCAGAAGGCCTATTTCATGGGGTTCAGTAGAGGAAGGGACATTTTAAACAAAAGATTTTGACCATTTCTAGGTAAGCAGTCCTTATTCTATTAAACCTGATTTACAGGATTTTGTGCCAAAGTGCACATATCAGAACTTGCAAATCCTACAGCATAGATACAAATGATATTTAAAAACAAGGATAATTGATAGATCTATCAAGATAAGATGCAATTAGATTAGAGCAGCCAGTGCCTCAAGTGGATATTGAAAGGTCCATAAACTATTTAAAGTTTGGGACCAGGCCAGCTAGATACTGTTATTTGTGCATGATCAGGTATAGTGTCTCTTTAAATCTCTAGCCGAATACTGAGAGAAGAGGACTGGGAAAGGTTCTGGGCAAAAGGTCTGCAGTGAAGCAGACAGCTTTGCCCTTCTTCTTAGATTAATCTGCTCTTCCAGAAGCTGCTGCAGGTATCTTGCATCATGGGTGCCCATGGAAGCTCCTCCAGCCATTAAGGTGGATTTCATGTAACTGCCATGTATAGACAAAATGAGAGGCATGTGTGCACAACACTTTAAAGTGGGCTAAATGCTTTTGCACCACTTTAATGGTGTCAGTTAGGGCTGTGCAAAACGGCACCATTCCGTTTTGCCTTCAGTTTCGATGGTTCGACAGAACAGTGTTCCATTTCGAATTTCATTTTGAGTTGAAACAGCTGTTCCATTTTGTTCTGTTGAAACAAAAAGGCTGTTTCAACGCTGTTTCGCTGGGGATGGGAAAGAAGCCCAGCTGGGCTGCCTCCCACCCCCAACGTGATCTAGCGTGGGGGATGCTGCCTCCCACCTCCAGCACAATTTAGTGCGGGGGATGCATATCTAGCATGGGGGATGGGAAGTCAACTCAGCTGGGCTGACTCCCTGTCCTCTGCCAGATCTTGCACTGGGGATGGGAAGTCAGCCCAGCTGGACTGACTTCCCATCCCCAGCCTATGGTCGAAACATTTTGATTTCTGAAACGTTTCAACTATCCTCAGTTTCAAGGCTATTTTGACAGACTTTGTTTCATTCTGATTTTGCTGTTTTGACCTCAAAATTGGTCGAAACAGTGTTGAAACAAATGGAAATGCTCTGTGAAATCATGTCCATTTTGCCCAAATTCTGTCTTGGAGGAAAAAGCTATGATAATGACAAAATGTCCTGGCTTGCCAGTTTAGAAATGAGACATTTTTAGATGTTTCCTTTCAAATTGACTTGTTATTGTGAATTATTTATTGGGTTCTATGTCACAATATCAAGATCAAAATGAAGTTTTTTGAGCCAAAATAAAGGGTTTTTAGGGGCTTTTCTGAAGCGGCAATTTGTCTTGTGGAGATTTAAAAAAATGTCAAGGTTTTCTTCTGAACTAATTTAAAATTGAAAATATCAAAATCCTTCCCAAAATCAAACAGTTCCCCACTCATCTCTAATTGCCTCCCTTAAGTCTGTCTAGATGGAGCCTCATGTGGAAATATTAACAAAGGTATATTAGCTTCCATTTCCCGATGCTGTTATTTTTGTTATTTTCTAGGCTGATTTCTAACCTGACTACTTCTTTCTTTTATTTCCATGTCCTCCCTGAGGATGACAACATGTCCCAATGTAGCATGGCCTGCCAATTTCATTATGTGCTCTTTACCTCTTTTTTCCAGATCATTAGTGAAGAGGCGAAAAAAGATGGGCCTTAACACTGATCTCTACAGAACCCCACTGGAGATATCTCCCCATCTTGACACATTGCCATTTATCCTAAAACTTTGTTTATGGCTGTTCGGTCAGTACCTGGCATTTGATGTGTCAAAGCCAATTTGAATAGGCTTTTGGACTCAGGTTTTGTGGGACAATCAATCAAATATCTTTTCCAAGCCCAAATATATAATGCTCAGTTCCTTTCACTGAAGTCTGTGGGAGGGTTGGCTGGGGAAGAACTGCAGAATTTGGGCCCTTATTGTCATGTCTGATTTGTTCTCTTCTGTGAGCCGTATTTCTGTATTACAGGGTGCATTACTCCCTCTTCCCCTCCGGGGAGGGAGTGTATCACTCATGGGACTCTGCTGCTTCAGCTGAGCAGGGAGCGGACCATGCCACCTCCATAATCCCCATATTCTACTGCAGGGAGACAAAGGTTGACTGTGAGCAGTGAAGGTCAGCCAGTCAGCATTGTCCTGTGCCTTGTTGCTATTTTGTCTCCACGCAGGCTGAGGGAGCCTACAGAATATGCTGAGTGACCCCTTGGTTGTGCATCATCAGTACTGCGAGTTCTCTGCTCTTCAGGGGCTCAGCATTTGAATGTATGTTCAGGTGTCTCTGGGTAAGTTTTTCTACCAGGAGAACAAACCCAGGAGAGTTCTACGAGGTCATTTGAACTTGTGCACACATACATATCCTACCTGTGCTTCTATCAATGATATGGAGGATTAAAACTGAAGGATTTTCTATTCTAATGCACTCTTTTATTGCTCATTATGTTTAATGTTTGTGTTTTGCTGAGCTCCAACAACAAAGAAACAGATTGGTCATTTTTTTTGGTGGACACCACCCCTTAGTAGTATATGGGTGGGAATGTCGACATCACCACCAAACAAGTTCCTTATCACAGATCCTACAGTCTGCCCACCTGGCTTCAACCTGCCATGCCATCACTGAGCCTTTCCAAATAGGTTCCAGACAGGGCAAAGTCTGTTTGCAGCCAGCTTCCACTGCTGAGGTCTCTGTGACAATGCAGACTATAGCTGTGGCAAAACACATACCATGTCACATATTGTCTATGACTATGTTCAGCACTGGACTACAGGAACTGCACATGGCCACTGAGGATGCTATTGCATGGCTTGGTGATTACACACATGCTGATTGACTCAAATATCTCACTTTCTGGCTGACAAACATTAGAACAATGCTGCTACCTCTGAGCTTCACATTCTGCCAAGGGCTTTATATGCCAAAAGCTTTTTACAGGGTTTTTAATGGATTTCTTTTTTTTTTGCTGTGTTGCATGGAGGAAAAAAGAGTGAACTTTGTAGTGAGGTAAATCTAATTTCTATCTGCCAGCAAGTAATAGAATGCATCAGGTCAGTCCCAGTCCTGCCAGCAAGCAAGCAAGGAAAGTGTGGGCGAGTTGCTGGGCAGCATGGTGGCACTCTGTAACCCTGACTGGGTCAAAGCATGGTCAAGCTAAGGCTATGTGGAGCAGTAGGCAGAACTTGTATCCCTCCTATGGAGGGTAAGGCAGGGACTCAGCCTTTTCTCCATCTCTTCACCAACTTTCCATGTATCCTCTGCCTGCGTTGTGCAGCCCAAATGGACCTGATATGGGAGGCAAAGGGTTTAATCTCAGAACAAGCTGATTCAAAAACGAGAGAACCCTTCTCTTCAAAACCAAAGCTCTAGACTGGGGGATACTGGAGGGGTAAGCAAGGCTTATGCATTACATTTTTATGTTGCAGCTCTTTCATTTAAGTTGCATGTGGTTTGGTGTTTTTCAAACAAAATTTCCTTAGAATTTCTGGTTTGCAAGACCTAAAAAAAAAGGTTTCTTTCTGAGTAGACTAAAACAAAAAAAGTATGTTTTCCATGACATATTCTCTGCATTCAAGATGGCTTTAATAGTAAGTCCTCTAGAGGGGCCAGGGCTTCAGACCTTTTTGAATGGAATATAGTAATGCCTCTTTTTTGGGGTCTACCTTACCGTAGATTCTGAGCTCTCGCCTATATGCTGGCTCTCTGCTATTTAGTGAAGAGGTTGTAGCCTTAAAGGTTTTTGAAGCCACCAATGATCTAGGGCCTGTCTATTTGAGGGCCATCCTCTTGGTTTCTTTTATTTTGAGAAGAGAGGAGTCTGGCCTTGTCTGTCAAGGTGCTGGAATTGTGCAATCTTACTCTTTGCCCTAGGAAGTATGCAGCAGTTTTCAGCTCAAAACTAAGTTTTATTCCAAATTTTTTTATATTATTTGTGTCTTGTGGCTTTGCATTTGCTTTTTATTTATTCCAGACCTTGTTTTTGCTGCTGTGCTTACTCTGGCCTATTTCCTGTTTATTACATTTTATGTCTTTAGTTTATTTTTGTTAAAACCCACAAAGCCTTTGGAAATGACTACATATAACAAAGGGATATTTTGGTTATTTATATTTCCCTTAAATCAGTATTGCTGTATTGAAATCATTTCATTGATGTCTACAGCATAATATTGACTTCTGTCAGATCAGGATCTGACAGCTTACTGATTTTTTTCCCTGCTTTTTGCCCCTTCAGTCCACCCAAATGTCCTTTTGGTTCAGTCTGTTAAAAGCACTTTCTCTCCCTGTCTCCTAAATCCATCCTCTCTTGCTTCCACCAGCTACCCAAGGCCAACTCCCTGGCAAGCAGACACACTCAGAGTAGCAGATTAATAAAACATATGACAAATATATGGATGATATATGTATTTTTTCTCTATATAGAAATTCTGGATAGTGTCTATGGACAGCATTTTCATGTGAAGGAAGTGAAGTTACAATCTGGATTATGTTTAAAAGATCATATATCATATTTAAAGGAGCCTTGAAGCTTTACAGTATGGAAGAGAATTAGATTTTATATTACACCTTTAATAGTCAAGGCACCATAGCTCAGCACTTTACAAAGCAATGAGTTAGATATTGATAGTTCAGTGGATGGGTTGGAAAGTGTGGCAGGCATATGCTTGGCCATATCTGTCTCACAGCCTTGGAAGTAAGCACTTGTTCTTATTGCTGAGATGTACTTGTAAGGATATCAAGAATAACTCCTATTGTTTTGAAAAAAGGTATCATAGGATCTTTAATTTACATCCAGGCAGTCACTGGAGATGAGCGAAAGCAGCCTTTGATAAACAGAAGTGCTACCAGGGAAGTTGAATTCCCAGATGGGGTCACAGCAATGGGTTCACTGACCCAATATGTACATGTTTTCAGACAGTGGACAGCACCAGCTGCTTCAGAGGAAGATGCCCAAGAGTAGGGAGCTAGGGGATAATGTGCTCAGCAAAAATTTTGGCCTAAATATGATTGGTTAGAAGTTGGCTGCTGCATTCCTTTTTCTAGAGCTTTACTGCCATGTTATCTGTGGAGCTCACCAACCACAATGAGACTTGAATTTATCCAGTGTGGTCTCAAGAAACAGCTCCCTGGGAAAAGACTATGGGCCCGCATCCATGTTGGAAACTTTAAGCAAGTTTAGCAGATTGGAACTCACTATCAGAGTTTATCTAAAATAGGACTGTGTGTCCCATCAGGCCTCAATTCCTAGATTGAATACTTCCTCTCAGCCTCTTCAGTTGGTTAAAATATGCAGTCTGAGGGCAGCAACTCTGTGGGTACTTGGGACTACATCTCACCTGCTCAGGGCACGTGAAAGAATTTGCATGGATTCCAAAAACCGATCACCCTTTACTTTAGCCTGGCACAAGAAATACACTCTATAATATAAACACGCTAAATAAATATACTAGAAAAGATGCAAGAAGTGTACTAAACATGCAAAATAAAACATGCCTAAACATGTTTTCTTGTACAAGTTTCCTTACCATCTTGAAGAATTATTTCGGTATTGGTCAAAGTCCTCCCAGGAGGCCAGGACCCCTTTCTCATCATTCAGACCTCAAGACTTACCCTTGCACTCATAGAGGTTCTCTTAGCTAGGTAACCAGTTGCATCTATTTTTTGTCTGGTCCCTCCAGTTAAATTGGACCCTGTGTTACAAAAGCATGACATTCACTTTCTTTTCCCTCTCTCAGCTTTGTAGGCTGCTGAGAGTCTCTCTCCCCAATTTTCCTCAGGCTCTGTGGCTTTTGAAGACCTGATATTAAGACTTGATTTCATTGCTCTTTTCTTTGTGGATATTTCAATCTTCAGATGCTACCCACATTGCAAAGATGTTAGTGGATAATGCCTACTGTATCTCAAATGAAGCTGTCCTCTTGTCCCAAGGTGTTTCCATTTGAGAGGGCACTGTCAAGGTTTAATGATTCTCCATTGTTCCTGGTCTAGGAGATGGATGCCATAGTGCTGATAGCTTGTGGCTGAATTCACATATGTTGAGACATTGAACAATACAGCAATTTTCATAAGATCAACCAGAATTCATGAGCTGAATGTAGATAAGATACCCAGAATAGTCATACCATGCTCTCTGAACCACAGAGTTGCTTAGAAGAGAAGGACAGCACCTTGAATACCATTAAACGCAATATGCTTCAGTTGTGTCAAGTAACTCAGCAAGGATGTTGATGTTCAGAAAATAATATTATACAGAAATCTTTCTTTGTCATCTAATTTGTGCAATATCCCATTATGGGGAAAAACAACTGTTATCTCCTTTATTAAAGGTTAATATAATAATAAGCAGATACTGACTTCTGTTGAGATGAACATGATGATTTATTGACCTGAGAGGTAAATGCTCAGTGAAGCAAAGCCCAGGTCAATATCTACCTCAGTGAAAATTAATCTAAATGTTTATTGAAATGGGAAGCTAGTGCAGAGTGGTCACCATTAGAAAATCGCCATTTACCAGGTACGTTGCCTGACATAATGGGAAAATTTTCTATTCTTGGAATAAATAACTATTACAGTCAGATAACACAATAGTGACTAGAGATGGCTGGAAAATGCTACTTTTTCACGTGGATTTCTTTTTTAGGGAAAAAGTTCTTTTAAAAATACTCAATTTGAATATTTTTCTTGTTTTAATGAGCAACAAAATGTATCTATTTTTAAAAGAGTTCTAATTTCGGGTTCCTTGGTTTGGCATTAAAAGTGCTTTTTGTTAAAAAAATATATTCCTGAAAATAATTAAATAATTCTTCTGCAACCAGCTTGTGGTCTAAAAAGTTTTTTTTTCATCAAAAAATATTTCAGCAACAAATAACAAAATGTCAGCCAGCTCTTGTAAATGTGGACCTTGAATAGTGGTGATACATGTGCTTCTCTTCCAAAACGACCATCCTCTCTTTTGGTGAAATCAATGGGTAGGGGCTCTGGGAGAAGGGATCTTCATAAGGATTCCCATGGAATAACCCCCACATTAGTTCAAGGGGCGGGGAGAAGTATAAGCTGTGAGACATTTGATGGATCTGAGAAGTATGTTTCCCCCCAGAGACCTGGGAGGTTAATGGGTCTTCAGGAAAGGAAAATGTAGCCCCAGAATATGGAAGAGTGGTATTTTTTTCAAGTCTTTCAGAGTAAGGATAGTATGTGTCCTCCTTGGCTTTGGCCCCTGTCCTTCTACTCCATTCCCCACCTTTACTTCCCAGTGAGTAGACTTCTTTGCTGAGCCCATGTGCAGAATAGGAGATATCCATGATCAGGGACTCCTCCAGGTATCGTGTATTCAGAGATTCATCTAAGCCACAGAGACTGCAATCCATCCAAATACTCTTCTTAGTTATGGTTGAGGATTTTTATACCTGTTTCCTTTTAAAGTTGTGTTCTAAAGCTGTTCTAAAAGAAAGAAGAAGCTAGAGGTCTAGCAAAAGCCTTGTATTCTTCTTACTTAGGAAGAAAATGTATACACATATTAGTTGTTTCTACAGATTAGCGATCTGATTAGCTCATGTTACATCTCTCCGTAGTTGACTTCTGGGGACATAAACACTAGAAATGCTTTGACTTCAGCAAATTGTATCGTATGCATACTGTTGCTATGGGAAATGACTGTTTTCATTGGCTTTGGTGATTATAGGTGAGGTTGCAAGGCAAAAAATATTGATGATATATTTGTGCAAGACTCAGTTGGCAACTTTCCACCATACGGAGTGCTAGATATTCCTCACTTATACATCAAGATGAATTTGCAAACCACAGCATTTTTTTCACTGAGTGTTAGTTTGGACCTTCCAAAGTGAGAAATAGTAGCTCATAGGTATACGCTAGTCTTGAGTGAGCAATATGAACATTATTTCAGTATTCAGCCCATTGTTTAATAGACACAGCCATTGAGGCACTGGACATCTACACTTGGTCTGGCCTTTGGACTCTGTTTCAATGGTCTAAAGGGAGGATGGTAGGTCCAGGGTCTCAGTAGGTGCATCCACTTCTCCATACTTTTGCCTAAGTGTATGTGTTGAAGGTCTTGGTGTGATGGTTGTAGGACTCTGTAAGGGGCATCAGAAACCTGAGGCAGCTACTTAGCAGCCCTATTCTGGGGTAGCCTGCTTGCCTCTCTTGAGGAAGGCCCTAGAAAAGGTGGACCAAAAAAGCTATGCCACAACCTAATTTATCCTGGCCAAAATGAAATAAAGTGACTTGCATGTTGGAAAGCGGTGTCATTTTTTAATTGGGCTTGTCAGTCACTGGTGGGTTCATCAGGAGCCTGACTGGACCTCTTGCGTGTACACGATGATCGAGAGGATCAACAGTTGCTTATATGTATTGCACTAGCAACGTAGCTGATAGAAACACTGTATGTATAAAATAGGGGCAAGAAAGAAATAGTGCTACCTTGAGCAAAGTGACATGAACAAGGATATTATTTTAGAAAATGTATCCCACTTGTATCTATGGTGACAAGATCCTTATCAGAACAAGGCAAGCATTCAGGCTGGCTGCTCCTTGTTATCTTGGTGTAGGATGACAGCAAGAGTATCACTGTTAGAAATGTTATCTACCCTTTATTATTTCACTTGTGAGGAGCTAACAAGAGAGTTATCAGGATGTTTGCAATCAAAACACGTGCAGCTCAAGTGATAAAAGGGAGAACAGACATCTGATCTCCAAGGATATGAAGACAATGCAGCCTTGAGCAGAAGGAGATGGATCTTATTATTGAAAATGGTTTGACGGGCTGGGAATGGACAAACAAGAGCAGGCAATTGTTCAAATTGTAAGCTCAGAGGAGAAAGGGAGGGAGAAAATGAAAAGGTGATCATATCAACAGCCTTCTCAGCTGAAAGAATAATTTGTTTCAATAAATCTTTTATGATTTTTTTTCCCTTACACTTGAAGATGAGATGTAGCAACCCACCAGCTGCGATGGGTAAGGAGTTTCCAAAGTAAGCATGGACCTAAGAAGTTTATACCAAGATTTGCATAAGGGGACTACAGAGGCACTCTGGTGTTTTAGTAGGGGAAAGGCTTTCATTATTATTATTGTTGCTGTTCCTTGTCATACAGAACTGGTCAGAGATCCTGCAAGTGGGATTGCAGTCCTGTTATGGCAGGTGTTGTTCAGACACAGAATCAGGCACAGCATTTTATGCCTCCACATTTTTTTAAGACAATAGTCTTGTACAGTATTGCTGTCATGGAGCGTCTGTATGAAAGAGGTAAGGCAGCAAGGAACTATAAGCCCCTTTTTCAGATCAAGGACAGTGGTTCTTCTGCTCCATTTGGCACTGGTGAGGCCACACCTGGATTATTATGTCTACTTTTGGGCCCTACACTTCAAGAAAGATGGGTCCAGATTGTAAAGAGTCTGGTGGAGATAAATAAAAATCATTAGTCTGAGCAATATGACTTATGAGGAAAGGCTGAAAGGATTTGAATTATTTAGTCTGGAGAACTGAAGACTGATGGTGGATTTGATAACAGTCTGCAAACACCTGAAGGTAATTATTAAGAGAACTTTCTATCTATGAGGGTGGCCAAGCATTGGAACAGGCTACCTAGAGAAGCGGTGGAATTGCCATTCCTGGAAATTTTCAGGAGCAGGTTAGACAGGCACTTGGCTGGGATGGTTTAAGGAGGGATGATACTGCCTTGTCAAGGAAACTGCACTAGATGACCTCTTGAGGTCCCTTCTCACCCTACTTTCCTATGATCCTATACTTGAATGTCAGGTCCATTGATGGTATAAACTGGTAGAGTCCCATTGTAGAAAAACTGATGTGTACCAGCTATGAATCTGTCCCCATGGAACTACTATTTCTGTCTCTCCTGCTTTGCCTCTCAAATGAAATAAACTAGTTTTTAACCACCAGGCCAGTCAGCTATTGCGTATGAAGCTTGGTGAACAGAACCTGGGAAAAGCCAGAACAATGACAAAATTTGGCGCTACATCCAGGAAGGGGGCTGGGGTGGGGTTTGCCTATCTCTTATGTGGCTGTGCACCCTGGTGGACTCCTCAGCCATGACAGAGGCACTGTACCATGTAAAGGGAGAATTTGGTGCTTAAGAAAGCTGTCAGGAGCCACCAATACTATTGAGTAGGTAGTGAACACTTATGTTTTTTATGCAACTTGGAAACAGGAGAGAAACCTACCCCAGAATATGTAATATTCTAGTGGTGAGGGCACTCTCCAGGGATGATAGTTCTTAGGTTCATGTCAGTCTTTAATAAAGCAGAACCAGTTCCAGAATCATATGGTTGGAAAGGACCTCAAGTCCAACCCTGGGCAGAGAAGTAGGAGAGAGCTGAGCCTGGGTCTGCCACACCCCAATTAAGTGTTTTAATTATTGGTCTATTGGGCACTGGGGTAAGGACAGCATCTCCTTCTTTGTGAAAAGCCAGATGCTTTGAAAGCTACTTATTGGATTGGACACCCCAGATGACCTGAGCAAGGTTAGGACATAGGCACCCATTCTGATTAGGATGTAGGCATTGAGCTTGTCTAGTATCAGGATGCAAGTGGTTTCTGCATGCCAGCAGTATCAGAAACTCAGGTACCAAATGGAGTTTGCTGGCAGCTAATTATGTACCTGAGGACATTAGGTACCTCTGTGTTAACTGACAGTGTGATTCTGAATGTCTAAATGTTGGCATTAAGTGTATATCTTGCCATCTGTCTTCATGCTGATCACCTTACTCTGCAGTAGTTGCATTCACCTCGCTAGGACTTTACATAGAAGGAGGAACCACCTAACACAGGAAACAATTGCAGACTTTTTTCCTGGGAATGTGGACCACATACTCTCCATCCCGAAAATCACTGGAGAGAAGAGGAGACTAAAATCTGCTGTTAAATAATGTCATGGTTTGAACCAGTATTAAAGGCCCCTTAGTAAGTGCAAAGGGTCCAAAAGATTCTAAAGCCATTTTTAATTAAAATAAATACTAACTCTTAAATCTGGCCAGATCCTGCCCCTGCATTCCACTAATTTTATGGCTTTGCATTAACTTGAATTAGCTTAAGCAAACATTCCAAAAAAAGCCCTCTCTGCAATGGCTTAACCAAAGAACCGAAATCATTACAAACTGACCGCTTGCCAGTGCTCATTTGTTTTTCCTGCCATAATTGGGTCGATCTCCCTGTCTGCCAAAGCTATCACAAAGCCTCATTATTTCTTTATCTCTGACACAGCTGTGCCTATTTCAATCATCATGAAGTACATGCAGAAAAGGTGCAGAAGGGGATTCTCAAAAGCAATCAGCACTGGTCCTAACTCTGCTCCTGCTGAAGTCAATGGTAAAACGTCCTTCAGGCTTCAAATGTGACTAAGCCGCCTGAAAGAGTTCAGCAATGCATTGTGTCAGCTGTAATGCAAAGCTAACCTCATGCTATCTCAAAGCCAATTTTGACTGGCATTAACCAAATGGGAAAACTCTTCTATTGATACTCCAATTATTGCTGGTAGGAGAAGCTGAAAAGGACAGATTTCGGTTCTCCATTGCTCTATGACTCCATTGCTCTATGCATAGTCATTTGAAATGGCTGCTACATATCCCCATTCAGATTTGGCAGTAGCCTAAAGTCATGTAATCACACATGGCATAGAGAAGGAGAGAATCCAGCCCTTTGCTTCTTAATGTTGGAGGCATTTTTATTCTATCTGAGAAGCTGGTTCACTCCTTTGATGCTGAAATATCCTCAAATCATCAGGCACACTATTCTGGTGTCATGGCTTTCAAGGACCAGGAAACTTGCTTTCCTACTGCTTTCCTAGGACTTGCTTGGCTGCGCCATTAGAAAATATGTCATTTTGAAGTGTTTGTTTGTGATATACCTCAAGATCCAGCAGTCTCTCAGCCTTGAGAAGAGGGAGACCCTACTAGATAGATGCCCACCCTGAAAGAGGTGTGGTCCCACTTTTCTCTTTTACATCATGGAAAGGAAATTTGAATAGGGTAGTTGGAAGAGTCTGTCAAGCCTATGCTCAGAGGCCCATCCCTGCTTCTGAGGAACACTGGATTAGATAATGCCAGGGAGCAGCCATGCGAGGGACAAGGGAGATGGTGAGCCTTTACCTAGACTTTTACCTCTGAAAAAGTTTGGTTTTAATTGGAATGGGTGAAACTAATGTAGGGAGAAGCTAGATCCTACTCCAGCCCATACAGGGTATGTGAAAATTACCTCCTATTAGGGGTGTGTGAAGTGGGCCCTATTCAATTCGGATTCAGATTCTGCCTGAATCGGGGACAGTGATTCGATTTGTTGATTTGGATCGCTGTTCCTGATTCGATTCGGCATAATCTGAAGATTCAATGCTGATTCAGAGAATCAGTGATTTGACCACAGACACAACTTTAAATGTTTTTTCTACATACCTTGAGGTACCAGGCGCGGCTTGTGATTGCTGTGATGATGGGGCAGATGGAGCGTGCCACAGGAGTGAGTGGGGGGGAGGGGGGGGGCTCCACGTACTTGGTGGTGAACCCAGAAGTGGACCGGAAGTTGTTCCGGTCCACTTTGGTCTGCTGGGGAGTGCGCTGGGGCCCTCCAAGCCCCGCCGGCTCAGCAATCAGCCACAGGGGGACCCTGGGTGCTCCCTGAGACCCAGGAGGCACCAGTCACCAAGCCGGGGGGAGATGCAAAGGGGCTCCCCCACACTCCCCGGCAGACCCGGAAGTGGACTGGAAGTGCTTCTGGTCCACTTGCGGGTCTGCTGCCAAGTGTGCTGGGGAGCCCCCTGCGCTTCTGTGGGACACTCCCTGCACCCCACCATTGCAGCATTCATGAGCCCCTGATACCTAGAGATACGTAGAAAAAACATTTAAAGCTGTGTCTATGTCCAAATTGTAGAATCTTTCCTAATTGATTCAGAGGTTTCCAATTCCATTAGGAGAGGTTAAAGGGTCCTCTGATTCAGTTTGGATTCGGAGACTTGGTACCAAATCAGGCCAAATTTCCACTGAATTGAATCAGGAACCGAAGCTTCGTACAGCTCTATCTCATATTGTTATTTATATAGTAATAACAACTGTTAGTTAGCCTGATCTACTCCATATTCAGCTTGCACTGCACGTCATCCATAGTGAACAGCCTCAACCTGCCTAAATTGTTCCCAAATCACTTCCTGTTAGCTGTATTCCACTAGTAACTGTTCTTCACTTGGCAAGCTGAGCAGCAACCATCTCTCTTCTGTCTGTCTGTGCTTATAATATGAAACGCACCTTTTTATTTGACTGTGTAGCCTGGGAGGGCCAGTTAGGCCCTCCTGAATGATATGATGCGACCCAGCACATATTTCTCATCATTCCCCTCTGCCCTTCATCTCTCTCTGTCTCTCACACCTTTAATTGCACTTGTGTTCCTGAAGCATATGGAATTCATTATTCAGCAAACAATGTCCTTTGCAATATCAGCCTTAATTAACTAGCCCCTCTGTATTTTCTTTCTCTTATCCTGGTTGAATCTAGAATCTACATGCTCTGAGACAAGCTGACGTCCCCCCACACACATCAGTGCCAGCCAGCCAGCCATGACCAGATAAGAAGAAATGGAATTCCTTATCACTTAAAAAAAAAAAGAAAAGAAAATCCTGCAAAAGGTCAAGGTTAGTGGGAAAGGGGAAGGTCCTCCAAAACAACAAAAAAAAACCCCCTTCTCCTCCAAATCCCCATAGCAACAAGATGGAGCATCATGGGATGCCAGGATGAGAAAGGCCTATTCTGTTCTTACAGCAATCTTTCCACTTCATTAGCCTCTTTATCAAGTATATCTACACCAGGCTGAGTATATTCATGTGTCAGGGAGCAGTACAGAGGATTCAAAAGCATGTTGACCTTTTCGGTGGGACTTGGAGCTCCTTGTGGGAGTTGCAGCATCTCCTGCTCTCTTCCCTTCCCCCTCATCACCAGTTCACATGACCTCACTCTCTCTGGCCTTCTCATCAAAATCTGTATCTGGTGAGCGATGAAGGTTTTTTTTTTTAAGGCCATGGAAAGTGTCTTTCAGAGGCGCTAGGGGAGTCGAAACCCTTGCTGTCAGAGCTGTGTCTCTCTGAGGATGATTAATGACTCTGCTTATAGGAACCCAAAATAAAATGGAAAAAAAATAAATACAAATGGAGTGTGTGTGGGGGGAAGTGAAGGCACAGAGAAAAACCTCATGGATGGAGTGGGTTTGCTGTAGAATTGTCTCGGTGTTCTCTTTCGAAGAACTAGTTATTCTTAAAAAGGCTTTTACGAGGCTTTATTGAGACAAAAGTCTTAAGGTTTACTCCTTTAACCTTGAAAGGGTATGCACATCTCTGTGTGTATTTGTCTCTGTCTGTGGGATCGTGCTTATGGGATGGAAATAAGCTTAAAAGCACAGCCTCGATTTGATGGCGCAGAAACCGAATATAGTTGTCTCAAACCATTTGAAAAAGTATCTGACATAGAAGAGAGCTTGGGTCTAATGCTGCATGGTTCATTCTCGGGGGGCACATCTACATGAGATGCTATTGCATGGTAGCAATGAGCTTCTGCATTATAGCTCATTGGTACTGCACAGTAGCATCAGGTAAAAAAGGTGCTGTGACAGTACTGCGCAGTAACACCAGTTCCTGTCCAGTCAGCAGCTCATCTAGATGCACCCAAGGTGTCTTAAATTGCTTTGCAAATGTATGCACTAGCTGTTGGCAGTAAAAAGTTAGGGAAACTTCATCAACTGCTGTGGATAAGTAATAGTTTGCACACAGCTTTAATTCATGGGGTCGTTTGTTCTGCTGGGAGAAAGAAGCGTAGCTCATCTGAAGACACTGGAATTACATCGAATTATACCAGCAATGGAATGGGTGCTTGGAGTCTGCTTTACTGAGAGCAGGACTATTAGCCAGGGCAATAATATTGTCCTACCTCTTTTTAAGATGAACCTTTTAGGTCATTATTTCCACTAAGAAAGGCGTTTCAGATGAGGGTTCACTGCTTTATCTGGGGGCTTGTCACATTGTGAAAAGTAAGCTCAACTTTGTAACACAAAAAGATGTGGTGTGAAACTCAACCTATTTTAAATAACATGAATTAGGTAAGGAACAACATGGGAGAGCTTAGCTTCAGGGCTGTAAAATACGTATGGCTCACTCAAGAGGGCCAACACAATGAGAACTCCTTGTAAAGATGCTTGAAACTGTGCCTGCTTAACTTCTAAATTGGCAAATTCATATTTTTTAAGACACAAAGAAACATAATAAAATGTTTCGTAGCTAGCAGAAAAAGCCATGCTGTGAATATGCTAGTCAAGACAGTTCTTGTGCTTTTTAATAGGCCATATTGTGCAAAATCTTTCTCGCTATCACATAACTGATTCTCATGAAGAAGCCCCCTTTAAGCTGTGTCTTACAAGGGTGCTGTTCTTCACTTGGACTCATTGTTTTGCAAGTCTCATAATTCTTTATATCTAGACCAGGAAACTGAGGTTAAGTGACTTGCCCAAGGCCACATGGCAAATCAATAACAGCCAGCCCTTACCAAAAGGAGCAGTTTCGATGACTTCATGCAACATTGACTTCAGTGAGCACATTGTCAGCACTTAACAAATAGGAATAATCAATCCAATCACCATCCCATCTCCAGCCAAGGGAGCCTAAAATGGGAGACTGTATTATGTTACTAACCAGTTACATCTGTGTTCAGTCATAAAAACAGAGAGCACCAAGAGAGAGCAGTGTTCAGGTTATATTCCTTGTTCCAGGAGTGGTGGACTTTCTTATCAAATCTCTCCTGATGGCACAGTTCTTAAAATGTCTGGATGTTACCTTACGCATAAGCTAATATCATAATTCCTGCTATTGGGAAGCTATCTATTGAGCAATCCCTTTTGTCACATTTATCTGAGAAACCACAATTGAAGAAGAAAAACATAACTTGCCTAGTGTCTACATATGAAGCATTCTATCACAGCCTCATCAGGTTTATACCATCCCATATAAAAGAAATACAACTTGAAAGGCAATATCTTTGCCTTAATTTGCTTGGAGATAAGGTATTTTTCTCTGAGGTTTGGGAGGGGCTCTTTTTTCCCACTTTAGTGGCCTACAGAGCCTTACGTACAGCCTGCCAGCAAATTGAAAGTGGAGTGAGAGTGATTCTTTCTGGTGATGAGACTGCCTGTATTAGTTGTGTGGGTGTGATGTTTCAAGAGTCTGTTTCAATGTTTATTGGTCACATATTGGTCTGTGCTCCCTTCATGGGCCACTGATCAAGTATCAGGAATATGTGTATTACCCCATTCTCTACACTGATGTTTGTCTGGGCTTTATAATGCATGAATGCATCTATGGTTTTGGTAAATGATATGCTCATCTAGTGTTGTGTTATATGACTCAAGATTTATCTCTTCAACATATGTAGCTTCCTTCCAAGTCCACAATTTGGCCTGAGGAAACAGTTTGATCCTGACAAAGTCTCTGGACTGTAGTACTGGGATGTTGTTGATCATAGTAACTATGGCCTCTGCAGGCGTCTCTTCTTTTTGTCTTGTTGCTCCTTCCACCAATACTGATTGTACAAAGGTGTTTCAGAAACTAATGACAAAATGACTGTCCATGCTGTATGTCTGTGACAAAGTGGGAGACTTATGCAGCAGTACAAAATACTGATGGTGGCATTGTCGACTGCATTCATCATTTGTGACTGTGATCCAGTAACTGATCATTGCACACAAAATGGTTTTATTTCAAAATTATTGTTACTATTGGAAATGCCATCACATCGTAGTTTGTGACTGCAGGCACTAGGGTATGCAGTGGCCTACTGTCCAAAAGCACACAGCTTGGGTTATCATGCCTACTGGCATGCTTTTTAGCGTTGTCTTTGATAGTCACTGTGTTGCAGTATCTGCTATTTTGCCTGCTTCCCAGAATTCTGAATAGATATCGGTGATAATGAAGTAGTTTGAAAGGTTTGCAGTGAAAATCCTTCCCTACTTCCCCTCAAGGTCTCTTTAGGATGTTTGGTATTTTCATCATCTCTCTTTGCTGCTTGGCCTTTATTTCCCTGCATCTCATATGTACTCATCAGTTCCCTTGCATCTTTGGTTGTGTTTGGCCGGCATATGGCAAAACTGGATTCCAATGTACAGCTGGATTCCAACATATAGGGTTCTGTTCCAAAAAGGCTTTGATGTATTCTTGAGAGAGTTTCTGTTCTTTAATGATCTGTTATGACTCAAGTGCCATTATAAAGAACACTGTGTTGTATGCTCAACTCATTTTAAGAGTCCCAGTAATCTTGAAAGGCAGGTGGGACTTTTCCTCTGGTGCTTGGCTGTCCAGACAGAATGGTGAATACAAGCACATGTAAATCTTTGTCTTGTTTAGTTAGTTCTTGGATTCTCTCCAGACCCTGCCTTGAAACTGGCACAGAACTGACATAGCTGATGTTTCCTGTGTCTTTCTATGATTTCTGAATTTCTACATGGTGGAGGATCTTGTAATTGTGTTTGGTTGTTGTGCTCTCATGTTGCCACGCTACACTGGATAAGAAGTTAGCTGTTTGAATCTCAGTCCTTTTCTTGAAGCACGCATCAAAGTTATGTAAGATGTAGTACTGCAATGTCAATAGCATGAATTGAAAGTGTTTTGAGGCTCCTAAGTTCTGACCTTATTGAAAAATGGATTATAGTGGATTGAGGTCTTGTTCAACCCATATTCGATATTTGAATATACTTAGTAGGACTGTGCAAAGTGGCTAGTATTTGCTTCGGATTCGGCCACTTCGGGGGACAGTGATTCAATTCAGTGATTTCAATCACTGTCCTGAATTGATTTGGCCGAATCTGATTGGGAAATTCAGCCACTGCTAAATCAGCCGAAGAATCTCTGAATCAAACAGGGCCCATCCCCTGCCCACTCTCCCAGCCCCATCAATGGCTGCCCCACCCAGCCCCAGCTCCCAGCTCTTTAAAAAAACCAAACAACCCCCCCATTCTGCCCTGCATGCATGGGGGGCTCTGCCACGAGCCCCCAGAAGCCCCGATGGTTGCTGCAGCACCCAGTGAGTGTGGGGCTTTTTGTTTTTTAAAGAACCAGGAGCTGGGGCTGAGCGGGGTAGCCATGGGGGGAGGGGGGCTAGGAGAGTGGGCAGGGATCGGGGGAGTTCAGAGGAGCTGGGGGAGCAGGCAGGGGATGGGGCTTGGCAGGGATCCCCCATGGTCCCCTCTCCCCTCCTCCAGTCCTGCATCTCACCCCCTACTTACAGGTGTGGAGTTTGGGTCCAGCTCCCTGTGGCGGTGAGTGGGGACTGCCTGAATCTCCAAAGCTCTCCGAATCTTTTCTGAATCAATTCAGACCTTTTTATTGGTCTCCTGATTAGATTCAGATTTGGAGATTTGGCTGCCGAATCAAGCTAAATCTCCTCCGAATCGAATCAGCACCCGAAGCTTCGCACAGCGCTAATACTCAGGAAACTTTTCTCAAGATTATTGCAAGACAGTCCTTTTCCGTTTGGTCTTATCTTTATTCCACTGATAGTAATAACCAAAGATAATAATTGATACTTTTGTAGGAGTGAGACCCAAGACCCATCTCATAGGATGGGGGAGTTGTTTAACAGGTCCTAGATATGACTGTATTATGTTGTGGTAACCATGTCCTTCCTGCAGGCTTATTCATTCATAGCCTTAGGGGTTTTCAGCTCTTGGAAACCTTTTTTTCTTGGATATTGTATAAATCCTACCAGTCTCTGAACTGAGTGGATATCTTTAGGTGTGGCTATTTGGTCTATGGTGGTTAACTTTTGATCATAGTCTATGGAAGATCTACCCCTGGGATTGTCTCCCATAAACTGTTGAAACAATAACACCTTTATTTTTTTAAATCCATATTTAGATTCTCTGGCTCTTTCCATCAGACAGGGGAGGTTAGGTTATGCCACAGTTTTTCTTATGCTGTGTCTGTTTCCACACAACCAAATGCCATCATCTAGGATACTGACCCCTCTGAGTTCCATTAGTTCATGTTGTTCATGGCATTGATGTTCTTCTGCTGCTGGATTGTTCCACCATCCATCTACATCTACATCTACATCTACATCTACATCTACATCTACATCTTTTTGTGCAATATCCAAAATGTGAGGAGATCGTGGTTCTCCTTTTCCAGGAGCACTGCCTGAAATCTGCCTTTGCCCCAAGGAACTGAAAATGTTTTCCTTTTGCCACCTTGAGTAATATTTTATCAGTTGCAGTTATTTGGTACTAGGTCCTTTGCTTAGGTGGCTTGGACTGGGCAAATATTTAGCTTGCCTAGCTTCTTTGTGGCAGGCTGCCTGGCAGGCTCACTGGCAGTCCTGATTCTTAGCTTAAGCCCAAAGGGATCGGGCTCCCATTGGTGGAGCCACCAATCAGGGAATGGCAGAACAAAGGCAGCCCTGCCCTGACCCAGGGGCAAGGTGAGAATGAGGACCTGAAAGAGAACTAACCCCTCGAGCTGCCTGATTGGTTCATTCCCAATCTGGGGGTGGAGCCTCCAAAAGGAATAAAAAGCCAGTGTGCCCAGCACACAGGTGTCTTTGACAAGACATGATGAAGAAGGCTTATGAAGAGCTGTTGTAGCTGACTGGTGGGGCACAGCAGTTGCCCCAGAAGCACCCAGAAGATGTCTTCGTCAAAGGGGAAGCAGCAAGTGGCTGCATCCCAGCCCTGCTTCAGAGAAAGCCATGATGATGGGGCACAGGTCAGTGCATGGAGAGTCCGGGACCAAATGGGACTATGGCAGCTGCATGAGGCAGTATGGGGCCCGAACCCCACATGAGGCAGGGGCAGAAGCTTCGGTGCGTGGACTGGCGCACAGGGCTGGAGAGCTGGTGCGTGGAACGATGCGTGGAGATCCCAGAAGTGGATGGGACCATGGCAGCTGCACAAGGCAGCGCGAGTCCCCAATCCTGCATGAAGCAGGAACTGGGCCATTGGTGCATGGCCATAGAGTTGATGGGATGCTGGGGCTTCACTAGGCAGTGTAGACCTTTCCCCCCCTTCACCTGCATGAGGCCAGTGCCCCTTCAGTGCACAGGCCGATATGTGGGGAGGAAGGTGGGATGGCTGGCCAGAAGAGCTGTATGAAACAGCTTGGGCCTTTTTTCTGTGAGCAGTGCAGGTCAACCACCCCAGCAAGGGGGAGGGATGCCTTGCCCCAACACGCAGCTGAAGACGACCCCCCCTTCAAAAAACTGCGGGAGTCATGAGTCTCCCAGGAAGGGATTCCCACAAGGGAGGAGGGGGCGCTCCCCACTGTGGGCAGTTGAGGGGAAGCCCCTGACAGGAGGGGACAATTCACCCTGGGACATAAAAAGGGATCTTAGTTTCTTGTTTGTTATCGGGGGAGGGGTTTGCCTGGTTTAGGACCCTGCCTAGCTGAGTAACCTAGAAAGGGTAATGGTGTTTTATTAGGTGTCGGGGTTCCTGCTTGGATTGTTATTTCTTCTTTGGGCACAGCTGCTGTGCCACAGTTGGGTTCTGTTTTTTCCATGCTGCTGAGATTCTTGTTGTTACCCTGTGTCTTTATTGTTGCATTCAAAGAGGATTATAAGATGCCCTGTATTCGTATTTATGGTTTTGATTATTTTATGCATATGTGTTCTATTTGATGTAACCGTATTGCATATGTTTATGTATTATCCTGTCATTGTTAGGTATTCCTGTCATTAGTGTAACCTTATTATGTATGTTTAATTACTGACCCATCTCTGCCTATTATTCTTGTTATTGGTTTGTTGATTAACCTCCATTTTCTTCACTGAGTGCCCCCTTCCCCTGTGGCCTGGAGGGCCCTGACAAGGGGCAGTGACTGTAGGCTAACCCAAAAGCCACCGGGTACTAGGCCTATGCTTGAGTTCCGGGTTAATTAGAGCTTTTGTTTGGGTGAATGCATATTTGTAAAGCATATATATATATATATATATATATATATATATATATATGTGTGTGTGTGTGTGTGTGTGTGTGGGTATGGGTGTGGGTGTGTGTGTGTATGCATGTGTATGCATATATATGTAAGTTTATGGCTGTAAGTCATCTATTAATGAGCAACATTAAACCTGTACATAGTTAAGAATCACTGACTCCTGGTTTGCTCTGCTCTGCTCTGCTCTGAAGAGAAGGAGGTGAGCTGGCCTGCAGTTAGGCAGCCATGCTTCCCAGAGCATTCACACTTCCACTAACATCCCTTCCATTTGAAGAGTGGCTACCTTCTACGTACCACCCCAGTTACATCTTAATGACTACCACACTGCCTATCCAGCTTGTGGGCTCTGTGATTTTAGCAATGATGCCCGCTTATTCCAAGTGCATTATGACCACCATAGTTTCCATCCTTTTTTTAATGCAATGCATGCTTTGCAAGTTAGCTATTTCTCTTTTACCAATGTATCTGTTTCTAGGTGTAACATGCTTGAGAAACATCCCTGTCTTTCAGAAGCTTATTAACAATCTATTAGTAGGGCTGTGCGAAACAGCACTGTTTCATTTCAACTTGTGTTTTGATGTTTTGATGGAACAGTGTTTTGTTTTGAATTTTATTTTGATTCAAAACTGCTGTTCCATTTTGTTTCGTCGAAACAATTTAGCTGTTTAGACGCTGTTTAAAAGTTTCGCCCATAAGCTATAATGGGGAAGCTCAAAACAGCTTATAACTTTGACATTTCTGGCCTGATTTAGATGAACCTTGCAGGAATGGTAACCCCATCTGAGGGCACAAAGCCTGCCAAGTTTCAAGGAGACAGGTGCAGGGGCTTCAGAGAAACTACACCTCAGAGTCTTGAAAGCAAAACGCATGTCACATGTATGTGTTAAGCCACAGCAGAGTCAGGACTGCAGGGGTGATGGCCCCTGTGGAGGCCACAAAGCCTGCCAAGTTTCAAGGAGATAGGTGCAGGGGTTTGGGGGAAACTGCACCTCAAGCTGAGGACAAACAAAACTTGTGACATGGGTGACACTGTGTGTGTGTTAAGGCGCAGTGGGGTGAAAGCTGCAGGGATGATAGCCCCTGCTGAGGCCACAAAGCCTGCCGGCTTTCAGGGTGATTGGTGCAGGGCTTCTGGGTTCTGGGGCCCTGCACCTCTGGCTGCTGACAGGCAAAATTCATGGCATGGGTGCTTATGCAGCTGACTGTGTCTGTCTTAGGGCACAGGGGGGTCAAAACTGCAGGCCTGCTAGGCCCTGCCGCAGCCACAAAGCCTGCCAGCTGTCAAGGAGATTGGTGCAGGGGGAGTCTGGGTTCTGGGGCCTGCACCTCTAGCTGCTGACAGGCAACACTCATGACATGGGTGGGTCACACTGTGTGCGTGTTAAGGTGCGCCTTCACTCAACTGACACCAAGGCAGAAAGCAGGGCAGTTCAAACAATGCTGCCTTCTTTGCAGTTTTTCCATCCCTCCCCCAGAGCACTGGGATTGGAAGGGACCTCAGGGAAGGGTGACAGTCACTGGCCAGCTACACAGTCAATAATGAGAGCAATCCTTCCCCCCGACCCACTCCCACTCCTTACTTTAGTTTCTGTTCCCTGCAGACAAGCCCAGCTTGAGCTTCGAAACTCAAAACGTTTAGAAAATTTCAAAACGTTTTGACTTGCCTCATTTCATTTTGAGGCTGTTTTGAAGCTCTCTGTTTCATTTTGATTTTACTGTTTTGAGCTCAAAATGAGTGAAAACAGTGTCAAAACAAAACTGCTGGTGAAATTTCGCACAGCCCTATTTATTAGCAGGTTCAGCACAGGGATGCCAAAGTGAACTGTCTGCCTTGGAAGTTTGTTTGTTTTTCATAAAATCATAGAAAAAGAGGGTTGGAAGGGACGTTGGAAGGTCATTTCTGTCCAACCTCCTGCTCAAAGCAGGATCAGCCTCAACTAGATCATCCCAGCTAAGGCTTGGTCTAGCCAGGTCTTCAAAACCTCCAAGGATGGAGAGTCCACAACCTCTCTAGGTAACCTCTTTCAGTGTTTTACTAGTGAGAAAGTTTTTCATAATAGCTGTCCTCAACTTTCCTTGCTGCAACTTGAGCCCATTGCTCCTTGTTCTGTCATCTGCCACCGCTGCGGACAGTCCAGCTCCATCTTCTTTGGAACCCCACTGCAGGGAGTTGTAAGCAGCTATTGAATTTCCCCCTTGGTCTCGTCCTCTCCAGAATAAATAAGCCCACTTCTCACAGCTTCTCCTCACAAGTCATGTGCCCCAGCCCCTGAATCATTTTTGTTGAGCTCCACTGGACTCTCTCCAATTTGCCCATATCCTTTCTGTAGTGGGGGGCCCAAAGCTGGACACAGTACTTCTGTTGTGGCTTCACCAGATCACTTCCCTCGATCTACTGACAAAGATTGTACCAATGCAGGTCCTCCCTCCTTCCCTTCTTGAAGATGGGTGCAACATTGGACCTCTTCCAGTCCTGCGGGACCTCTCCGGAGCACCATGAGTTGATTCTTTGAAGACCTGCTCCATGATTTTTCCAGGGACTGAGGTGAGGCTGACCAGTCTGTAGTTCCCTAAATCCTTCCTTCTTCCCTTTTTTAAAGATGGGCACTATATTTGCCCTTTTCCAATCACCTGGGACCTCCCCCAATCACCATGAGTTTTCAAAGATGATGGCCAGTTGCTTTGCAGTTACATTGGGCAACTCCCTCAGCTCCCTTGGATGCATTGCATCCAGCCCCATGGGCTTGTATATGTACAGCTTTTCTAATTTATCCCTAATCTGTTCTTTTGCTGCTGTTGACTGTTCACCTTCTCCCCAAACTGTGTTGACTGGTGCAGCAGTCTGGGAGCTGCCCTTGCCTGTGAAGACTGAGGTGAAAAAGGCATTCTGTACTTCAGCCTTTTCCTCAATACCTGCACTCGGTTGCCTCTCCCACTGAGTAAGGGACCCACACTTCCCTTGGTCTTTCTCTTGTTGCTGACATACTTGTAGCACCCCTTCTTGTTACCCTTCATGTCCCTGGCTTGCTGCAACTCCAATTGTGCTTTGGCCTTCCTGACTTCATCCCGGCATGCCCAAACAATTCTCTTATATTCTTCCCTAGTTATTTGTCCAATTTTCCATTTCTTATAAGCTTCCTTTTTGTGATTTAGTGTACCAGAGAGTTCCCTGCTAAGCCAAGCTGGTCTCCTGTTATACTTTCTAGTCTTCCTGCACATTGGGATGATTTGTTCCTGCACTCTCAGTAAGGCTCTTTAAAAGTACAGCCAGCTCTTCTGGACTGCTCTCCCCCTCAGACTGGCTTCCCATGGGATCCTGCCCACAAGTTCCCTAAGTGAGTCGAAGTCTGCTTTTCTGAAATCCAGGATCCTTACTCTGCTGCTCTCCATCCTTCCTTTCCTTAGGATCCTGAACTCAATCATCTTGTGGTTTTGCTAATGTGTCTGTTATATAGATAATTTTTTCCAGGTTTAGTGTCCCTAGGTTTATGAGTTACTTGGCTTCAGCTGAATGCGGTTGCTTCTGAGTTGTCTGCATTACCTGAAAGTTTGCCCTGTGTATTTTTTATAGCTTGCAATTTACACTGACCTTGGTGGTATTTTAATTTTATCATATAATTTCAATGTGATATTACTTGGTGGAAATTTTCTGTAGCTGAGGAAGTCACTGTAGCCTATCACATTAACTGATGTCCCGTTCAACATTCAGTTGCCTATTGGTTTATTTGATGCTGCATCTGGAGGTAACCTGAGCTTTACAAACCATTTGATTTGAATGGTTTGTTCTGCATTGCTATATGTGTACAATATCTCATTGTCTTCTTAATCATGGCTTGCTTCCTTGCTGTGATGAACGTATTTGCAAGCTTTGTTATACTCTGTCCTGTCACAATTATTACATATGGCCCTGATTTGTGGAACATTTTCCATTGTTTGTTTATCATGCTTATGATATTAATGCCTGCAGGACAAACATGAATGGGTCCCCATGGAGCTAGGCTGTGTATTTCACAGAGGACAAGATGTCTCTACTACAAGGAGCTTGCAATATAAATATATAAAAATACCAGGCACAGAGTGGAGGGAAGGGCTGAACAGACAAGAAGAGTATACAGTTGGGATGGGGATAGTAGCTTTGGGGTACTGAGGGGGTATGGGGAGGGGCATCGGGCATGTTCTTGTGGAGCAGAGATGTAACTTGAAGTGTTGGTTTCCTGAGTATGGTGTGCATATGAATACAGGCTGGAGTGGTGGCACTAAGCATGATGGCACTGCATGGTGGCACAGGCTGCATGGTGGCACTAAGCATGATGGTAGAACCCCATACTTAGGATGGTGGTACCTACACGCCAAACAAGAATGGGTCCCCATTCTCTCCTTCCCTCTCAGAAGGAACATGGAGCTGGTGCCCACCTTGCCCACTCCATGCAGAGACTGTGGGGGCAGATAGAGAGGAGGAAAGAGCACATAATCAAAATGCAGGGTGTGGGGGTTTAGCCCAGGCATAGATAGCCAGGCCTGTGGTAGGCCACCAGGAGCAACCTTGGGGTCAGCAGCATGGGGGCACAGGTTACCAGAGCTGAGAGGGGAGATCCAAAAGACAGTCTGAAACGTAAACTGAGGTCAGGAGCCAGAGAACCAAGATCAGGGTCAAGGAAGTCAAACTGAGTTGGGATGCTGGGGAAGCCAGAGAGAGCAGAGCCAGTGCTGGTTCAGGGACGATCCAAGATCAGGGTCAGAGATAGACAAAGCTGAGTCAGGAGCCAGGAGAAAGCAGTGAACATGAGGCTGGCCAGAACTGAGGCTGTGTGAAGTCATGCATGCATCCTGAGGCTGCAGGTGTGCTTATAAGGGGTGAGTGGCACTTTCAGCAGCCAATCCAGCTGCAGATAGGATGACCACCTTTTCCACAGGGGAAGGCGGGACACATGCCCCCCTTCACAGGTCCTTCCCCCCTCCTTCCCTCACTGTGGAGGCCTCAATCTGCCCCCCCACCCCCTTCCCTATACCTTCTCCCCACCATTCATTTACCTGCGGGGAGCTGCTCTTACTGGCTTAGTTTCCTGGCCTTGTGCATGTGTGTGGGTGTCCACATGCATGAAGTGCCCCCCGCATCCCACTCCTGGCAGCCCCTTGCAGCCTGGAATGCTGCCAGTCTGCAAAGGGCAAGCCACTGTTTCTAGATCCCTGCAGATGCTGCGAATCTGGGACAAATGCTGTCCTGGAGTTATTTGGGGTGTTTTTCCTCCTGTTTTTTAGGTTTTCTCTTTGGCATTTGGTGAGACATCTGGATATGCTCTACTCAGGCTCTGCCTCCAGACACAAACCTGGGTTTTCATCTATCTACAGGCCATGGTGGAGGTAGCATGGGCTGGCTGAGGAGTTCTGCTTGATAATGTTGTCCCTAGTACACATTGCAAATTAGTACATCTTTTATGATTTGATCATTGTGTAAGTCAGTCATTCTTCATAGTTTAGCAACACAAGGATCCATTGTTATGCCAAATTCATAACTGTGAATGTTGAAAAGATACCATTTGTAGTTGATATTTTTGTTGGCTGAAAATGCTTTCTTGCTGCCTTCCTAAGGTTTTACGTGCATCATTCCTGTGTGTGCTACTGACATGCCCAGATGGAGCTGGACCCAACGGCAACCTTTTCCCACTACAGCTAGCAGCATAGCTACTTTCATTTGGTTTTTATTTGTATGTAACCCTCTCGCAATTTCATAATTTTCCCATTGTGATTTAAAGAATGTCCATTTGCTAAACATATCCCCTTTCATGTCCATCTGTTTGGGAGCAGGAATTTGGTATGTTGCCATAATTATAATTTTCTCTTTTGTTTTTTGTGTTTCTTGAGTTTCTTCATTCTGCTTTCCTGTATCTGCAGGAGCCAACTCACTTCTGACACCATATCCAGTGTTCAAGGACAAAAGAAAAGAATGCCAAAGCAGTGCAACATCCTGACTTTATCCTTCCTCCACACATGCTGGTTTCCCTTATCGAGTGCTTCCCAGAGGTAGAGCTCTCCAACTTTCTAGCCATAACCCTATATACTCCCATACTGTAATGCCCCCTATTGGGAAGCTAGCTATTGTAACCATCTGTAAAACAAAATGCATTATTGATCTTTTTTCCACACTCTAGCGAAGAGTACATTTTGAAAGTCTTCATCTCAGAGCAGTTTGTTTTTATTCTGCATTTATCAAGGCTAGCCATAATCTGAAAGAGCAAAGCAAGCCTTTAAAAGGAGACCAATGTCAATAAAATACAGAGAAAGAAGTGGTTGAATATGCCATATTTATTTATTTTTTTAAAAGGAAAACCTAGAGAAAAATAATTTCAAATTAGTGGTGTGCCATGCCTTCAAGGTAGAAAAATCAACTGGATGTAGTGCCTCATTATAATTCAGGGAATCATGCTGGCAATGTCTTAGTAGATACCTTTTTGAAACGTATAAGCAGGTGTTCATTTTCTGAAGAGATAGTGCAGCATAGTGTATATAGTATTGGCTTGGGAATCACATGACCTGCGTAATATTATTTCTTTTGCTCTCGTTCTGCGATGTGACATTGGTCACGTTGCTTCACTCCTTACGTGCCCCCGCTTTCCTCCTGCTTTCCCATTCAGGTAGTGAAGTAACAATTCTGAGCTCCTTTCTATGTGTTTTGAGGATGTGCAGATGAAAAGCACTTTGCAGGACCTAAGTATTGTTGTATTATCTTATTCTATAGCAACTCTTTTGCCATCGTCCTCATGATAATTTCCAACATCATTCAGTGGTGCATTAAATGATACAGAAAGCATCTGTCACATGTAGTTTGTTTATCCGCTCCCCCACTCATGACATGAGGAGCTGTGTGGGCAGTGCTGTTTTGTTTTTATTGAGGTTGTTGTTTTTTTAAATACTTTATGTGTCCACAGTGTGTTTATATTATTGAAAACAAGGCTGAAGAAGCTACGTCTTGCTTGTAGCTGTTCTTAGTCACTGTGGGGTTCGCTGCATAGTTTTGGACTGGTCCCTAGGAAAACTTGGTATGCTTAAGCTGAGGAATCTACACAAATCATATTTGAATCAACGCATTTTTGGAAAATTCTCCAGGATATTTCATCACTCAGAGCACAAGATCATGCATCTTGAGATGATTACTCAAACTTCCAGATGCTCAGCATGACAGTCTAGACAACTTAGTTGAAGAAGAGGAGCGAAGAAAGCAGTTGGACTGGTGTAGACAAGAAAGCCCCTGTAATGGATGGTTTTCAGGCAGTTTTATTCAAGATATCCATACTCTTCTGTTCCTAATACTCCAGAAATACCAGAATGATTCTCAGATGCCTGTGTAGTGCATAAGCAACCTTGATAGAATTTGGCCCTGAAGCTCTTTCTAAAACCAGGTCTGAGTCTGAAATCTTACTGGCTCTAGAGGGGGATAAGAACCGCCTTGCAGCAGTGTTATTCTAATACATCATCACTTCATTGTGGTTGGTGTCCTGCAGCCACATTGCATGGGTTTTATTCAGACATATTATTTGAGAGCAGTGATGACAGGATCTTATTCAAGGGAGGTGGAAATGTATGATTTCTCATACATGTAAGCATCCCAATCAAGTTGTGTATTTAATGCATTACACAGTGCCCAGTAAGGTAGGATAACAGGCGTTCTTTTTTTCATATAAGACCTTAAATGAGGGTTTGACTGTGCTGAGTGAACCTAAGCTTTTGTTCAGTTTGTCCTGCAACTCATGGCTAAGTAGGTTGATTAGGTCTCCTGCAACCTTAATTTACTACTAATAAATAGGGATCAATCAATACAGCAGTAACAAGACCCGATTCTGCTAATTTGATTCATATTTAATAGGACTTAACTCTAAAACGGATCTTATTGTTATTTACAGAGCAATCTACTGGGAAAGATACTATTCAGTGCAAACCCATGCGGGAGCAGTGGCCCCAAGGACAGATGAGCTATCCTTTGAAAGAAAATAAGAGAATTGTTTATATATTTTGTGACTGATGCTAAGAGATCTTCCAAGAATTATTTATGAGAACTAGAAAATGCATTGGGAGAAACACTAGAATGGCCCACTTCCAGTTATCTCCTAGGCTAGGTTTGGTGCTTAGTTTGAAATTGGAGTTTCTTTCCTTTGGAGAAATGAAAGATAAAATAAGAGACTTTCTTTTAACCAAAAGTAAAATCCACCCTGTAAGAAGAATGTGAGTGTTTGGGGAATGGAGGTGGCTATTGACTGAGTAGCAGCTTTCGAAACTGAATCAAAATAATCTTGCTGAGAACAGAAAATTACTTCTCTAACAAGGCTTTCGCTAATCCACCATATTAGTTAAAGAAATTTTGAGAAGATGATTTGGATAATCTGGAGAATCATTTTCAATATGAATCCATTCTGTGATGTTTAGGGCATGAACAAAGATCCATCATCCCTGCCTCTCACAAGCTGTTTTCTGATGCTGTTAGATCCCATGAATTTCTCCTCTGACAGTCTTGTTTGGAGCACATCGTCAGCTTAGCTACTTTTGGGTGTACTACCCGTTGCCCAATGGCACACTTACCATGGAAACCCATGGACTCATAGAGGTGACAAATTTATCCAAAAGCTGTGGGATGGTACTGATGGGAGACTTCAATTTTCCAGACATCTGCTGGAAGAACAATGCAGCCAAACATAAAATGTTAAGCCAGTTCCTAACTTGTGTAAAAGATAAGTTTCTGTTCCAGAAAGAAGGATACAACTATTTTGGATCTTGTTTTGACCAGTAGGGAAGAACTGGTAGAGGCTGTGAAGGTGATGAGCAATTTGGAAGAAGTAATCACTATATGATAGAATTTCACATCCTGAGACAGGGAAAGCATGAAGTCAGCAAAACTAGGATGCTAGATTTCAAAAAGACATACAAAAAACTAGAACTCTTGGTTCCAAAATGATACCTTTTATTAGACCAGTTGGAAAATGGCAAGAAAATTGTCCTTTTCTGCAAGCTTTCGGGATCAAAGTCCCTTCGTCAGGCTCTGGGAAAAATGTAGATGGTACAAGATGGTAAAAAGTCCCCAAAGGTAGGAAATAAACTTCATTTTTGCACAGAGGGAGCTGAAGATGGAAGTCTGTCCCTCTGGGTCCATGAGTGTCTTTGTGAGCTGTGCTGAGTAGCTCTTCGATGTGTAGATCAGGTAGAATTCCTTCCCTGGAAGTGTCAGATGGCTGGCAGGGAGGTAAAAAAAAAACCAACCTTCCTTGTTGTTCTGTAATGAAGTTTAAAATCCAAAATTGGCTAAAATTCAGCATCTTCAATGTTTCAGGGGTGTACTTGGTAGCTGTGTTGGACTGAGACAAAAAGACATACAAAAAACTAGAACTCTTGGTTCCAAAATGATACCTTTTATTAGACCGGATTTCAAAAAGGCAGATTTCACCTGACTCAAGAAGCTAACAGGCATGGTGCCATGGGAAGAGAGACGGAGGGATAAACACACCTGGAAGGGCTGGGAGCTTCTAAAAGGCACAGTACTGAAAGCCTAACAAGCAACTGTTCTGACACAATGAAAGTGCAATAAAAATGGTAAGAGTCCAATGTGTCTGCACAAGGAGCTTCTAGGATGCCTCAAATGCAAAAGGAAAGCATCCAGGCAATGAAAAACCAGGAAGGCCACCAAGGTCAACTGGGCAGGTCACCAGGAAATATATTGCAAGAACCTGCAGGGACAAAAACAGTTAGGCAAAGATAAAGAAAGAGCTGCATGTGGCAAAGGAGACTGAAGACAACAAGAAGAGGTTTTGTAAGTACATTGACCAGGAAAGAAAGACCAAGAAAGCCATGAGTCCACTGATAAATAGTCAGGGGGAACTTTTAACAGAATATATAAGGAAAGCAGAGCTACTCAACAGCTACTTTGCTTCAGTCTTCAGAAAAAAAAACATTAAGCTGTAGCCAGACACCTGAAAAGGATTATTTGGATAAGGAAGGGGAGAACCTGAGGCATGAAATAACAAGAGAGACTATCAGAGAGCTTTTGATGGATCTGAATGAGCTCAAGTCAGCAAGACGAGATGAACTTGAACGTGTGACCCAGAAGTTTGCCTTCTGTACTTTATAACTTGGTTGAAAACTCTGATAAACATCCGCCTTTGATAGCAATCCATTCAATTTAATGTCTAGTTGTTGCTTGGGTTGTACACTGCTGATGACATTCATAAGTGTGGCTGTACTTCTGGTGGACTTCCAGCCTTCACATCCATGTATTAAGGTAGAAAAAACATTTGAATTCAGAATTTACCCAAATTCTGTAGAATTGTGGACCCAATTTTGTTTAAGATGATAAATGTGGCTTCACATTTCTCAACCACCTTGTCAATCAGTAATGTTGTTTTCTTTTGGACCTTCCCATTGGCTTACTCATAATTGCCAAGAGATATGCATTGACCCACATTCTAACGTGATGCTCAAGTTATGGGACACTGTGGTTATCTTGCTCTTCTGGATAGTATTTCAGTCTTTTCTTGCATATTGATTGAACCATACTTTAGATGACCTATACCATCATCAAAATCTAAATCTAATCTACTGCTACTGAGCCACGTGATACTTGTGTCCATCCATGTTTTATTTTCTCTTAATGAAGTCAGTGACAACGATAAACAAGAGACGTTAGAGAATAAATCCTCATTTAACTCTACCATACTACCATATTCATCCAAATTTATAAACTTTAAATGTACAAGCTTCACATTGATTTAAAAGCTTGAAGACATCCATTCTTTTGCTAATGCAGCATAATATATCAAGGTACTCCAGGCTGAATTGAAGTCAAATGCTTTCTTGAAACATGAAATTTATAAGTGATTACTTTTTGTTATTTGCTGCTCTAATTCAATACAAATCTGGTTGAAATGTGATCTTCCAGGTCAAAAGAGAGTCTGCTCTTCCTTCGTCTTTGCTTCAGCTGTTTCTGCATTCTGTTTGAGATGGTACTGCCTGTCTGTAAAAGACATGTAAGATCTTGCCAATTATTGCAGTCAATTAAATAACTTCTCTTGGCAGTTTGACTACAATGCCATTATTTTCATTGTTATGGAAAAAAATTTCTGGCCCCATCCTTTATTGAAAAATTTGATTTTTTTTTTTTTTTTTATCCTTAGTCTCATCAGAATAAGCTTTCATTATTTCCCTGGTGACTTGGTTTCCATCTGTAGCTTTCCTAGGTTTAAAATTTTATTGTGGTAACTTTTTTCACATCTTCATTTGTAATGTGATATGCAGCAATATCTAGCTTGGGATGTTTAGCTTCTCAGCCAAAGCCAGTATGTGACACTTGCCTGTGCAGCATCTCTTGAAAATGTTCTGGTCATTACTCTCTTTGTTCTTTTTCTGTTGTTAAGATCTTTATTTACCCTTAACAGGTGCTCCAGCGATTGTAAATTTACTGGTTAGAATCTTATTGAGTTGATAAAGTGTTTTTCAATCACCACTTTCAGTGACCACTTCAACTTCTTTGGTGACCTTATCCAGGATTTTCCTTGTCTTTTCTTGCACTTTTAAAAAAATGTGTTGTCCTTTGTTTCATACACATTTTAGCTCCTGATTTTTTGGGAAGTTTTTTGGGGGGAGTGGGAGTGAAAGTTTGATCTGGTTTCCTTTCTTTATTACATACACTTCTCCCACTTCTCACTTGTCCTATAGTGCTTCAGCACAGAAAGAATCGTGACATGTTGATGTTGAGTTCTGATGGTGCATCTAGTGTTTATCAGGGTTGTGCGAAGCTTTGGGTGCTGATGCAACTCGGAGGAGAGCCAGCCTGATTCGGTGGCCAACACTCTGAATCCAAATCAAATCAGGAGACCAATTAAAAGGTGCGAATCGATTTGAAGCTCTCCGCTGCCGCAGGGATCTGGATCCGGTCTCTCTGCTGCTAAGTAGGGGGCGTGGGAGGGAAGTTGGAGGGGAGGAAGGGACAATGGGGTGACCCCTGCCAGGCCCCATCTCCTGCCTGCTCCCTGAGTGCCCCTGACACTGCCTCCTGTTCCAGTGCTCTCATGGCTGCCCCACCCAGCCCCAGCTCCCGGCTCTTTAAAAAGATCCTCACCAACCCCCACTGCCTCATGCTGCATGGGGGCTCTGCCACAAGCACCCCCCCCCCACCCGGCCCCAGTTCCCGGTTCTTAAAAAAAAAAAAGAAGCTGCACACTCATTGGTTGCTGCAGCAGCTGTTGGGGCTTTTAGGGGCTCATGGCAGAGCCCCCCATGCAGCGTGGGGCAGTGGGGGTAGTGGGGATCGCCCCCCCCCTTTCCTGGCAGCAGCCGGTGAGTGCGGGGCTTTTTAAAAATATTCATAGATTCATAGATGTTAGGTTCATAGATTCATAGATGTTAGGGTCGGAAGGGACCTCAATAGATCATCGAGTCTGACCCCCTGCATAGGCAGGAAAGAGTGCTGGGTTCAGGTGACCCCAGCTAGATGCCTATCTAACCTCCTCTTGAAGACCCCCAGGGTAGGGGAGAGCACCACCTCCCTTGGGAGCCCATTCCAGACCTTGGCCACTCTAACTGTGAAGATCTTCCTAATGTCTAGTCTAAATCTGCTCTCTGCTAGCTTGTGGCCATTATTTCTTGTAACCCCTGGAGGCGCCTTAGTGAATAAAGCCTCACCAATTCCCTTCTGTGCCCCTGTGATGAACTTATAGGCAGCCACAAGGTCACCTCTCAACCTTCTCTTGCGGAGGCTAAAAAGGTCCAGGTTCTCTAGTCTCTCCTCGTAGGGCTTGGCCTGCAAGCCCTTAACCATACGAGTGGCCCTTCTCTGGACCCTCTCCAGGTTATCCACTTCTCTCTTGAAGTGTGGCACCCAAATCTGCATGCAGTACTCCAACTGTGGTCTGACCAGCGCCCGATAGAGGGGAAGTATCACCTCCTTGGATCTGTTTGTCATGCATCTGCTGATGCAGGATAAAGTGCCGTTAGCTTTTCTGATGGCTTTGTCACACTGTTGACTCATGTTCATCTTGGAGTCCACCAGGACTCCAAGATCCCTTTCTGCTTCCGTGCCACCAAGCAGGTCATTTCCTAGACAGTAGGTGTGCTGGACATTTTTCCTCCCTAGGTGCAGCACTTTGCATTTCTCCTTGTTGAACTGCATTCTATTGTTTTCTGCCCACTTGTCCAACCTGTCCAGGTCTGCTTGCAGCTGTTCCCTGCCCTCTGGCGTGTCCACTTCTCCCCATAGCTTTGTGTCATCTGCAAACTTGGACAGAGTACACTTCACTCCCTCGTCCAAGTTGCTGATGAAGACATTAAAGAGTATTGGTCCAAGGGCCGAGCCCTGCGGGACCCCACTGCCCACACCCTTCCAGGTTGAAACCGACCCATCCCCTATGACTCTCTGGGTGCGACCCTCTAGCCAATTTGCCACCCACCGGACTGTGTAGTTCTCCAAGTCACAGCCTCTTAACTTGTTCACTAGAACTTATTATTTTTAAAGAGCTGGGATCTGGAGCAGCCATTGACGGGGCTGGTAGAGTGGGTGAGGGATGGGGCCAATTTAGAGATTCGGCCGATTTGGCAGTGGCTGAATCTCCTAATCAGATTTGGCCAAATTGATTCGGGACAGTGATTCAAATCACCCTGAATCAGCCAACTATGAATCTGAAGCGAATACTAGCCGCTTCACACAGGCCTAGTGATTATAGCACCAGAAATCTATCCTTCATTTCAATTTGAGAAGAGTAATGTAATATCTTTTCTGTTGCTTCTTTGCTATTATTTTTTTGATGCTTTTTGGGCTTTTATTACACATAATTTGTGGTCATTTATGACAAAAGTTCCTCCATATGCTCTGGTGTTCTAAAGAGTCTCTCTGAATCCTAGTGAGTCCACCTGGCAAATTCCAAGTTACTATATGGTATTTTTTGGAGGGAGATATTCCACCACGAGCCCTGGCATGATTTTGTCAGTACTTCACTACTCTGACCCTGGGGAACAAGGCCTTTGTTCCTCCTTTCCTTTCTTCACTTTGATATTATTCTCCTCAACCTTGACATTGAAATCTCACAATCTTAAGTTGATGTCATGCTTGGGAATGTTGTCTATCAGAGTTTGTTGGCAATTACAGAACTGATCTTTGATCTCATCATGGTTGTCTATTGGTGCATAACATTTTATAATTGTCATTTTTATGTATCATATTTGAAACCTAGCTCAAAGCAATCATCGTGTAGTCCCCAAGGAAGGTGGAGAATCACAGTTAATACTGCAATTTTTGTTGTTGTAAGGTTGCATGGACTTTTAGAGAGGGTTTAAAGAAATTACTATAGGTTTGATTATAATTTTTTATTTTTTAGGCAGACATTTTTCATAGCAGCCTACACAATTTCACAGAGAATACTGCATAATGGGTTTATCTCTCTCTTTCTTTCTCTCTTTCTGTGTGTGTGTGTGTGTGTGTGTATGTGTATGTATATATATGTATCTATATGTATGTACGTAGAAAAAACATCATCTTTTAAAACTTACAGAACTTTTTGCATAAGGATATTTTGACCATATTAAAGAAAGTTTTAGAAATTAATTAGGAATTCAAACAGAATTCCTAAAGTTAGTTCAGCTTTTGGAAATCTTTAGGATAGGCTTTGAAACCAGAGAGGCATCACACTCCCATACTGAACCAAAAAAAAATATATATATATAGCAGCTGTGTTCACTTCCTTGCTTTATGTTTGTGGACTGTGGACAACCTACAGCTTCCCTATCCAAAAGTCTGACTCTTTATTTAGGCTGTCTCAAAAAAAATTGAAAGTGAGAGAGGGTAAGACCACATCTTATGTGTGGAAATACTTCAAGAGGCAGTGATGACTGCCATTTCCACTATGATCACTGAAGTGCAGCTGCAGTCAACCTGCCATGTCTTGACAATATCGGATGGGCACTTACCAGAGAACCTTCTCTAGGGTGAGTTGGCTTCTGACAAGCAAAACCATGGTAGTCCCTGCAAATGTATTAAGACCTGTATGAGTGTTCAAGTCAAGGTTTGCAACATTGATTCTTATATCCGTGAGCAATTTCATTAGAACAGGACAATCTGCCACCAGCTAACCTGTATAGGTAGCCCTTTGTCAGAGCCACCACAGTCATGATGTTGAGCTGAAGTACCAGGGGATATGTTTGCTTGTTTTTTAAACTAATCTTATATGATGGTGTGAAGGACTGCACTCTTTCATGAAATAGAACAAAAGACAAGACATGAAACAGTATACCTATATCTTCATTCAATATATATTCCCTTTCTTTCACTGGCTAGGGGCCCCACATCTCAGAACCTTCAGTACCAGTTAACTGGGATTGAAATATAACTGTTTCAGAGGCACACTTATTTCCAGACTGTAAGACAGATGCTCTGTGAGGTCAGCGTACAAGTATCTGTATGGCTTTTTTATATGTTTTGTCCCCATTTACAGATGGACGCAGAAAAACAGCGTGATATTATGTGGGAAATATTATGTGGAAAATAGTTGAGATGGAAGTCTGCTCCTGCATATACCACTCTTCCCATCAATAAACCAGTTCAGTAGAGTGCGCCAATCCAAACCCAAAATTTATCAGCCAGAATCTCATGCCTGCTGTGGCCTCTTTGTGCCATTCATGCACTGCAAGAAGCCTGCAAAAAAGGACTTAACGCTTGCCTCAGAGGGAAACTGAAGTTTTCCTAGGGTGTCTACATGTGATGCTTTCAGTTAATGTACATTAAGGATGTACATCTACATGTGCACACACTTAATGGACATTTTAAATGGTGACTTTAGGCTATTCATGCCTAAATTTGATACTTGCAAATGCAGGTATCAAATTTAGGCACAAATAGTTAAAGCGCATTAACGCACATATAGACGCATTAAAGCACATTAACTCTGTGTGAGTGGACTGACTTGGGATTAACTTCAGTCCCAAATCAGTCCAGACACAGTGTTAATACGCTTTAACATCTGCACGTGTAGGCATCTGCCTAAACCCGCTTAATGTCCATTAAGCTAATGCACATTAAATTTAGGCATGCTCAAATGCATGTGTAGACATGCCCTTAGTGTGTCTCTCTACATAGCCACTATAGAAGGGGAATGCCAGAACATGCACAGAAGTGACCAGATGAGTGACAGGAAGATAGTGACCTCTGAGGCTGATCTAACGTATTATGTCTCTACCTACCTGAAGGAAGGGACAGAAAGCCAACTTTGCCCCAGAAGACTTGCCAAGCAGTGGTCTGGTATTTCTGGTAATTAATTCCAGCCTACCTGGATGAAGGGTAAACAACAGATAACCAGAAGGAGTCCATGATCTAAGAGTTTATCCCTGATATGTGGGTTTATCCCAGGCTGCAAGCTGGAGAGGAAGCCAATAAAGATTCTGTACCGTAGTAACAGGAAATGAGCTTCCTAAACTCTGAACCTACTTTTCCAGAGATGAGGATTGGCTGGGAGGGACTGAATGGGGAACACCTCTTTTGGTCTTTTGTCTACATACTTGGGGCTCTGTAGTTTCTGATTTTTGCCATCTGGAGAGGGTATTTCAGAGGGTGTCTATGCGTGAGGCCATTTACAAAGCAGGTGGGAAACACATGAAAAGGATATAACTTCTTGGTACGGCATATTCTACCCCAATTTTATTTGACAGTTCCATAGTATGATCCATGGTGATTTCTTCAGTTTTATATTGATTCTCGAGGGGACCAGTTGGGTAGGAGTGGGGTGATGATGGGGGGAATGAAGCAAGGAAAATATTCACAGGAGTGATAAAACAGGAATCAGCTCTAATATCACATCTGTCTCTGACGTGTTTTTTCACAGATCAGAAATCAATTAAAGGCAAATTTCACTGGGAACTCTTTAAACAATGTTATATTTCATTAAAGATTATTGCAAGCTCCATCATGCTTGCAGCCCAGGTGTGAATTACAAAATTAGCCTGATCCTTTTAATAATTTCCTCAAAGGTAACATTAGCTCAAGCACTCTGTGTTTAATATGGGATGCATGCTGTGTGGCTGCTTTGGAAAGGTATATTTACTGTCTTTCCCCATGATATAAATGTAAGATTGAAAAGGTAGGGTTTTTAGTAAGATGTTATTAGGGTCAAGTATGTGGGTCATGAGTAGAAAGGAGGTACTAATTAGTAGACTAAAAGGGACAGATGTTGATGTCTGCTACACTGACCTACATCTGGAGCAGCATCAAGAGCTGCAACTGTAGATTTCATTTCTCTCACCATCTCTCTCCTTCTCTCCCATTTTATATTGCATATTATCTGTGATGCTGGTAAGTGAGATTGGAATCTGGTTTTACAGCTACTGGTTAACATGCTGATTAAATTTGGGGTTTTGGTATCTGCTTGGTACCAGTAGCCACCTCATAGCTGGGCCATTTAGGGCAAATGCTGATCTTTTGTAACATCCTTAAAACCAATGCAGTTTCAGCAAGGCTTGCAGTATTTGTTGGGTCTGCCTTATGCTCCGGGTGAGATCAAAGCCATAATGCTTTGCAGACCTCCAGTTCTACCAGAGGAGCTGAAGGGGAACTTTGATTTGTAGCTGACAAGGAGAATGTGTATTTGGAAGTTGCTTTTCTCTACATCAGTGGTTTTCAACCTTTCTTCATTTGTGGACCCCTAAAATTTTCGAATGTCGGTGCAGAACCCTTTGAATGGTAAGTGTGGGGATTTGCATACTTCAAACTGATCATAATCATCCTTCACTGACCCCTTAGACATAGTCTGCAGACTCTCAGGTGTCTGCAGACCTCACGTTAAAAACCACTGCTCTACGTCTATAGGGTAAGCTATCAAAACACACTCACAGCTTTGCCAGAGTTTGGATTCCCCTTCCTTTTGCAGAATAGATCTCACTAGCCTTTGCTTTGTTTCATTGCACCCTTGGTGTGTTTTTTCCAGCATGTCTGAAAAATGAGGTAATATTTCCAAGTATGTTTTATATTTCATCATCTTTGGGATTCACTGGATACCCTGGTTCTGGAACCATTTCTATCACTTGCTCTCTCTTCCTCTTCCCAGTCTGTCTGTAGCTCCTGCAATTCTCCCAATGCTTTTGTTTCTCTTTGGCCTCCATACTTCTGACCCTCTGGAGAGGATCTGATGATGTCAGAGTATTTTACTCAAATGCTTTTTGATGGGAACAAGGACAAAAGTAATGTCTTATCACTAAAACCATAGTTGAGATATGCCCTTTACTAGCTTTTGCCCATTCCTACCAATAGCTATCAATTGCTGCTTTTCCTGAAAGGCTTTATGACACTGCCCCTACTCATTATTCACGTTTGTTTGCTTCTGTGCTTGTATCCCTATGGTGCAATTATACAGCCACTAGGCAGGAGCTGAACTAAGCTGCTTTCTGTGGAAATTTTAAGAAATAAAGTGAGGCTTTTCAGAAAGAACCTGGCAGAATTAGACACTTACACACCACTGCTTACCAATGGGATTCAGCACTTAACTCCTTAGGGAGTCTCAGGCTGAAGCATTGTCCTTCACACAGCTCCCCTTTCCCTAGGTATGGAAATCCAACAACATGGTTTCCAAGTTTCCCCTTTCACTCATTTGCCCTCACTAAAACTTGCCCTTTTCAATATCCTTTTACTGAATGATGCATCTTTTCTTATTCACAACCTGATTATTGATTCTCTTTTGTGGACATCATCTATCTTCCTGAAACTTAGCATGCTTCCTCCAATGCCTCCGTCCCACTTCTCTGAAATCACTGAGCCCTGGACCATATTTCCCAATCCAGGTCTTACACCTTTGCACTACCTTAGAAAGTTCAAACTGTCCAAGGGCATTCATAAATAAATGACTCTAGCCACAAGTATGGGAAAGAGTGCTGTTAGACTGGCAAATGAACTTTTTTCCAACTTAGTTGATCTAATAAAAAATATCACATTTACCCAAAGAAGCTTTCATAAAGTAAAACTATGCATCCATTGCCACTAGCAGATTCAACAGAAAGTAACTTTAAAATCACTCATGCATGTTCAACATATTATCATATCTCATGTAAATAGGAGTCCTTAACTAGCTGCCTGAAAGAGTGTGCAGGTGCTTTGCATTGCTGCAATGCCACAAATCAGTGACATCATGATGGTAAATCTGGACTCATATTTACAAACACTCATACTGATGGGGCTTAGGTGTGCCACTGCAAATAGTGTAACTCCTGCAAGGGGTCTTTGTTGTGGCTTTCAACTGGAATTCCCAAGGCCAATGTTCGATGCTCGCTTCCAGTAACCTGGAGTGGCTTCCAGCCATCACTTTCTACAGCCCCAAAAAACCTAAATTGCCTTCTATCCACACAAAATAGATTGCTATTGAACCAACATTACACATTAAAATGTGATAACTGACATGGCTCCTTTTGGAACAGGGGAGAGTGATTCTTTCCTTCTCTGACTTAAGTCAAGTACCATTCTAAGTGCAGCGAACAAACCAGGCTTAAAAAAAAATCCTGTCAAAAGAAAACACTCTGCTGAACACTTAATTTTCCTCCAGGGCTGGGAAGGCAAGAAAAGAGAATGAGCACGGATGATATGTTGGTCACATTACTGACTGCAGAACTGGGGGTCGCTTGCAAACTGTGGTGATGAGGGCAGTGTAATAGAACTTAAAGAATTTAAACAAAATTGAACATGTGTGTCTGATTTTTGCCTCTTTTTGCTTTTGCCTAATTTTGCAGGATTGATGTAGGCTGAGTCAAGCTTCTTCTGAGGTATTTGTGGAACAATTTTGTATTTTAATTTTTTTTAAGTATGTAGCTTCTTTGGAGCCCTGGGTTTAAATTCAGATAGGGCTGGCTCATCTGTTCATCCTTCCAGTATCAATATACTGGATTCTTTACAGTTGGGATGTGTAGATTCTTTAAGACAAGGCCTTAATAACTGAAACGCTTTGCGTAGACATTAAGGAGGTAGCAATGCCTTTAACTTTATGTAATTTTTCAAAAATCCCCTTTCTTCCTTAGATTGCATATAGATATTTGGAATGCAGGTGATTTTGTCTGATGTGAGGGGGAGGAGATTAGGGCAGGGTTAAGGTTATCTATGGTATTTATCTTTGAGTTACCATAATACCTGTTTCATTTATTTGTAAGTGATAACTTTAATGTTGAATCTTCTGGCTTCCAGACATTGCGTTTGAAGTATAGTGTTCTGTTTAGGGTCTCTCTCTCTCTCTCTCTCTCTCAGATGACTGATATGCAGCTACATCCTTTAATAAAGCATTAATCTAGGAAAATGCTTATTGGCTGACATACTTTTCCTTTTCTTGTCCCTCAGACTGCATGACCAATGGTTAAGACTTCCACAGGTGCAGGCTTTTGTGATTAATATTCCCTGAAATCTGGAGCTGGTGGAGATAGTTAAAGAGATTTAATTAGATAGTGAATATGGCTACATCTGCCTAGTTCTGACATCCTAACATGGCAGGGAAACAGCTATTCTTTTGTTCCTTCCTTTATTCCTGGATGAAATAACCAAGAGATGATGGAAGATGAAAGGGTGGCACCTGCTTCAGGAGGGTGAGGGCTGAATTTTCCAGGCAGGGGAACAAGATTGAGCTCATCGTGGTGATTTCATTTCTCAGCAACTCTCTGATGGGTTATGGAGATGATGCCAATTCCTTGCTGGAGTGACCTGGCATTAATACTTGTTGGAAATATGATTTCCATTCCATTTCTTTAGTTTCCCCTTCCAGCCCCTAGAAAAACCCTCTCTCCAAATAAACAGAACCACTAAAAGAAAAGCAACCAGCTTTTGTGAGAGAAGACCTATGCATCTCAGACCAGTCAGAAAGAAATATTAAAGATGCTGGGGTGAAAATGAAACTTTTCCTAAAGGCACAGTGAATAGTTGTCATTGGAACCCCACAATCATGGGAGGTCTTGGGAAGACCCAGATAGCCTTACTTAGCCTGAAGAGGTGCAATATATACCTCTGTCAAGGCCTGCCTGACATTTAACTTGATAGCTATCTCTTTAGTACAGTGAACATTTGTTGTTAAGACTTTAGCAACAAACCTACCACAAAACTCAGGACAAAGGGGAAAGTAAGTGGCAAGAGGGCCCTCAGATTGATTGCATTAGCTCCTCTGCCTTGCTGTCTTCCTTTCCTTTTTCCCCTGTCTGTATTTCTGTTCCTTTATCTCTGCTTTTCTCTTCTCTTTTCTCCCATCTTCCTCTCATTTCTGTGTTCCTGAGTAGACAGCTCAGACAGTAAACTCATGCTACCTGCATGTATAGGTACAGTACTTATTACACTCTGGGCATGTCTACATGTCACCATACAGCAACATTGTTACTGTACCACATTTTAGTACTTCCTTTGGAAGTACTAAAACACGGCATAGTAACCTCCCATACTTTGCTGTACAGGTGGCACACACAAAAATTCCTCTGCTACGTTGCCTTAGGGGCACACTATAACCGGGGAGCACACCGCTACAGCAGTGCAGCTAGTGATGATGTATAGACCTGCATCGTATAGCGACGTAGTGTCTTGCTATGTTGCCATTGAGCGACATGTAGATGCACCCTCTGAGGGCTGAACCTCAGATTTTTTTCTAGCATTGGCAATTATGCTGTCTTCTGGTGACCAGCCCACAAGGGGAAGGTAAGCGCTGGAATGATTCCCTCATAGGAACAACTGGTGTTCCTAGAGCAGACCATTCTGAATTGTCACCATTAACAGCCACAGAGCATGGGTGAACTAATTATCATAGAGGCTAGGGACAGATATTCAAAAACTCTGAGCCTGAATTGATTCAGTCTTTGCAGGTAAGTCTAACCTGGCTAGGCTAAATCAGTTTTGTAACTGGATGGACAGAAACGCAGGCATATGCTGCAGTGGCTCAGGCTAGAAGCCAGGGGGGCACTAGAGCAGTCCTCTCTTCCTTCCACAGTACTGAGCTGAGGGGGGTTTGAACAGGCCCTGGCAGGAGGCTATGGTTGGCCCAGCAGCGAATTGATAACAGTGTTTATCACCCCCAAAGTAAGTGTTTATCACCCAATTAAGAAAACAGAGGGACATTACCAGCTTCTTATTGATTCTGCCTCTTGATTCAGCATGGACAGTAGCCAGCATGTGGTCTGCGAGCTAATACATAGATACCTCATCAGCAAGGGAGAGGAGAGGGGGAATTCCTGCTTAGCAGGGAGTGGTGAGGGGTGGGGAAGCAGCCCAAAGTCTCTGGATCTCCAGCTAGGGATCAGAGGGGAGGGACCAGCCCTGGTGTGGAGCAGAGAGCCCCGCACAGTGCAGAGAGCATGCCGGGATGCTGGGGGTGTCTGGTTTATCTTAAACCAGCAAGGGGTCTGGGACAGACATTGCGTAAACTGCTTTGAGCTAATTCAGTTAAGTCTGATACTACATTCAAGCAGAGTTATCTCAAACCAGTTTCAGCCATTTTCAAACTGGATTATGTGCACTGCACATCTGTTCTGTTACAGGTTTATGTGTTCTGTTACAGGTTTAAATCAGTCTCTGATCACTTAAGCTGGTTTATGTGTAATGTCTGTCCCTAGCCAGATTGTGTGTTACCTTACATGTCATTAATGCCAACACTTTTAAATGAAATGTTTTACTTGCTGCTTTCACAGAGAAATCGTGGAAGAGGGAAGGAACATTACAAAACTCAACCTCAGCCTTGTGAGTAGTAGGCAGCTCAGCTAGAACCTACTTTGGACATAGGCTGTTGCAAATTCTTTACATTTCAATGGCCTGAACCTTTCTATTTTCTATAAAAAGGACTGCCTACAAACCACCAAAGAGAAAGAAAGGAAAAAGAAGAGGATCAGATACCCGTGGGGAACTTGTATGTCAGTGATGACTTCACTTAAGACAACTGTCCTGTTTGCTTGTGACAGGGTTAAATATGGGGACAAGCTACTAGCCACAAGTTTGAAGCACAGCATGTTCTGGCCAATCATGGCAGAGAAGGAAATGTTCTTCTTCTCTCTCTAGTTCTTACATCCCTGCTGGTTCAATTGCTAGCTACACATGCAACAATAGTAGATGCCACAAGAAACAAGTTTCCAGGCAAGCCATGATAACTCAATCTGTTTCCTTGGTCTTCATCTTCTGACCATTCTTTTCCACCCCTTCACTCTTCCTCGGTGTGCCATCTTTTCTAATTTTTTTGTTAAGAAAGTCAGTTTCTTCTCCTGAACATAGGACATAATCAAGTTTAATTTCAGGGTAAATTCCTACTGCTGTTCACACTTACATTTGTGGATCATGTAAAAAAAAAAAGAAACAGCTTTGTTAATAGATATTTATAGCCACGCTCCGGAAGCCACTTCTTCACAACACACAAGTTTGCTTCCACTGTACTTAGTGCTAGGAAGTCTGCAGATAAGACACCGGGATAGAAATCAGTAAAGGGCGGGATTATTCCTGCTTGTCACTTACCTGTTTCCTGAATTTACCACCTTCTACCCTTTGTCTTTTCACGGTAAATTCTTTTGGGCAATTACAGTCTCTTACCGGGTGTGCATACAGGGCCTAGGGCAATAAGACCCTGATATTCATTGGAGACTTAAGGAGTTACTATAATACAATTCATTATCATCCTTGTACTGAAAGGAGTCTTTGAAGGAAAAGAAGGATTGTCTAGGGATTAGGATTACTATCTAGAGTTGTACAAATAATTTGATATTTGGCTGGCTGGTTGAATCAAATGATTGATAAAAAATGGGATGGACCCAAAACAAAATGGACAAAAAACTAAAAAGTAGCATCTTAGCACGGAAGAATCCCATGCACCACTACAGGCTTGGGACCAACTGGCTAAGCAGCAGCTCTTCAGAAAAGGACTCGGGGGTCACAGTGAAAAATAACCTGAATATGAGTCAACAGTGTGACCTAGTTAGCAAGAAGGCTAATGGCATACTGGCCTGAACTGGTAAGAGTTCAAAGGCAATGAAAATGGTTCAGGGGCTGGAGAACATGACTTGTGAGGAGAGGCTGAAAGAACGGGTCTTATTTAGTCTAGAGAAGGAAAGACTGAGGGGATTTAATAGCAGCCTTCAACTGCCTGAAGGGTGGTTCCAAAGAGAATGGAAATGGACTGTTTCTCAGTGGTGGCAGATGACAGAATAAGGAGCAATGGGCTCAAGTTGCAGCAAGGGAAGTTTAAGTTGGATACTGGGAAAAACTTGCTCACAAGGAGGATGGTGAAGCACTGGAATGGGTTACCTAAAGAGGCTGTGGAATCTCCATCTTCGGAGGTTTTTAAGACCTGGCTAGACAAAGTGCTGACTGGGATGATCTAGTTGGGGCTGGTCCTGCTTTGAGCAGGGGGTTGGACTAGATGTGACCTCCTGAGGTCCTTTACAGCCCTCATGTTCTATGGTTCTATGATGATCTTAAGTTCTTTAACCCTTAATTACATTTTGGAAGGGACATTTTGACATTTGCATTTTTGAAGGGACGTGATTGAATGAACAGGAGGCACTACTTCACTGTCAGGACGGCTAGGAGCTGGAACCAACTTCCAAGGGAAGTGATGCTTGCCCCTACCCTGGGGGTCTTCAAAAGGAGGCTAGACAACCACCTAGCTGGGGTCATTTGACCCCAGCATCCTTTCCTGCCCATGGCAGGAGGTCGGACTAGATGATCTGCTGAGGTCTCTTCCGACCCTACCAACTATGAAACTATGAAACAACGTCTCTTCAAAACAAAACATCAAAACAATTTTCGTTTTCTTTCCACATGTCTTTCATTTCCCTAACAGAAATTATTAGTTAAATTCTAATTTTGCTGAGAAAAACAAACCAGTTTTGTTGAGGTAGAGGCTCAACCTGATTTTTCCCCCACTTTCGCATGAAACTACATATTTTCAGTAAGTAAACTATTCACAGCTATAAATCAGTACCCAGTTCTAGGCTCTGGTTCAGGTTCAATTCCCTCATTTGTCATAGGTGATCTGTGTGGGCTTGGTCAGCTCTGTCAGCCTCTTGTCCTAAGTTATCCCTATCTGTAAAAGGAGGTAACAGTACTTCTCAAGCTGGCAAGATTTTGGGAGACGTTCAGGTGCTACAGCGATGGGGACTGTACAGGAGCCACAGGTGTATGGACATGATGTGTCAGTCCTGAGAATTTTTCCTTCCCAAGTAAACTCTATTAGACAGACTTGTTATGGTTTCTAATTACCCTTCTAAAAGATAGGATGAATGGCCTCACTGTCCTGTACAGCTGTCTGGTGGAAGGAGGCAAAGGTAACACAGCCTGGCAGAGCTCTATGACAGCAATGTGGCTAAGGCATCATGTAGCAGCAACACATCTCCAGGTGCTGCACTGACAGAATGCATTGGACGTGTTCGCAGCATATAGGGTCATTAACATTACATGCTTATTTAATGGACAGTGCACAAATCATGCTTTAGCAGAGTCAGGGCTAGGACAGAGCTCTGAGACCATAAGGAAAATTATTTCCTTCCATCTGCCAGTCAATGTGTTAAGTCCCAGAAGTGTCCCCAGTGAACTTAATGGAAGATTACCTCTAGTGCTGCACCATGGACATGGTACTCCTCTCTGCCTATACTACACTCTTGTTTATTCTCTTTCTCACACCCCCTAGCGGTAGGAGACCTCTATATTGACCTGCATTATCTAGGTCAAAAATCAATCATTCCCTTTCTAACACACACACAATGTTGGCTATAGCTGGAATGGAGCACAGCTCAGACCAGAGGCACAGAGTTGTAGATAGGACTATATTCCAGATAGTCCCGGTACTAGGATCTGCCTATGGATTTATACCATGGTTGCTGTTGACACTGGATTTAGGACCCAGCCCTTATACCTTTGTTCCAGGTGAGTACAATTCTCAGACTGACCACAACCTTCCCATTCAATAATAGGCAAATTTATTGATACAGTGTGATAACAAAAAAGCAACAATACAAACAATCAAGCGGTTCGATATCTACTAGGGCTGTGCAAAATTTTGCTGGCAGTTTAATTTCAACTCTGTTTCAACTCGTTTCGAGAGAGCTTCGAAACAGCCTCAAAATGAAACAAGGCAAATCGAAATGTTTTGAAATTTTCTAAATGTTTCCAGTTTTGAAGCTCAAGCTGGACTTGCCTGCAGGGAAACAGAAGCTAAAGTAAGGAGATGGAGGGGAAGAGGGGGAAGGGGGAGGGAAGGAGTGCACTTATTTTTTACTGTGTTGACTGTCATCCTTCCCTGAGGTCCCTTCCAATCCCAGTGCTCTGGGGGAGGGATGGAAAAACTGCAAAGGCGGCAGCATTGTTTGAACTGCCCTGCTTTCTGCCTTGGTGTCAGTGGAGTGAGGGCGCACCTTAACACACACACAGTGTCATCCACCCATGTCACAAGTTTTGCCTGTCAGAAGCTAGAGGTGCAGGGCCCCAGAATGCAGGCTCCCCCTGCACTGATCTCCTCGACAGCTGGCAGGCTTTGTGGCCTCAGCAGGGCCTAGCAAGCCTGCAGTTTTCGCCCCCCTGTGCCCCAAGACAGACACAGTCCCTCAAGCACCCATGTCACGAGTTTTGCCTGTCAGCAGCCAGAGGTGCAGGGCCCCAGAACCCAGAAGCCCTGCACCAATCTCCTTGAAAGCTGGCAGGCTTCGTGGCCTCAGCAGGGGCTACCATCCCTGCAGCTTTCACCCCACTGCGCCTTAACACACACAGTGTCACCCATGTCACGAGTTTTGTTTGTTCACAGCTTGAGGTGCAGTTTCCCCCAAACCCCTGCACCTATCTCCTTGAAACTTGCCAGGCTTTTTGGCCTCTGCAGGGGCTAGCAAGCCTGCAGTTTTACCCTGCTGTGGCTTAATACATACACGTGACGTGAGTTTTTTGCTTTCAAGACTTTGAGGTGAAGTTCCCCTGAATCGCCTGCAGCTATCTCCTTGAATCTTGGCAGGTTTTGTACCCTCAGAAGGGGATACCATTTTTGCAAGGTTCATCCAAATCAGGTCATAAATGACAAAGTTATAGGCTGTTTAAAGCTTCCCTATTATAGCCTATGGGCAAATGTTGAAACAGCGTCGAAACAGCGAAACTGTTTTGACTAAATGAAACAGAACAGCAGTTTCAAATCAAAATGAAATTTGAAATGAAACACTGTTCCGTCAAAATGTTGAAATGCAAGTCGAAATGGAACGGTGTCGTTTCGTACAGCCCTAATATCTTTCAATCCTAGGGCTGTCATCAGAGTCAAAGTACATCTGGTCAGGATGCAGGCTCCACTCTGAAGCTCTTTCTCTTTGGTGTCAGCAGTCTGGAGGTGGGATGCTGAGGCCCACAGCCCCCCTTGAGTGGGGTGCATGAGACAGGCTGCTGGTATGCTCTCAGTCCATGGTGGCCTTGGGGACCCTCCCTGGGGATGGGGACCCCTCTCAGGGAGCAAGATGGGGAGGGACAGGGAGGAAGAGAAGGAGGAATGAGAAGGAACAGGGAGGGACCCTTTGTTGATCTCAAGTCTCTGCTTTTGTATTCTCCTTCCCCCTTGATGACTCCTGATGACTCTTCATCCGTGGCTACCTCCGGTTGGTTGTCTCTCTATGGTTACACATCCACATAGCCTTCCAGGCCTTCTCCTAATTTGGTCTGTTCCCCCAAAACCGGGCCCCACCCCCTGCTGCTCTGGGGCCTTGTAGCTGGTGTCACTTGTCTCACGTTATAGGACAGTATGGTACATACTTCCTTGGTTCCCAGGCTATGCGTCCTTGCTGTGTTAGAAAACCTGTGTGCCTTGAAGGCTGTGGTCTCGTGTTATAGCATGACCCCTTCAGTTCTCAGGCTGGGTCCACTCATTGGTCTTGTTGTGCTAGACAGCCTGTCTGCTTCCAAGGCTGGGATAAGCTTTATGTGTCAGACCCAAGCTCTTAGAAATCCAGTTAACCCCTGCTGCCCATCTTGAACCCTCATAATGCATATAACTATACCTATAAGCCAATTCTCAAAAAATAGACATTTAAATGCCATTTTCAAGTCAACAGTTGCCACCCTCAATGCAGACCAAATACTATTTTGGCTTTATAGCATCACTTAATGATATTTTAACCATGAATTAGGTGTGTTCTAGGAAGCAGCATGATGAAGGCATGAACGGGTTTTCTTTTTCATTGCTTTCAGAAGAAAATCTCCAGATCAGACATCCTTTATCCCCAGTCTATCCAAGCACTAATTCACCTCTTTTCCATATGCCCAAGTTGCACAGTGTGTTTAGGAAACATCACAGATCTGGGGTTTGATGGCACAGAAGGGATCGAGGTGGGGAAATGAGTTCCAAAGATGAAGGCACTTCAGAGGGAAAGCTCTGCTAGAGACACTCTACAATTTACATTGTTTTCATGGGTGAAACTTAAATCTAGTAGCATCCACTGACTTCTATTGAAATCCCTGTCCAGTCTCCTGTTTGCAATTTCGATTCCTCTGACTTTTAGTCCAGCACACCGAACTGTGGGAAGCAGAAGGAGGGGTGGAGAGAAGAAGAAGAGTTGTGGTGTGAAGGATTATTTATTGATCAATTCATAAGGGGATGCTCATCCTTTCACCATCTCTCTTTGGCCTGGGGGCTTGGCTCCAGATCAAACACAGAATGAGTGTGTGTGCCTGGGAGAGGGGAATGTCTTGGGGAGGATGACAAGGGTACATCACACCCTGGCCTTTGCTGGCTCAGAGGAAAATATGACAAGTTTTCTTAAGTCCTTGTGCTGACAGCTGTGTTATTAATTGAGTGAAAGGAGGGTAGGCCAGGCCTGGAGTTTCATCCTCTCCTCTGCATCAGCTTAAAGGCCAAGCAATTGAAAATGAAGGATGACTCCAGCAAGTCAGCGCCACTTGCTTTATTTTTATCCCTCTTTTTTAATATTATTCTTAATGTTTATGCCACATGCCAGCAAGATTTATTGAGTGCTGTATGGGGGCAAACTGGGGAAAGCATTGCTTGCTTTTTGAAGCCCCTTTTGCCATTTTCACTTAAAAAATATTATAGCCAAGGCAATGTCACTGGATTTTTTTTCCTATCCGCAATATATTTTTAGCCTATAAAATTTATGCCCTAGGAGGTCGCAAAGTCAAGTGTTATCAATGGGTTCTATAAAGGACTGGGTGATTTTATGGCCAATAATAACATTTGTGGTTATACATGCTACTGTAAGATAAGGCTAATCAATTCTCATGCTTCAGGTCAGAAGCTGATTGCTTGAGGGGTCAGGAAGGAATTATTTCCTCCCCATTTACAGCATTATTTAATTGGCCAGATGCATTAAGATCTATTTTGTATTATCTTTTACTGTCCTTTGAAGCATATGACACGGTGCACTTCCGGAGGCAGGATTCCAGACTCAAGAGGGGACCAATGGTCTTATCTGGCATGACAAATCCTGTTTCCCGTGTTAATGAGCCTGTGCATTGCTTGCATTTCTGTTGAATGCTAGCAGGGCATTTCACTCCCAGATAACAATATCTCTGAGAGGTTCTTGCCTTGGTGGAGACAGAGGAGAAGAAAAGAATTCTGGCTTTTGTGAGAGCTGCAGTATGGAAACTGGGAACTGGACTTCTTCAGAGTTTGGCTCTGGTTTGTTTTTAGCTGAACTGAAATGCTGAGTGACAAATTAGGTTGACAGTAAACGGTACCTAGCTATGGTATCTCATAGGAATTGTACTACGAGTGCTTTAGGTTCTTATGCATCCTCGCAGGCTGGAATATCAAATGAAAGTCCTTTTCCCATGATACACCAGCTTCACAGATCGTCATGGAAAATGTAGTCTGACTGAGGAACATAGGGAAGCAGGAGGGCATGGTACTACAACTCTTGTGGGTCATCACAGGATTGTAGTCAAATGCCTTCTGAAGCCAAATGGAAATATATAAATATATATTTTCCTTTCTGTGCCCATTTTTTTGAAATATCAGAAATATCAGATTCCCAATTCCTGCTTACGTGTCTTCACTTTGAGTCTTGTTTGTATGAATTTCTTTCCCCGTCTCTGAACTGAAGCAGAGCTCGTGTGCAAGCAGCAACACAGGTGTTGGGCTTCCACCTGATGTATAAGGGCTGTTTCTTTGCTAATGGGCTGAGCACTCTGTACATGGTAGTCTTGTTTTATATGCAATCAGTTTGGGATTTGACCTATTACAAAACAGTCTTTGGGTATTGGGCAGAGGGAAAACCAGCACAAAGCAACTAAATGGAAGCTCTTGCTTCTCTAGAAAGAGTTGGTCATGAAGGTTACAATTAAAACCTTTTCATCAGAGACTGCCTTTCCTCAGGAAAGGTTATTTTTTATGGATTCCCTGGTTTGAAAAATAACAAAACTGGAAACTGTTGAAACCATCTTTTTTTGTTTGTTTGTTTTTGACATTTTCATTTTTTTCCCCCCAAGGACTGTCGGTTTTGGGGGAAAAAAATTGGGCTGGGAAAACTGTTTTCTGACCAGCTGTGCTCCAAATACAGATAAACCTTTTTTCAGTGGAGGATATAGTCAGGTATCTCCTACTATTAAAGCTCAGGGCATGATTGAAAGATCCATGGATTCAGGTGCCTATCGAATACAGTATGCCATATCAGCAGCCCTGCTCAGTTTGGGTTTAGCGTGTGAGTATCTTATTCCTCCTTTTGTGCATACTCGTCACAGAGGAAAGTTGCTAGATCACAGAGAGCAGCTGTAGAGACTGAGAAAGACCATGTCCATCCATTTATAACACACAGATTCGTCTCTGTTTCCTTAACATTCCTGAACAAAAAATGAGGGAAGAATTAGTAGTGAGCAATTTAGGCAGGGATTTTGGCCCCTCTTTTTGTGGGTGAAATGCTCGTTAACTGTTTATAGTTTTCTCAAATCTGACTTCGTTTGCAGATTAGTATCTGCATATGCAAGTTAATATCTGACAATAATTTTTCGGCTGAAGTAAAGATGTAGATGTTTATGGTGAGTTATTCAGCATCTGAAATATAAAACTTCAGGCTTCTTCTATTAGTTTTGAGTATCACGTGGTAGTGCTTGCCATCTCTGATCCGGTGGAGCTTAATTTTGACAATTAAGATTTTCTTGTGTGTTCCTCCATTTGCAACTTCAAAATTCCTTTTATTCATATATCCTCTAAAATGTCCATGGCCATACCTGTCAGTGTGATTTGAGTAGGTCAGTCATTTAAAAAATCCTAACAATTTCCCTTTGGGAGACTTTGTCACATATTAACACATTTCTCTCTCCAGAAATTTGCTTTTTCTGACATTCACTCTACAATTTCTTGAGCTTAATTTCATGCTGTCTGTTATGCATCTTTCTCCCAGTCTCATTCTCCTCCCTCCCACCCCCCCATCCTTGGCTCTTTATCTTTCCAGCACTTGTAGAAAATGAACACATCTCCTTTAGCCTTTATTTAGCCAGGATGTAAATGTCAAGGAGTTGTCTCCTCAATCTTATTCAGATTGAATGGCAGGTGGACATGAAACTTGCATTTGGGTCTCTTGAAAATCCCAGTTTAGTTCTTTGACACTTTACTCATTCATAACTTCTTCCAGGACCATGATAAAGGAACAAGAGGGGTATGTGAAAGTTCACTGATTACCTTCTACCTTTGACACTTATCTGTACCCCGTTACTTTTGTATTTGAGCACTTTCTAACCTATGAGGTATTTATGATCATAACAGCCCAAGGAGGTAACATAGTGCTTTTATCTCAATTTTACAACTAGGGACTCGAGGCAGAGACAAGTGACTTATTCAAGGAATAGAGTGGGGAGTCTGGCATCTCCAAAGTCCCAGCTACTTCCCTAACCACTAACTTGCCCTTCCCTCCTATTCTCTTCTGCCAGGTACAGCCATAAACCACCACACTGCAATATAGTATAGTTGCTCCTATGTTCATTTTTGCCAAGCAAGAAATGGTAATAAAGTAAACTAAATGGGAACTATTCATTAGATTAATCATAAATCTTACACAAATAACCAATTAATTCACACATCTATTATTGTTTCCTCTACAGTTAGTTAATTTGATACTGCCAGACAGTAAACAAGCCTAATTCAATACCAAGGCCAGAACAAAGCCATGTGTGCATTGGGGCTGGATGGTAAAGACATAGAAATCATTATCCCCGTTGCTTTAACATAGACTTTTTTTCACTTGTTGCAATACATGTTTATGAAAAAAATGCAATGACAAATAATGAAATACTTATGTACATATAATTGTGTCTTACTTGCAACTGACTGGAATATGACGGTGTGGGGACAAGGCTTGGTATGTTTGCCAAGTGGTCAAAAAGACTTTCAGTTCTCTGGGATCACTGGTATGAGGGTACTTGCTCAGCTCTCTGTCAACAGACAGAGTCCAGGACTGTTTGAGAATGCAATAGTTAGTGGAGCATTATAGCCTGCAGAAACTGGCTATTTAGGGAACAACTGGGTAAGATTTATTCATCTTTTTATTTGTGCACAGAAAAAACCCTCAGACATTATTGATTAAAGCAAATGTACAAACTTGGATAAGTCAAAGCAGCCCTTATTTGTTTTTACATTGCTTTGTTATAAAACAATGTTAGTAATTGCACATGAATTTTGTATTTCCTTTAATTGCTCCCACAAACAGATTGGCTTTTAATATCTCAGTGGGTGCTTCACTTGCTGATCCTATTTTCTTGTCATTTCTGCTTTGTTTGTCATGAGTGACAAAGCCTATTCATATTTTCTTGTCATTTAATCCAGGGAGACAGTGTCACAGAGTGTTTCTTAAATATGTCCATTTACACAAAGACTAGAAGGGTTAATATTCAAAATTCTGAGGACTGCTTAGACTGGGACACCAGCTATTGTCAGGGTGTTGGATTAGATTCCCCTTGAGATCCAGCCCTACAACTCTATTTCTTGAAACTGTTGACAACGCCCTAGAAGTGCCATCTAAAATTGTCTAGGTATTTTTCTTAGGGCTGGTCGAAAGTATTCTGTCAAAAACAATTTTGACAGGAAACTGGATTGTCAGCTAAACAAAATTTACCCCAAAGCATTCTCTTGCTACAGAAAAAAAAATAAACCCAGACTTTTTTGTCAAAAAATGTATGTTCAGAAAATGGAAATATGTGGATTCTGAACTACTATCGTACTGGCCCATGGGAGTTGTAATTCAGATGCATTGCTTGAATCCTTGCTTCCTCATGCACTAGGCAGGGGTCAGTAAGCTAAGTCATCCCTGCTCCTGGCATAGCTTCCTTACTCTCTGCTGGCTGGGAGAAGTGTTAATCCTCTACCTTCTCTGTGCCTTCGCTTTCTCACCCCCTTCCTCGCATATGAGAAGCCTCCACAAGGCCTTTTGGGATTTTCTGAATGAGCCTGAGGGGCTGCTGACCCTGGAACCATGAACAGAGTGGACAGGATGCTATTTATAACTTGTTCCTATTTTTGCCAGGGTGCATCTACATGTGTACATTTACTGCACAGTAACTGAAATTACTGCACAGTAAGAGTGAGTGTTTACATGTGTGCACCTGTACTGCACAGTAACTATGGTGACTTATGCTGACTTGAGTGTAAATTTGATACCTGCATCATGCAGGTATCAAATTTACACCTGATTGGTTACTGTGCAGTAACACACGTGTGGACGCCTTAATGCGCAGTAACACTCTATGTGCGGACTGACTTGGGGCTAGCTGTGGTCCCAACTCAGTCCACACACAGCTTTGATGCACTTTAATGCCTGCATGTGTAGACGCTGGCCTATTCCCACTTACTGTGCAGTAAACTTAAGCTGATATAAATGCATGTGTAGACATGCCCCCAAAGATTAACTAATGTGCATAGGAGGAGTGTACGTATGCAAGAGCACACAAAACCTCTTCCCCCAGCTTTTCAAGCAAAGGTGGCGTTAATGTAACCTGCTTCCCTTTACCCTTCATTCCTTCCCCATGCTTTTCTCTGCCTAGGCTACATCTGCCCTTAATTGCATAAGGAACCATGAGACAAAACCTCCAAACCCACAACCTGGAGGCTGTATTTTCCCTCCCTGAGCATGACAGGCAGGCTAAGTACAGACCCATCAGTCACTCTCAGTGGGAACTGCTACATAGTTCTGCTGTTATTTCCCTCCTGTAATTAGCCAATAACAGTTGCCTTGCAAACGGCATGAACTGCAGCTCATTTCTTTCCTTCCAGCATCCCATAAACTCAGCCAGCTGCCTGTCCCTTGCTCAGCTTTGTTTCCCTTTCTGATGATTGTCCCCAATCTTTGCATACTATCTCTTTCTGCCATGAAGCTGTTGGCTGTCTGGGTTTCACTTATAACTACTGTCCTACATATCTCATTGGCCAGATGTGTTGAGAAGCAGGCTATGACAGCTGTGTTAACTTCCTCACATCCAGTTCGCTCTGGGATCCTATACAATCTGGCTTCCTGCCAGATCTGCTACTGAGACAATGCTCTCAGTGAAGACTCAAGTAACCACTTCCTGGCTAAGTCTTCAGGCCTATTCTCAGTCCTGGTCCTTGCTGCTTCCTACGATGTGGTTGGCCACATCCTATCACCCTTTGGTTTCTCCCTGACTGTGTGGAATCTGGACCCTACTGAAGTTAATGGGAATTTTGCTACTGACTTAAATGGGGCATGGATTTCACTCTTAGGGTCTTTCTTTTAACCTCAGCTGGCTTTGGATCAGGTCCATAGTGTTCCTCCTACTCCTCTGTCTGCTTTCCCAGGCTCTTTTTTGGTGTTTCTCTCTTCTTTCCATTTCTCATCTCTGTAGCGGTCCCTTGAGGCTCAGTCTTCTCTTCCCCAGCTTGTTCAAAAAGTTCAAATAAGCATGTTTTGGAAAAAAAATATATTTTATTTTGTTTGAAATTGTTCATAACATTTCACAAAAAATGTTTCTCTTTCAACAGAAATGTTACATGTCAGTGGGGAAAATAATCATGATTTTCACTCATCGTTTTCACTTTTGTGTGGGAAGCAGGCCTAAACATGTGATAAAACTAGATTTTTCTCTCACTGTTGCAAAAAAATTTAACAATGATTTTAAAATTTCTTATCAGTGTATACTTAATACCAAAAAAAGAACTGTCGACAAAAATGGCTTTGTGACACGATAATGAAAATGTTCAAAGTCTATTTTGATAAGCACAATGTTAAGCAGCTCTACCCAACATGTGAAGCCTTTTGGGTTTATAGAGCCCAGCGTGGGGGACACTACATTGTCACTTGGAAACCCTGTTTCTACTTCTGACTCTGTCACTGCCCTGCTGCGTGACCTGGGGCAAGATACCTGTGCAAAACATTGTGACAATACACTGTAGGTTTTTAGTGACATTTTCAAAAGCCCTAGCCTGGCTTTTCTCACCAGAGGTCAGAGGCAGAATACCTGTCATCTGCAACAGGAGCAGGGGTAGGCTGAGGCTGAAGGTGTTTTGCGGATCAGACGTGGCAAGGTTTTCCCTCCTGGTGGTCAGTTCCAAACTGCTTTTCCTTTCCTTGAAGTGAAGAGTCCTCCCTTAATCTTTGGGGAAGCAATAATTCAACCAGAAATTGCTCCAATGCCATTAAAACTAGCACACACTTAGCCTTGTCAACAGGAATCCCCTCTTTCATGGAATACACAGTGCTGATATCCTCAGTGTCAGCCTCTCTTAGTTGCTGGTGAGGGTCCTTCTCCCCTCTGGGTGGTTCTTCTCTGCAGCAGGGCACAGGCTCACAAATGCCATTCATTCAAGGAGTTCCCTGGGTAGGTGTCTCAGCTTGGAGCTGATATTTTCATCCTGGTGTGTTCCTGCAGGAGCAGCCACCACATGTGCTCATCATTTGCCTGCACAGTTCCCTTTGCAGTCCCAGAAAACTAGCAGTAAAGATTCAGGGTGGGATTCCCTGCCAGTTTTGTAGTAAGCTATATCTCAATTAAGGTGAAGAGGCCAGATTTTTCTTCTGGACCTTACAGAGCAAGGTTTTGGCCTGTATGCCAGATTTCATAGCACCATTGTGCATCTGTGGTGCAGAGGCCCTCTACCAGCCCTAATGCCTGCCCAGAATAGGATCTCAGCTAAAATTTCCATGTGACTTTAGGTGCTCACTGTGGATGCCTTTAAGGACCTGATTTTCAGAGGACAAAGCTCAGCACTTTGTGAAAGCCAGGCTTCTCTGACATGTCTTAAGTTGGGACCTAAAAACTGAGGCACCAAAATTGCTGTCTTGGCCTTGGCACTTCAGAACTCCCTCACTATTGTTCAGTCTATCATAGAAATGAAATGATCAATTGAGAACAGTGAGATTTGAAAGGTCTCAGGTATGCTAGTGACTAAAATCATATAATTATAGACAATGAGGGTTGGAAGGGACCTCAGGAGGTCACATCTAGTCCAACCCCCTGCTCAAAGCAGGACCAGCCCCTACTAGATCATCCTGGCCAAGCATTTGTCTAGCCAGGTCTTAAAAATCTCCAAGGATGGAAAGTCCAAACTTGTTCCAGTGCTTGACTACCCGCCTAGTGATAAAATTTTTCCTAATATCCAACCTAAATTTTCCTTGCTGCAACTTGAGCCCATTGCTCCTTGTTCTGTCATCTACCACCACTGAGAACAGTTCAACTCCATCCTCTTTAGAACCACCCTTCAGGTAGTTGAGGACTGCTATTACTAGGATCCTATATGACTAGGATCATATATGTAGGTAGTTAGACTCATGTGCTTCCATGAGTCTAACACTAATGCCACCATCCTTTCTTCCATCCACACATGGCTCTGTTTCAATGACAGCTAGCTCAATGGCTTTGCTGGCAAGGGAACAGAGAAGACAGACATAGCATAGAGGACGTGGCTATAATCGGTTCAGGGTGGCAGAAGGGAACTCATGATTGCCCTGTAATAGAGTGCAATTTAAAGAGAAAGATTAAATATATTTCAGTCTGATTGCTTCTGCAGAATGCCCTTCATACGGCATGTCACAACACTCATTGCTAGGGAATGCCAAGCCTCACACAGTTGCCTGATTTGGCAAGGACGAGCTTGTGTTGAAGGCTGATTGTTGTTGGTATTGTGGTGAAAGCAACACAGATTGGCAGAAATACTACCCGGCTTCCAAAGGTGGCTTTTTATTTTTGAGCCCAAGCTCAATTCTTGTGACATGGACTTTTCTCAGGCATTTTCATTAGGAACAATCAGTCAAAAGCCTAGTCTCAGAACTCCAGATGCCCAAGGATGGATGAGATAACAGTGCTCTGAGAGGGGTCAGAGATGAGAATTATTAGCAGAGGTTTTTTGCTAACACAACACTAGCTCTCGAATTTCATTTCAGATAAAATATGCCAATTTGAAGTATATCTTCTCCTTGTCACTTTGGCAGAGAGAGATTTTATTAACACCAATGGCATGAAAACAGAGGTCGGCAGTGCTGCCCCTGTGCAGATAAAAAGACGCTAACTCACTTATGCTGTGACAGCAGGCAGCAGCTGTTTTTATTTTATATTCATTTTTACTTCAGTGGGAGTTTTGTGCAAGGGAGGAGCAGGACAGCAGGGCCAAGTTCAATGACTGACTATTGTAGTACAAATATTAAGAGTAAGGAATGGTGAGCTGACATTGTGTCATTCGCTGCTAGCAATCTGTACGTACAGATAAAATTGTTATAGTGTATTTCCAAAGGTGCCCAGACAAGTTTCTCGGTTACTCCAAAGCAATGATTCCCAAAGGGTATGCTGTGATACACCACCATGCCACGAGAGTGACAGATTTGTGCCATGGGATCCTGCTGTGTGAAGAGGTAAATGCTTTCCTGTTCCATCTGGCACCCTGTGCCTGACCCAGCTACTCCAGCAGTAACAGTAGCTGGTCCTCTTGGGACTATCGCTGCTGCTTCTGCCTACTTCGGGGTGGCCCCTGTACCAGCAGCCCCCTTCATGCTCCCAGCAGTGTGCTCTGCTATGACTGGCAGGCAGGTGGACCCACTGATGCAGCCTAGCTTGTCCCCTCCCCATCTCCCTTGCTCCCAGGGCTGGCATGTGAGACCCTATGGAAGCATCAGCAGCAACAGGAGATGCCCTTGCCCCCTAAGGGACAGCCCAGTGGATGGGAGGGGGCAGAAAGTGGACAGAGCAGGGCACAGCTGAGCGAGGTTCAGCCCTTGTTGCCCATTAGCTAGATCAATGATTCTCAGCTATTTTAGCCTCAAGGCCCCCTTCCTACCTTTTCTGAATTTAGATTATATCTCAGTTACTTTCAGCTGGGGTACTGTGAAATTCAGAAGAGTTATGGAAGAGTGCCTTCAGGCTAAAAAGCTTGAGAACCACTGGTATAGAGACTAGTCCTTTGCTTAAAGAAAGATGTATTTGGAGTCATTATTTTTAACGGTATGTCTCAGCACTGGTGTGATTTCCTCTGGCAAGGGAATGGAATATATGTTTTGGAACCCCCCCCCCCCCCATAGACTCACAGAGAAGTGGGGCTGAAAGGGACCTCCAGACGTCATCTAGTCCAACCCCCTGCCTGAGGCAGGATAATCCCTATCCACCCATCCATTCTTTCCTCATCCCAAATATGGTGATCAGTTCAACTCTGAGCAGAGCAACAAAACCCTCCAGCTAGTAACCTCCAGCTTTGGTTCCAGCAGAAGCGTTGGCATGCTGCAGTTACAATCCCCCACCTGGGCTCTATTCAACATCCAATGCCTCTGGGAAGGCTTAAAAACAACCTGACGTGTAGCAGAAAGAGTAGGCAGGGAGAACTATGCCATGTATATGACTACCTTTTCAGGTGCAAAAGTGAAATGTACCACCAATTTTAATCCAGAAAAAAGGTGCCCCAGGTAGCAAAAGTCTGGCAAACACTGCCTTAAAGGATGGTGGGTGCTGATATGCACAATGTGTCCATTCTGCAATTCTGAACATTTGTATTTAATTAATTTTTCTGCATGTCAAATGCCTACTATAGTAAGAGTTATCCCTCTGGCAGTGCAGTGAATATGGAATTATTGGGGGGATGCTGTTCAAAATTTGGACATACACATCTGGATCCAAATTCCTAGATTAATTTTGGCTTGGCCCATGAGGCCTCAGCAAGGGGAAGTGTAAAGTGGCCCTGTCGGAGACCAGAACATGAATGGCCTGGAGCTATGGGTGGAGCAGAATTGGGATGGTGGGGGAGGGACCAGGATGAGAGCTGGGAGCATAGTGGCAGCTAAGTGCTAGGGTGGAAATGGAAGTGAAGGCAGGACTCAGGAAGTAAAGTGAAGGCTTAACCTGAGGAGGCTGCTCAGTGTCTAAAGGAAATGCACTGAGCAGACAGCAGGCAGCTGACCGCAGTCTATAACTGCTTTTTGTGGAGGACTTTTGAGGAAAAGAACAGTATTGCCAATTCCTGAAAGCAGAAAACGGCCAGAACTCAAACACCTCAAAACCTCAAACAGACAAGGGAAACCTTCTAACATCTCCAATTTACCAATTTTCCATAACAAACTAATACAGTATCCTTAATGCAAGGGTTGACAAACCAGCTAATTGACCAGTCAAATATTGTCAATTGGCTGGTCAACTGACTGCATATTTGTTGACTGGTCAGAGACTATGGCAATTTTACAAACCTCCCCCCCACCCATTTTTTTTGCAGTATTCTTGACAGAAATATGATTTTTTATTTTGTTTTTATACAGTTCTTAATGGAAAATTTGTGCTTTTTCTGTGGACCTATTGCCAATTTTTTTTACAATGTTTGCACAATATTTCACTGATCAATTGAGACACCTTTATTTGACCGGTCAAATACCCAACTCTACTTAATACATACATTTGGTCACTAGAACTCTACAAAAGTCACCAGATCTTGGTAAATTGATATGTTAACAACATGGGGAAGGGAATATTATTGCAGAGAAGCAGGGTTTCTTGTAAGGTGTGACCTAATCTGTATACCTCGGGAGAATAAGGTTATTGAGATCTCTTCTCTTGATTTCTTGGCATTTGGGTTATTGTATGCACTATCAAAGGAACAGACCAGTTTATGACTGAGTCACAGTCTTGCCGGTGCTGTTATATACTATATATATATAATATAAAATATAATGTATAATATATATAATATGTGTGTGTTCGATATAATATATATCAGCTTTGTACACCAGCTCAGCTGTATTGAGGGAAAGCACTGGTGAAAGGGTCAGGACCAAGGCTTCCTAAACCTCTGAGACCAGACTGTTGATTGATTAGTCCTATTTAAAATGTCTAAGGGTGGGACAAACTGTTAGTCAAGACCTGTTCCCCAATGCCTTGCTCAGCATAGCTGAGGGAATGTAAAATGGGAAGGGATTAGTATTTGCCACCAGTCTTGCTTAGCCACCTACCCCTTGCTCACATGCGGGGAGGGTGGGGGGGATGGGGGGTTAGCAGAAATGCTACTTGCTGCATAGATTACTCTCACCCTGTGATAGAAGCCGTGAGGGCTATATCCTATACGGGTGAAATGGGTGCCATTATACTGCTGTGGTCCCTTGGGTGGGCACCCACAGAGACTTATAACCAAGCCCTTTTAGATCGGGGGTCCTCTCAGTCACTTTGAACTACCCTCAGACTTTGCAGGTGGCCAGAGATGGGGTCCTAATATTCTGCCTCAAACCCAGATGCAAGTTTTGCAGGTCTTACCCAATTAATCTTCTAATGTGATGGGACTTGCTTTAGGAGAAAAGCTTTCATACTGTAGACTATTTAATTTGAAGCCGATAATAAATAAACTGTTCAAGGTATTTTGATACAAAGGTCAACACTGTCTGATATATTCAAGGAATTTAAGATAAGTAGAGGAAATGGCATCAGGAGGATGATTTTGATAATGATACTAATCTTGTTAAGAGTAGCAGGAAACCACATGTCATCGTGCTGCTATCATCTCAAAAAATGAGTCTGGATCTTTTTTGGAAGAACCAACATACATTAACATTAACTAGCTAGGCAGGAGACTTTAATTTGTGTAGCAGCTGCCTTACATAATGCAGACTAAAAAAAGATTGTATTGCTATTACGAAAGATTTGGTCAAGCTGAGTACATTTTACCAGACATGGTGTCAACCTTCTGTGTCAGCCTTCCCAAGCCTTTTACAGACCTGTTAATGATTTATCATATTGGCGATAAAAAAGTTGTAATAAATTAGCGTATCTACATGTGGAGAGTCTATCATTTGGAAAACCGGTCTGAAAGTTATAGGCCATGTTTATTTAGGCAGCTGCTGTTTTTCAGTTAAGAGGACAGTAGGGGGTAGAGAGTGACATTTTTGTGCATTGCCAGACAGGCGGATGGTATGTTTGCATCTGTGAGAGCCTCTGAATGTTTGAAGAAGCTCTTTGTTTAAAATGACCCTTAAGGACTGGTTCTGTGCAGGTGTTCTAGGCAGGTGTATACTGAATCATTATGTGCAAAGGGCCACTGAGTCTTGGCTGGGTCTTCCCCTCATGCATTTTCCTCGCAGGAGTTACCTGGACAATGTATTTTACATTAAACAGTCTTTGGAGAAAATGCAAAACAAAGTTGTAGGCACATGGACAGGCCCAGTGAGTCTTGAATTCCTTGCTCCACAGTGGCTCCATCAGTACAAGGGATGGAGAGTCCCATCCACAACAGCAGACTAAAACCTATGGGGGGCATCTACCCTTGTGCTTTAATGTGCATTAACCTATTTTAATGAGCATTAAGGCAATACAAAAAAGTGCTCTTTAGTTAATTCACATTAAAATAGGCTAATGTACCTTTTTCTAGTATCAGGGGGTGCTTTCATTAGCAGAGCTCTGAGAGCTGTGCTAATTAGAAGCACCCAGATTGTCACATGCATCAGCGTCCCCATGCTGAAAAATGGCACCGGGGCACTTTGAACCAAAGCGCATTAAATGAGATTTAGTTTAAAGTGCCCCACTACCATTTTCCAATGAGGGGACGCCAATACACATGACACTGGATTCTGCTCTGATGCGCTGTAATTACAGTACATTGGAGCAGTCTCCCCACATGTGTATAGAAGCCTTCACAATGGAGGTACTAAATTTAATGCATATTACCTAAAGTGCATTAGTGAATGTGTAGACATGCCCTATAACTTTGTGGGAGGCCGGAGAGGTGGGTTGAGGACAGAATTGAACCTTGGTGTCTTATTTCCTGAGCAAGTGTTCTAATCAAGCAGTTGTTACATAAAAAGCAAGCACCGCCTTCATCTCATCCTTCTCCTCCAGACATATTTTGAAAGAAAAACGTAATCTATGCTCTGTTCTTAGTTGGGGCTGGTCCTGCTTTGAACAGGGGGTTGGGCTACATGTGACCTCCTGAGCTCCCTTCTAACCCTTTTCTATTATGCTTTGGGAAAAGGTGCTAGATGCTTACTTTCACAGTTTGGTTCTGGGCTGCAGATTCCAAGAGAGACGAGGCCCCTCTCTTTGCATCCCCAGCTGAGGCACCTAAGCTCCAGTGCTCAGCGTTTCCTGTTGTCTAGCTCTAGGCAGCTCCTTCCTCAACATACTGAGTTGTTTTGGGTCTCAGTCTGAGATGCCCAGCTCTCTCCATGGGCTACATAGGAGGACCTATGCATCTAAAACAGGGTTTGGGATTCTACTTTGCAGTCCATATGTTTAAAAGCTAGGCATTATTATGTCAACATTTCAGGTACCCCTTTTATTGGATCTAGCCTATAGCATCTTCATCTGAAAGTAGAGTTTTATACTAATAATTTTCATGTTCCAATTGATTTGAATAAAAATGAGGACGGCAACCAGAACATGAATGCCTTCTGTACATTAAAGAACTGTCCATATGTTCATTAAAACTTAAACAAAACAGAAGAGTCTTATAGGTATTATATGAAAATATTTAAAATATTCCATGAGATACTGCATTTCCATGAAATTTTCTTGAAATACTAATTGAAAATTAGACAATGTCAAGGGAAAATCAAACATTCTCTGAAATTTTAGTTTAAAATTATCATCATCATCATCTGAATCCTATCCTCAAAGTAGGAACACAAGGTCATCTCTGATCACTTGAACTTGCAACTGTTTTATTTGATATAGTTTGTATTGCTGCCTATTCATTAATGTCCATGATAGTAACAGTAGCAATTGTAATTACTTCTGGTTGGCTTCTGCTATATATCCTAGAATATATAGCATCTGATGAAGTGAGCTCTTGCCCATGAAAGCTTATGCATCTCTGATTCAGTTAATCTGTAAGGTACATCTCTACCCTGTCTTCATCGTAGAATATGTTACAGGAAAATCCCATTCGCAAGGTCCTGCAGTGGGACATAGGAACATCAAATCCCTGCTCACTTTCCTAGTAATTTGGCAACTCCAGGATGGTCCTTAGTTGATGTCTGTCCACATTTTAGAGTCTCTGCAGAGTTTGGCTGGCCACAAGCAATAGCAGCCTCTATTCTGGAAGAGCAGAAGGGTTATTTCAGGCCCTGTAGGAGGTGCCGGCACTGTGTGAGGTTTGGAATGGGAATGACTAAGGCAGGGTGGAGCATGAGGGAGATTTGGGGCTGATCCACGGCACTGGAAAGATGCCCACTGATTTCAGGGAGCCTGGAATCTGTTTCACCTCACCTTGCCAATATCTCTTCTTGTCCTGGTTCTTAAAGTGAAACTCTCTCTTCATGTAGCCAAGTACAAATCCAGAATTGTTTTGCCAGCATAACTGACGGCACATGTGGAATTTATAAATTCATCCTAATTTCCCTGACAACAGAGAGACATTGTTCCCATGGGGCTTTTTTTTTTTTAAATACCAGGTCACTATCTAGCAGGCAGAGAAGATGGGGTGATATCCTGCTACCTTTGTAAAATGTCATCAGCAACAGTAAACAGCAGTGTAAGAGCAACATTTACAGGAGAGAACATGAAGGCCAGAGGGGCTGAGTCTGAAATCCTGGAATAAGATTATAACTCAGGTAGGAACTGAGCCCAGGTCACCTGAATCCCATTCCATTCTCCACACCAGGAGTGTCAAACTCCCAGCCCCAAGAGACATGTAGTGTGGCATGCGGGGTGGGAGAGAGACTGGAAATTCAGGGTCGGAGCTTACTGTGGAAATATGGGGTACAGAACCCCCTCTGTAGCAAGTGTGTCAGTGGCTGGGGATGAGTGACAGCTATATCAACCACCACCTTCACTCATGCAGCTGTTGCACCCACATCTGGCCCGTTGCACCCTGAATTCTGATTCTAGCCCAGGTGCTTGGTTAGTTTTGCACTGTTGCTAAAAACAATAAATCACCCTCCATGAAAAAAAATCAAGTTCAGTGCTGTCCTCACTAGACGAGCAATAGCTTAGCCTGTCTCATTTAAGTATTAGAATAAAGCACTTTAAATATTATCTGGGCAGAGCATTTGTATATTTTCTTCTTTATAGAAATGCTGAGTCAGTAAAAAAAAGGACAAGCTCTCCCCTCCTCCCCTTTTTTAACAATGCTCAGCACATAGGCAGCATTTTTTTCATGATTGAAACACTTTACACACACTTTAACGCTCACATAAAAGCCTGTGAGCAAGGTCAGTAAGTGTTAGTGTCTTTGTCTTATAGGGGGTAGAGAGCTAAGGCAGAGAGAGAGATTTTTTTAGAGTGCATGCAAAACATGACTCCCCCCGGAGAACAGAGCATTCTGATCACACGCAAACACAAATGGGGCAAAACATCTGTCTGTTTATGCTGTTAACATCCCCCCGACATACAAATGGTGTGATCCTCCCCAGAGGGAGATGAAAATGATCCCTTTATGCCTCTTAACTACCTCTCTGGAATACCAGGAAGCTTAAATAATTCATATTCATAAAATACTGGGATCCTAAAATGAAAGGATGCTCAACATCCAGAGCAATGGTACATGCCACTTGCCACTAAACTGCAAAGATTTTTCTCATATCTCTCTGCAGACTCCATAACTCTCTCCAGCATCTTTGGACTCTGTATGGACAGGTCTAGATTTATTGCCTTAGGGCTCCTTAGGGAAGTAAATCCTTAGCATGGTGTCACTTTCAAATAGAAGCCATACTGCTACAAAGGCATCTGAGCAGCAGCAGGTTCCATAAATGTGTGATGGCATTTTGTCATTGCACAGCGCTTCAGTCTCATTCAGAGTACCAAAGAGACGGTGTGATGATTGGATGCAATATTGCTGTATTTTGATAATGTTTTGCTATAAACTATTGTGACAGTGATACCAGTCCAAACCTTTCCTTGTACCACAAGGGGACAGAAGACAGTTGATTTCAAACAGTTGTGTTGTGGGCCAGCTCAAACTGTTGATCTGTAACTGCTTCTCCATTTGGTATATTTTGAATCATCCCTCTCTGTTGACCTCTCTCTTCTGCATTGAAATCACCAAAGACAGTCTCATTTACATGACCGGTTTTCCAGTATTGTCAAAACTGGACCAAGTTAAGTCCATCATGTAAGCAGTCATGCCTGCTCCAAAATTGCAGCCTGCTTTATCTAGGCTGACCATTTCTACACTGAAGGTTGAAATAAAATCTGGATGCAGATGTCTTCCTTAGCTACTACCAACACTTAACCATCACTGCACACCCAAGTACAACCAGCACTCACCACCATCGTACAGCCAAGCACTATCAACAGCCTCCCATACTTATACAGACAAGCACAAACAGAAACATCTCCCCAGTACACCCAAGTTCCACCAATACCCTTCCAGTGTTGTGCATCTGAGTATCACCAATACCTACCCACCATGACACATCAGCAGTAGGATTATACTTCTAAAACACTACCACATACAACCAAAAATGTACTGCCACAGGCTATGTATCAATTTTTCCCATTGACCAAGAAATTAGCTGTTGTTTGTTTCTCATTGATGCAAAGGGAGGAGTTATAAAATCCTTCCAAGTTATGCTTGCAAAAGAAATCCATCCCCCTCCAGAAACTTGTATATACGTTATCCTAAACTTTGGCATTGGCGTTGTTCCAGAGAAGCAGAGCTATCATAGTGGCTCATAGATTGAAATCTGTCTTTGCTGTAACTGGGGCTTGAACTATTAGCTGCTTTGAAAAGGAGAACTAAGACCTTAAACTGTGATGGAAAGCTGAGCAGGTGCCCAAATAAAGACTTCAGCACAAACCTGCTATATTCATGGTGGCCTGAGCTACAGGGAAGGTTAGGCAGTCATCACATTCAGCTCTTCCTGGGGTCTGTACATCATCTTCACCTTCAGCTTCAGAGATGAAGAGGTGAAATACTTTAGCCTGGAGGTGATGCCTGCAAGGATCAGTGGCCTAGTCCTTGTCTGGGAGGAAGGAACTAGGTGTCCTAGTAAACTGAAGATGAATGTGGATATATTTGGAAACTGATGCCACTTGCATCAAAGCCATATACTCTCAGTAGGAGGTGGAGACATCTTGTCCAGCTCTTCAAAGTGTTTCCCTTTTCTTCCCAGTCTTGTCCGCATTCAGGAGGCATCAGTTGCTCTTCATCCAAAGGTTGATCTCTCCCAGGCATGCTGACCCCTTCGTAGTGGTAATGGTTGCATCAGTTGACAATGAAACATTAGTGGGTGTCACTAGCACTCTTTTGGCAGCTGAGTCAAGGGAGTCTCACTCTCCCTCCCTATGGTCTCATCTAGGTACTGCTGGATGCTGGAAGTAGAGGTGGAGGGTCATGGAAATGGGGTAAACGTACAGGACCTCTAAGTGAATGAGCAGATCCCCAACACTCTCGTACATCTTCGGGTAAATGAGGTCGGGAGCCCTTATCAATTTCCTAAGCCTTTTAGTTCCATGGGGCAATAGCACCTATTATTCCATACATTTTCTAAATAATTTATCAATCAGTCTAATTTATCCAGTTGATATAGACACACACACACAGATGTACAGGTAAGCATTAGTCAAATAGATATTCACAATATCAATACATCTCTACAGTGATGAAACAATGAAGAAAAGGAGCAGCTAAAACATCACAGTTCCTCTGCACAAAGTGAAATTCACCCTTCCTTTTGAGCATGTAAGAGAAGCAGTGATCTGCTATTTATTGAAAATAGACTCATATTCCAGCCAGTGTTTCTTCTGCAGCAGAAGTGCTCAATCTTTGGGGCCCATAGGCCAAATGAGCAGCGTGGGGTTAGTCTGAGGGATGGATCATGCCCAATATACCAGGATCATGTCCTGTGCCACCTCCCTTCAGCCCAGTGCACCTGGATTTGGCCCCACAGAACCACACAACCTACCTGGCCCATGTGTGCCTGCATCAGCCCCATGCTGCCTTCTCCTGGCCTTGCACCCATCTTGGGCCTTGCACACATGGATCAGGCCCCATTCACCTGATCTAGCCCACCAGACCATGACAGCTGGCCTGTACAGCTCCCCACAGGTCCTGAAATTTGGTAACAGGGAAGACTTCCAGGTTATGTGACACAGCTCTGTGGGCTGGATCTGGCCTCCAGGCCAGGAGTTGAACACCCCTGTTCTAGATGGGCTAGATAAGGGATTTCATTGGTGCTACTTGCCTATTATTTTATGCTAATACTCTGCAGGTTTCTAGTATGTGAACAGTTTTGTGTCGAAATATTTCATGTGGAGTGTTACCGAAGCTTGATTTTCTAACTGAGACAAACTTTCTAATTGTGTGCCAGATACCAATGGAGGCCTCCTATCAGAAGATACAGGCAAAAGGCACAGGAAACAGAGAGTTAAATTTAGCAGCTTTGCAGCAGAGCTGGAGAGTTATATCATGTTGCTGTGGTAACTAACTTTCTGAAACCACAGTGATGTATGGTAAAGCTTTGGGTCAGTGGGTAATAAATTCTGTTTAAAAAGTGATTTTTTCCCCATCTGCTGATGTAAACATCATTAAGAGAAATGATGGCTGAGAGATGGATTTCTTTTTATATCAATTTTCGGACAAAGAAAATAATTTTTAAAAAAAAAAAGTTGTTTGAAATCAGAGAGTGCTATAAATAAAAAGGCCGGTGATGGAGTGGAAATTTGCAGTGGTGATTGGTTTACAGCCTTCAGTAATTTAATGGTAACTCTCAGTTCCCTGTGTGAAGCTGTGAGATAGCCTTGGATTGCTCAGTGAGCATAGGGTGATGGCTTATCCCCCATGATTAGAAGAACCTCTTTTCCAGGAGATTGAATGCTTCTGGCTGGCCATGGCAAAAACCCTCTGAAGTGCTACTTAAGTAAATTTTTTTCCTCCCCTTCCTCTTCTCTTCAGTTTCTGTCCTCCATGTACCTTTCATTGTTCTACCCTTGCTCCTGCCTGACGCATCATGCTGTCAAGAATGGCAGTCTGCCAGTCACCCTTACTGGCTTGAAACTGGAGCCAGTAGCATGGGTGAATTGGTATAGGTTGTTTGCCCAGACACATCCTCATTGGAACTGGGGACAAATGGGATCACTGAGTGAAATTCAACTTGGATGTAATTTGCTGAAGCAGAGCAGGGGATACAGGTGGCTTGTTCTCTCCAGGTTCTGACCCCTAGTTGAATTGGGATTGGATCTGAAGATCCCTCATTTGTGTTAGTCAAGCCTATTTTGAGGACTGTGCTTCCACAGCTAAGCTAATACTAGTAACTGAGCTACCTAGTTTCAAGATAGTGTGGGTATGTCTATTCTCTACTACAGTGTGGACAAATCTACAGTCCTTTAGTGTCCTTCTGATGCAATTTCATCCTATTTGAAGAGCCATGATCAGGCTGAATGGTATCGTAGCCAGAGCTCTCTACTGTTATGAGGCAGTCCCAGCACACTTGACTTGGGAATGTTCAGAGGCTTGTTTCATGCCCTGAGCTCCTCTCCAGTACAGGCAGTCCTTGGAATTACGAAACAATTGGTTCCTGAAAACGGCGTCTTAAGTCAAAACATAACTTGGAACCGATTTTCCCATAGGAAACAATGTTATAAGTGGGCGATTGGTTCCTGAACCATGACCTGATACCGTTTTCACCAAAAATAACCCAGAATTGTGTACTCAATCAATTATAGATGAGTAATATAGCTACATTAATGTATTTATATTGTAAATAACAATCATATTGATTTGGAAGGACTTCTTTGAGGTGACTTTGCTGGACTCTTTGAAGGGCTCTTGGTTGGACTTTTTGAAGGGTTCTTGGCTGGAGTCTTCTCAGGAGTCTTGGCTTCGGGTTTTTCTGGAGTCTTGTCTGCTTTCTTAAAGAAAGTGTCCAAGGAAGTTTGGACAGATTTTCTCCAGGGCGATGGGTGACACAGTGACTTGTTCACTGGCATGGCATTGCATCGGATCAAGCATTGTAAAGTCAAAACTGACATCAGAAAGTTGAAACAGGCTATCAATTTAGAAACGCTGTAAGTGCGAAACGTTGTAACTCGAAAGGTTGTAAGTCGAGGACTGCCTGTATGGGGCCAAAGCATGCACACCAAGGTAGTGGATTCCAGCCTTAATAATGTCATGAGGACCATCACTGGATGCCTTGTGCCAGCTCCAGTTGACTGCTTACCAGTCCTTTCAGGCATTCTACCCCCTGACATCTGGAGATAAGTTGCCACCCTGGCCCTAGGTCTTAAAGACTGAGATCCAGACCATTTTCTGCACTCTAGCCTAGTATGTCTAAGTCAGAAAACCAACTATCACCTGAAGTCTTGGAACCCGTTCTCTGCTCAGGCCAATAAACTCACTGAATCTGCAGATGGCATGTCACCCACAGCCTGGACATCCCATCAGTGGAGCAGGCAATATGCTGCGCAAGAACGGTAGCTGAAGAACTTCATCCCCAATGCCAGCTTCCACCCCTCTGGCTGGCAGCTGCCTCGCAGGGCCTGGACTGCTCTTAACCATCTCAAAATGGGCATTGGATGGTTTAAGACAAGCATGTACTCTTGTGGTGTCTCCAGAGATGCTGGTTGCAGTTGTGGTGCTGCTGAAGCTTAGACAGACAACCACATCATCTGTGAATGCCCTCATGGCCTGGCCCTCTTTTGGGTGCCCTTGTTTTATTGACATTGACCAATCTACCTGTCACTGGATTTCAGGCTCTCACCCAACAGATGAGTGTGGCAACACTCAGTTCATCATCATCATCATCATCATCATCATCTCCTCTAAAAAATGCCACAGAAAGGAAAGAGAGTGGAAACGAGTCAGGACAGGAGATTCCTAGCAAAATTCTGGCACTGCTGATGACACCACAACTATCTTGTCTTGCAGATGTTTGTTCCCAGATTATTTCAGCATATTTGCACTTCTTTTCTTTTTAAATAAATTGCCAGGAAGAATTGGATGCCTAATTCCTGGCCATTCTAATTGGGACTCAAATCCTTTTAAGTAGCTTTTGAAAATGTCAGCCTTAGTCTCACACTTCCTGAGCTTCCAACCATCAGACGTAAGATAGGAAAATATAAAGGACCTGAGATCTGCATCTCCTGGTACCTTGAGCAGCACAAAAACACATTGTATGAACATTGTAACAGTTTGCTCCTTAGATGGATGTGATAAGTCAGTGCCTACACAGTACAAGGGTGACACTTCTTATTATGAATACCTGAGCTGCACATTGGGGAACTGACACAGAACGCTGGAAGAGGAATCTGGTTTTGGAGTCTCTGTTTTGGGCTTGCATAGCCTGAATTCCTTCCCAGAATGCCAAGTGATCAGTCTTTTACCTCTTGTCATCCTGTAGGGTCTCAAACGAGGGAGAGGGATGCATTTATTTCATAAATTAAGCACCATGCTACTCCAAGCCCAGCGAGAGTGAGCTACTGGGAGGGCACACAAAGGTGTCATCATGATTTATGGGGTAATTAATAAACAATTAAGGTGCTTTGGAGCATGGTTATACATTTTATTCCAGCCATCCACTCTGCACAGATTCAACTATCATGTGATCCAGGATCCAGAGTAGGCCAAGCTGAGAAAGATGATGCTTTCAAGTCAAAAGCAATGGAGGCTCCCTGGCTTTAGTTTTATTGAGTCCTCTTGGTGTATTCTCTAGGAGTTTCCTTGACACTGCGGGGACTCTACTCTGGCATCACATGTTGGGGAAGCCAGAGGAAATGCCAGGATTGAAGCCTAAGGAGTGCATCTCTTTGTTTTGTTATCCCTTATCAGGCTGTTAAATGAATGGAGTGAGCATTCCTCAGACTGAATGAGTAGGTGTCATGTTGACTGTGGTTGTGAAATGTTTCTTCTTATGCTTATTTTCTGATCATAGCTGCAACATCCCCTGAAACTCAGTCCTGGACTGCAGTGATCCCTGCAGGTTTTTTGGTTATTTTTACAAAAGCTCTGACTGGTGTGTAACACCCTTGTCTCTCAGTCTAGCTCCCTGATGCCAATTCTCCTAATTCACCTGTGATTCTGACTGTCCAGGCTCACCCACTCTTATCTTTTTTCCTGAGTGGGTTCTCCCAGTCATGTTATACCTTTGAGGGGTGTTACACAAATCTCTTGGACCAAGCAGTTTCACTGCAAAGACCAAGAGCTTTGTGTTGCTGTAAGCAAGGGCAGTTTAGGTTAGATAGTAGGAAAAACTTGCTCACCCAGAGGGTGAGAGTAAACACTGGAACAGGTTCCCCAGAGAGGCTGTGGACTCTCCATCCTTGGAGATTTTTCAGATTTTTGGCTACCTTGGCTAGGATGATTTTGTTGGGGATGGTCTTGCTGTAAGCAGGAGGTTGGACTAGATGCGACCTCCTAAGGTCCCTTCCAACCCTCATTTTCTATAATGTTATGATTCTATGATTTCAGAATGGAAAAAAGACAAATATTTTTTAAATTGCTGTGGGGAAAAAATTGGAACATTTTGTTTGGATTTTTTACTTTCTTTTTTAAAGGCAAAATAAAAGACATCTCTAGAGTTGAAGATTGTTGGGGTTTTTTATTTTGTTTGGGGTTTTTTTTTAAATGAAATGAAAGCCTTTATTGAAGAAATGCTGAAATGGACTGATTTGGTAGTATCAAAACACCTTGGGATATTTTTCAAGACAAATTTTTCCAATTCAAATTCATTGAATTTGTAGCACGTTCTATGAAAAAGCTCACTTGCAGCAAATCAATATTTTCTACTGAAAAATTGTTTCACTGGAAAATTCCCAACCAGCTCTACTAATGTAAGCTGAGCTGTCTCTTTTTGTATTAATGTCTAATGACAGAATACTTGTATCTTATGCTTCATTTGAGCCCCCCTATCTGGGTGTTGGCACATTAACTCCTCAGTGCTATGATCCTGCCATTTTGAAGTCAGTGGCAAAGCTGCCATTGCCTTGAGCAGGCCAGGATCAGACTCTTGCTTATGAATAGACTTATCCCTATTTTTTGCAATAAGAATGACACTGGACTAGTTTTATAGCAAAGGTATAGTTCTGTGGGAAACCCAGAAAGATGCAAATCCAGGAAAGGGATAAATCCATCAGATTGGGGTAGTACAGGCATATTCTTAACCTCTGATAGGATAAAATATTGTTAGATATTCCTGGAAATTAGGAATGAGGAGGTACAATAACACTATTCTTTTCTGACTTTTCTTTTTGGGTTCTGTAGGATCCATGACTGAAAGAGTAAGGCCTAGGGTTGGAAAGATGAAGACAGTGGATATTTCCTGCCTGTGGAAATCTCCTGCCTAACTTAATTCAGGCTCACTCTTTATCCCAACATTGGAATAGTAAGTATGTTATTCAGTATTTTGTATCTGCTGTCAAGGATTCTTGTTTGACACATTTCAGTCATTCATACTGGGAGAAGAAATAATACTGATGACATAGCTGACTCTTCATGGACACAAATGACAAATGGCCTATAATGACTTGTTGAAGCTGTGGCTTTGCTAATACTAAAAAAAATGATAATCATTTACTAAAAATAAGCTTAAGGTAATAATCATTTACTAAAAATAAGGAAAGGTACTCACAAAAATGTGGTTCAGTTTCACCCAGCCCAAATCCAGAGTATGGTCCCCAAAGGCCTCTGAGGTGCTGTCTAGGTACCCAGTCATCAGTACAAGAAATAAAGCTGTGAAGCTGAGTTGTACCTTCCCCTTCTGTCACTTGACCTGTCTGACAGTAAGGATTTCATGGCTTCTTTCTTTCCCTTGTTTGATTTGAGCCCCTCTGTAGCTGTGTGTTAAAGGCTTGAGTAAATCAAGAAGAAAGAGTCAACAGATTTCACAGCTCTGGCACAGCAAAGATGAGGAATTTCACACACTGTCATAGATTAAAAGAAACAATAAAAAGATTGAAGCTGACTGGTCAGCTTTAAAAGTAACAGCAATAAAAAACAAAAAAAACCCAGGCTGAAGCACACGATAGCAAGAAATGTCCTCTCAAAGACCAGAACGCATTCTATGACTACATCCAAAATACCTTACCGTCATCTCAAAATATTGACATCTATTTAAGGATCTCATACCATCTCCAGGCTTGATAATGGAGCCTCTTTACTGGAGGTACTATGCAATGCTATCAACATTATATCACTCATCAATATAGATTCCTTTAAGGATCTAAAACCCTACTTAGTGCTTGTCAGTACTGTGCCAGCAACAGGGCTTCGAATGCCCCCCCCCCACCCCACCGGTCTACTGATGTGCTCTAAAGTCAGACATTCACCCATTAGCCTGCTTCAGACTTGTGCACAAAGCCTGTCCTTGAGCCCTCAGTTCCCAGTGACCTGAGAGCAGGAACTCTCTGGAGGTGGGGCTGGAGCAGACACATAAGTAAACCTGCAGTTCTGGAGAGCACTAGTGGATGGACTCAAGTGTGCAAGGTATATTCAGTCCACCCTGCTGGAGAGCTGCTGCTGACATAGTATAGACAAGCCCTCAGTTAATTTCACTGAGACTTGAATACAAGGTTTGTTCTCTTGAACAGGGATTCTGTCTTGAATCATGGCCTTAGGGAAGATGAATTAAGCCCTAAACTTCTGTGAATCTGTGAATATCTACTGGTGCGTTAAAATTCTCTAGCTTGCATTATACAGGGCGCTTCTACACGTGATGCTTTAACACTCATTAGCCCAAGTAATTGCACATTAAGGACACATGTCTACACATGAAAAATGGCACATTTAGGCTATTCACACCTAAATCTGATACCTGCAAATGCAGGTATCAAATTTAGGTACGAATAGTTAAAGCGCATTAACACTGTGTGTGTGGACTGACTTGGGACTAATTAAAGTCACCAAATGTGTAGTTTTGTGGGAAACCCAGAAAGATGTAAATCCAGAGAAGGGATAAATCCATCAGATTGGGGTAGTACAGGTATATTCTTGGACTGCTCCCAGCATCTTAAGCTGGTCCCAAGTCAGTCCATACACACAGTGATAATGTGCTTTAATACCTGCATGTGTAGATAGATGCCTGCCTCAACATGCTTAATGCACATTAAGCTAATATGCATTACATTTACCCGCTGAAATGCACATGTAGACACACCCACAGAGAGTCAGATTAGATAATCATGTTGGTTCCAGGGGTGTATTAACTTTCTCCTCAATAAGCTGTATAGACGAAATTCTTTACATTGCAGATGTACAGCTTAGGCAGGTTTTACATCCCTTGAATCATTCTTTTAGTTCTTCTTAGAGATTTCTCCATTTTAATGCCTTTCATACAGTTCAGTGCAGATGCCAAAACTCAGCACAGGACTGTGGTAACAGTCTGATCGGTGCTGGATACAGAGTTATACTCCCTCTCATTGTTCCCCCGCTTATAGAATTCAAAGATAGTATTAGCCCATTACACTGCAAACCTGCGTCCAGCTGATTACCTATCATGACCCCTGCTCCATTTTTGGAATCAAAGTTTTCCAGGAGACAGGCTCCCATCCTGTAAGCAGAGCTATAATTGTGCATACAGCTGCATTAAATTAATTAATTGTGCACACAGCTTCAGTAAGCAGAAGTATAATTGTGCACACTGCTGTATTAAAAAGCATGCTCTTTGAATCTGCCCTGCCTACCCACCGACCCAGGTTGTCTGCATAACTGACTTGTCCACTTCATCATTTACCACTCCACCACTCTTTGTGTCATCTGTGATCTTTACCAGCCAGGGTTTTACATTTTTCTTCCAGATTACTGGTAAAAATATGTAACAACACTGAGATGAGAACAGACTTTTTGTAAACTGTGCAGCAAAAATGTATTCTACCTACCGCATTCTTTTAGAGCTAGACATTTAGGGCCTGGCTAATTTCTGTGGAATTTATGCTGGAGTGAAGAATTCACATCTAGACACTTGCATCATCTTTATTTACTTCCTTGTTCACTGAGCACAGGGGGAACCATCAACCCTAAAAGGTAATTACAAGAAGTAGAATGATCCTTGCACTTCTTGGTTATAAAGTACAGCTGATTATAAAGGGCCATATCACACCATTGATTTTTAATCAAAATTTCCCAATCAAATCAGTGCAGAATTCTGCTTAAATATTACTATTCACCCAAAAAGGATATTAAAACCTGAACAATGTCCCCCACCAGAATATTTTGTAGTAGGTCAAATATTGTAATCATCATTGCCCCTTTAATTTAAATGTAACTTTACTTTAATTGCCAGCAACTCCAAACATAGATTGAACATCAGCCTCCAGGCTCAAGATACAGCTGTTATATTTTCTTTTCTTCCTTTTTTTTCTCCTTTACACTAATGTAATGCTTATTTAGGAACTGCAGCCATCTGTGTGTGCTGTGGCTGGCACTGCTAAATTTGCCTTCTTCCCCTCATTTGCTGAGACTCATGGTACATAGAGTGTTTCCCAGGACAGCAGAGACTTTCTTTGATTGACTTTGCTGATTGTGTCCTAAGAAGATGGTTTTCAGTGTTATCTTATGACAAAGGTCATAAGATAAAGGTATCAGCTGAAGATTAGTGCATGTCAGGCTATCCAAGGCTCTCTAGGCAGATCTGTGTTCTAAGCAGAGCTGGTCAGAAATGTTTTGGGGAAGCTATCCCAAAAGCCTCTGCCCATGGGCAGATAATTCTGACTGGCCAAGAGCAAAATTTGTTCATGGTAATGTGCTGGGTTTGATGGCAATTTTGTTGAGAAGCAAATTATTACTATAAATGTCTTGCTTTGCATATTCTCATGACAAAATTCACTGAGAACATGTGGTATTCATAATCATAACCCCTTTCCCCCAGCCCCAGTTCAATTTTAAGTAAAAATGGAAGAGGGAAAGAGAGAGGGAGGGAGACTATCTTAGCCCCCCCACCCTCCAGCAACTTGTTGTTAGGGCACTTTTCCAGCTTGTTGGAGAGTCAGATTTCATTTGCGCCCCAATGAATATTTATACTAAGTGGAACAGTTCCAAAAGGAGAAATCAAAAGAGCCCTGCCCCAGCATATCCAGTAGCTGAGTGGTTGGGCACTTGCTTGGGTTGTGGGAAATTTGGGTTTAAGGCCCTGTTCTAAATAAGGCAGACCAGGGATGATTGGAACTCATGTGTCAGAGGTGAGCTCCCTTCTCATTACTTTGGGGGTGAAAAAGGGGAAGTGTCAAAAGGTCTCGCATTCATCTACACGTGGAATGGGGGGGAAAAATTCCAAAATCTTGAAAATAACTGTGATCTGAGGTGTTATGCAACCTCAGATAAGAAACTGGTCCAGGCACAGCTCCTCGTTGGCCCAAAGAGTCTCTGGGAAGTTCTTACTTTCCCAAAGGGTCTCATAACCACATTGCCCTTTTCCTCCTGGCACATGAATACCTTGTAGTGTTTTGTCTCTAGACTGCATTATGATCTGCATCAATTTCCAATAAACTCTCCTATGCCTAAGCCTTAGACCCCTTCTCTGTGTGCTCTGTACCCTCCAGTTCCTAGACTTGTCGCCCTCTTTGTGGGAAAATCACTATCACTTGCAAAGTTGTTGGAAATGGTCTTTCCATCTTGTGGTCTTGCCTGGAATCCATGGGCCAAATCTTCAGCTGGGGAAAATGCTCCATTATGGTTTATACCAACTAAGGATCTGGGCTAGAATTTAACTCTGGATTTCCTACTCATAATGCTAATAGAAGGCGTCTGGTAGATGTGGAACATTTTTGGCCCTCTCTATCTTTTCTGCCAACCCTACCCCGACCTTCCAACTATGAACAGACAACCTTAGCATTCCCACAGTATTACAGCCCAGGCCCCTCAACTGCATGTTCAGTGCATCCTTGTGGGGGGGATACCCACTAAAAATCAACAGAGTCACCTTTTAAAAAAGTCTATAGCATTGGGTTTAAAAAGCCCTGTAAGATTGCAAGTTGCATATTAGCACTTGGTCTGCTGAAGGAAGATACATGCCACACTGTATTCAGGAGCTCTGTGGTGTCGTTTTCCAGCTGTCAGTATGATTAATGGACATTGTGTTTTATTTCCAGCTTTATCAAATACTAATTATGTATATGATAATTCTTAGAGCGGCAGTTGCTTTTGGTTCATTCGTTCTTCTCCCTGGAGACATATCAAGGATTTTTCCCCTCTTTCCTGAAATTCTGTTTTAATTGCTTCTCTTCAACCTTTGCGTGTGGTTTCATGCTCTATGAGGGTCAATGTATTGATCCTATGCTTTGATAAGGTCAGCAAAGATCAGGTGTGACATTTAGAAGGTATTGCTCCTCCTAAAATGGGCTTACTCATCAAAGTGTTGTCCAGGGGACTGAGTGGGAGAGGGAAGGAAATCAACACCTTCACATATGTTATTTAGTGTGCATCTGTACCACTACTTTGGGCTGCTCCCAGCATCTAATCCATAGATGCTGACCACCTACATTACAAACCTCAGAGGTCACTCCCCTCTCCTGCCCCTCCACTCTCCTAGTAGTACTGAGACTCACCTCTGGACCCACCTATGAGCTAGACATATCCTTCTGAGGATGCTCAGAAATAATTGATTCTGGACATGTGTGGTAATCCTATCCTGCCAGGGTAGGTATGTAACCATGCATAAGTCCAAACATGAAAGGGATGTGAGTTAGGTGGAAAATAAGCCAGAGGGACCTTGACTCTTTGGCTCAGGGTGATGGGCAGTGGGAGAAAGGGTGCTCTCACTTCTGCATAGCCATTTTATTTAAGGACTATTGTATATTAAGTGCACCATTTAGGGCAGGATATGCAGGCCTACATCAGCATAAGTCACTCTATTATGGTGTAAAGTTACCCAGTTATCCCACACCCCAGCAATATCTATACTTTGCTGTATATTGTGTGTGTGTATGCCTCTCTGTCCATCTAGTTAATTTGAACTGAGTCAGGGATAGCCCTTTGTTCAGATGACTACCACTTACTTGTGGGGCACTGTGAGAGCAGCCTGCAGTTCAGTAAACTGGTCACCTGTCATCTCAGGATCCTGGTCTAATTTATATGTGTAACAGCTGCTGCTGGATTTGGAGCAGTGTTCAGGATCCCTGCAAAGGCAGAGTGGGAAAGTTTGCAGAAAGTCATTGCTTGTAAAAGCTTATGCGTGTTTTTTTATTGGCTCCTGAGGCAGGAGAGGGGAGGGAACTCAGCCCCAGGGAGTCAGCCAGGCTCAGAGAAGGGAAGGAGCCCTGGGACCACAGAGCTTGGGGCCTGCCTGTAAAGTGAACCTGCCCTTAGTGATGGGGAGAAGACAATCTGTGGCTAGGAGGGCAGGGTTTTTCATAGATTCATAGATTCATAGATGTTAGGGCCCTCAATAGACCATCGAGTCCGACCCTGCATAGGCAGGAAAGAGTGCTGGGTCTAGATGACCCCAGCTAGATGGTTATCTAACCTCCTCTTGAAGACCCCCAGGGTAGGGGAGAGCACCACCTCCCTTGGGAGCCCGTTCCAGACCTTGGCCACTCAAACTGTGAAGAAGTTCTTCCTAATGTCCAATCTAAATCTGCTCTCTGCTAGCTTGTGGCCATTATTTCTTGTAACCCCCGGGGGTGCCCTGGTGAACAAATACTCACCAATTCCCTTCTGTGCCCCCGTGATGAACTTATAGGCAGCCACAAGGTTGCCTCTCAACCTTCTCTTGCAGAGGCTGAAAAGGTCCAGTTTCTCTAGTCTCGCCTCGTAGGGCTTGGTCTGCAGGCCCTTAACCATACGAGTGGCCCTTTTCTGGACCCTCTCCAGGTTATCCGCATCCCTCTTGAATTGCGGCGTCCAGAATTGCACGCAGTACTCCAACTGCTGTCTGACCAGTGCCCGATAGAGGGGAAGTATCACCTCCTTGGACCTATTCGTCATGCATCTGCTGATGCACGATAAAGTGCCATTGGCTTTTCTGATGGCTTCATCACACTGCCGACTCATGTTCATCTTGGAGTCCACTAGGACTCCAAGATCCCTTTCCACTTCTGTGCCACCCAGCAGGTCATTCCCTAGGCTGTAGGTGTGCTGGACATTTTTCCTCCCTAGGTGAAGCACTTTGCATTTCTCCTTGTTGAACTGCATCCTGTTGTTTTCTGCCCACTTGTCCAACCTGTCCAGGTCTGCTTGCAGCTGTTCCCTGCCCTCCGGCATGTCCACTTCTCCCCATAGCTTTGGGTCATCCGCAAACTTGGACTGAATACATTTCACTCCCTCATCCAAGTCGCTGATGAAGACATTAAAGAGTATTGGTCCAAGGACCGAGCCCTGCGGGACCCCACTGCCCACACCCTTCCAGGTCAAAGCTGACCCATCCACCATGACTCTCTGGGTGCGACCCTCCAGCCAATTTGCCACCCACCGGACTGTGTAGTCATCCAAGTCACAGCCTCTTAACTTGTTCACCAGTATGGGGTGGGATACCGTATCGAAGGCCTGTTCACCAGTATGGGGTGGGATACCGTATTGATGTTGGTGTTGATCTGGGAAGGCTCTGGGAAGAGTTAACTGAGAGCCATCCTGGGGCCAGGTGGGTGATAAACCCAGGGCTGTTTCAGTGATCAGTGCAAGGGACCATGTCTGAGGATCGGAGAAAGGTGCTTCTGGGGAAAGGGGACAGTGTGTGTTTCTTTGCAGATACCAAAGACAGCTGGAGCAGAGGAGAGCTGGTCTTCCCCATGAGGCTCTAGCAGAGAGCAGGACTTCCCAAAGCAGCAGTACCTGCCATGGGTATTGTGCTGCCAGTGTGAAGGAGTGCTGATGTTTGTGTTAACTCTGTGTGCTTCTGCCAAAATTCACTGGAGTCTCAAGGTTTAAGCTGGGGAGTTGTACTGAGGGTGTCTTTGATTCAATTTGTACAGAGTGTTTTAGTTCATTGCCAATTAAATTAGTGATATCATGTTCTGCTATTATCCTCGTTTATATGTTGACTGTTTTGTAAATAATTAACTGTGTAAATAGCTAGACTGTATGTACTCCAGTGTGTGGGGAAACCACAAGAAGGCGCTTCATGGAGAGGTGGCCCCAGCCTTAGAGGCTGGGACATTGACCAAGGCTATTTGACACCCCAGGACCCTGAATTCAGACATGGCAATAGGTAGCAACATGGCTAGGGTTACATATCTGTGTACAAAATTGGTATAAATTACACCAATTTAACTCAGCCTTGTCTGCATCCCAGCTGCCTACTATTTGCCTCTCCTGTGTATGCACAAGATACTGTACATAGAGAAGGGGGGGATCATATGCTTTGGATCAGTAGAGGGAAAGTCCCTGGCATGACCTTAAATACAGGTCTAAGATCTCAACAGCCTAACCGCTTCACATGCTTAGGTATTTGATGTTCATGTACATCTCATGATGTACATGAGAAGCCAAGCATGACAACAGCTTTATTGAACCTATGATATAAAAGATACTCTCGAGGGGCCTGATTAGGTAATGTGTGTTTGGATTTTACTAACAGGCGATCCATAGTGCATACTGTGGAGGAAGATGAGCTAAGCTGTCCTAGGAGAAAATGTCTTTCCAACCCAAATTGGGCAATAAGATTGACCCTAAGCATAATGCAGGGCACAGTAACCAGCACTAGGAAAGATGATTGTTTGTACTACCTTACAGGACTGACTAAGCCTGGTCAATTGTGCATGGAGGAAAAACACCCTTTCTGACTTTTGCAGGTAGGCAACTAGCAGAAGACCTGAAGCTTCAGATCTGATTATAGTCGCTGTCTTAATGGAATACTGCAAGGGTTATTAACATGGCAAAGGCAATGCAGAGTTTCCCGTCCTCCCCATTGCCCGTGAAAGAAGAAAATGAAGAGATGAATTCATGACTTCTAGGGCCAGATGGGACCCCAACAGCCCTCTAAGCTCAACCCCCTGGATATGCAGGCTGTAGAATTTCTCCCAGAAGGTGGATGAAAGCATATTTTTAGAAAGATCTTTACTCTCATTTTAACAACACTAAGCAATAGTTAATCCAACAATCTGGTAAGCTCTTCCAGTGTTCAATCCACCCCCCCCCCCCCCCCACTGCTACGAAACTGCATTTTATTTCAGGGTTGAATTTCTCAAACTTCAAATTCCAGCTCTCATCAGCAAGAATGAAAAGCCTCCCAGTATCAGATAACCTGCCCATGAGTCAGTATCTATACATAGCCATCACATCACCTCTCAACCTTTCCTTTGATAAGCTGGATTGACTGATCTCCTTAAGGTTCATATCCCAAAGCTTGTCTTCCAGTCACTGAATGATTTTTGTACCCCTCTTTTGAAGTGTCAACACTGGGGGCTAGATGCACAAAAAACACTTTGGTATTGCAAGGGTCAGCATTGATACACCTAAATTTTAGGTGCCAGGATGCTGGGTGAAATTCATAGACACAGGAGCCTAGGCTTCTATACAGCACATGTGGAGATTTACTTGTCTTATAACAGTATCCCACACAAGCCAGCATGCTAAGTTTCCAACACTAGCTAGCAGGAAATGTTCAATCCTCATAGATTCATAGATGTTAGGGTCGGAAGGGACTTCAATAGATCATCGAGTCCGACCCCCTGCATAGGCAGGAAAGAGTGCTGGGTCTAGATGACCCCAGCTAGATGCTTATCTAACCTCCTCTTGAAGACCCCCAGGGTAGGGGAGAGCACCACCCTCCCTTGGGAGCCCGTTCCAGACCTTGGCCACTCAAACTGTGAAGAAGTTCTTCCTAATGTCCAGTCTAAATCTGCTCTCTGCTAGCTTGTGGCCATTGTTTCTTGTAACCTCTGGGGGTGCCTTGGTGAATAAACCCTCACCAATTCCCTTCTGTGCCCCCGTGATGAACTTATAGGCAGCCACAAGGTCGCCTCTCAACCTTCTCTTGCGGAGGCTGAAAAGGTCCAGTTTCTCTAGTCTCTCCTCGTAGGGCTTGGTCTGCAGGCCCTTAACCATACGAGTGGCCCTTATCTGGACCCTCTCCAGGTTATCCACATCCCTCTTGAATTGTGGCGCCCAGAATTGCACGCAGTACTCCAACTGCTGTCTGACCAGCGCCCGATAGAGGGGAAGTATCACCTCCTTGGATCTATTCATCATGCATCTGCTGATGCACGATAAAGTGCCATTAGCTTTTCTGATGGCTTCGTCACACTGACGACTCATGTTCATCTTGGAGTCCACTAGGACTCCAAGATCCCTTTCCACTTCCATGCCACCCAGCAGGTCATTCCCTAGGCTGTAGGTGTGCTGGACATTTTTCCTCCCTAGGTGCAGCACTTTGCATTTCTCCTTGTTGAACTGCATTCTGTTGTTTTCTGCCCACTTATCTAACCTGTCCAGGTCTGCCTGCAGCTGTTCCCTGCTCTCCGGCGTGTCCACTTCTCCCCATAGCTTTGTGTCATCTGCAAACTTGGACAGAGTACATTTCACTCCCTCGTCCAAGTCACTGATGAAGACATTAAAGAGTATCGGTCCAAGGACCGAGCCCTGCGGGACCCCTGTGCCCACACCCTTCCAGGTCGAAACCTCCTCCTTTCTCAGCAGTCAACTAATCATAGTAGCACCTTAGTTTGCACCCATCAGTTTCCCTAGGTATCTAAATTCTGGTGTCTTGACAATGCCAAGCAGTTCAGTACCTACCTCATGGACAAACTTCATCATGGTTCACTTTAGTAGCCATTCTCTGGAGATCTTGTCCAATCTGCCTGATGTTACAAGAGCACAGTGCTTTACACACCATTCAATTCAGAGGAGGAGCAGGCTTGTGTCTCCTTTTAGCTTAGTGGCTGGAGTGCTCACATGTGCCATGGAAGACCTGGGTTCCAATTCTGCCCTCACCTGAGAGGACGTGGCCCCAGCATCTCCCAGAAAAGTGCTCTAACCATAGTGCTACCAGATACTCTAGGAGGGTCTCTCTCATCCCCTGTGCAATCTGGTCAGTTTCCATGAAATAATTCAATATTATGGGGTGAGGGAGAGAGCAAGTGAAGAAGCCTGAATAGTTTAGGGGTTAGGAAAGGCACCTATTAGGTGAGAAACCTGGGTTCCTGTCTCAGTTCCAGTAACTATTTAATTTTTCCATACAAAATCCCATGAAGCCTTCCCTAAATCGCTGCACTTCAAGACAATCTCCCATTTTGCACATGTAATCTGCATCTTTTTGCCCAGTTCCATCACCTTGCATTCATCCTGTTAAAATACAGTCTGCTGCCCTATGATCACGGGATTCAGGGTAACAGTACCATCTCCTCTGCATTATTGGTTACCTTGCCAATCTTGGTATCATCACAAAAGACTCTGTGTCATTGTCTAGATTACTGACAAAACACTCAATATTGCTGGAAAAAAGCCAGCCCTTGGGACAGCTGAACAGGACCCTACATAAGGGTCCAGGTAGAATAAGTCACAAAAGGTTTCTTTAAGGCGAGGTACCAATTGGGCAGAAGTGAGGAGGGAGTCCATATCATTCATATGACATTTAAGGCAGCATTAGAGCATCTAAATCAGAACTATGTGATTATCTTTCAGCCTTCTGTTGGCTTGGAAATGGTATTTAAAGGTTTAGTTTGCAAATTGGCTTATAGGCAATATATATATGCATTAGAATAATGGTTATAGCAGCAAGGGTTAATTGATTTTTAAAGAGCTCGGGTTTCAAAGTCACACAGGTTTTCCAGCCTTCAGAAGCAGACAGGGTATCTAGCCCAGGCAGGAAAGCAACGGGTTGTGAAAATAGGGTTTTGTCTGACAACACGAGACATGTCACTATGACCAACCAGCGACAGCCATGGAACAAGAGTCATTAGAAGTCACCAGGAAAAGAAAGAATACAAAAGAAAGAGTTTTCAAAACAGAGGAGAGGAAAGCAGTTGGCATCAGCCCCTAACCTCCAAAGCTGCTGATGTTGGACACTCAAGCAAAGGACGTCAAGGTGGCGTTTACGTACCAGCTGGATGGACTGCTCACCTTGTGTATATTCTGGGACTAGGGCATTTGGGTAATGTATGCTGTACTTGTTTTGCCTGCATTGCTTTTATTCCCTATCACTGTGTATCAATAAACTCGCCTATTATCAACCATCAGGAGTTGTGGTCAATCTGAGGGTTGTGCTCGTCTGGGACAAAGGTATTGGGGCTGGGTTGTGAATCTGGTGCCAACACCTTCCATATCTTTCCCTCCTCCTGACTGTCAGGATAGAAAATGCCTTCTCTGCGTAGCTACTTTTGATACTATTACTGTGGGCTGCCACTGCTAACATTTTAAGTGGATCTGAAAGTGCAGGGCAGCTTCAAAACCACTGCCAGCAGTATGGATCTGATCACACACCTGGCAGAAAGCTACTGGAATGGATCCACACTCAACAGAAAGTCTCCCACTCCGAAGCCTTTCCCAAGACCCACCAGGTGCTACTTGTCAGGGCATGCACAGGATCATCCATGTTTGAGAAGAAAAATATGTGTTAGATATGGTCCTTTCTTCCTCCAACAAATGATTCTTTTCTATATAGCATTTTTATGGGGCATTTATCAAAGCTTTGGAACAGATATTTTTCCTATTGAAATGTTTGGTACAGCTCCCAGAAGGGTAAACACCAAGCCTTTTAAACATGCCACCCTAATTACTATTTTGCCTAGTCTAAATTTTAAACACCTCAAGAGGACATCCCCATCTATCCTTTGGTGGCAATGCTGTGTTATAGGCTAGGGACAGACATTCAAAAACCTGAGCCTGAATTGATTCAATCTTTGCAGGTTAGTCTAACCTGGCTAGGCTAAATCAGTTTTGTAACCAGACGGACATCCCAGAAATGCAGGCACATGCCTGCAGTGGCTCAGGCTAGAAGCCGGGGGGTGCTACAGCAGCCGTCCCTTCCCTTGAACAGGACTGAGCTGAGGGGAGCATGCCAGGCCCTGGCAGAACACTTTGATTAGGAAGCCCTCCCCCCTCCCCCCCGCCCTTAATAACAGACCGTTTGTCAGTTCTGTTATCAGCATTTAAAACTCCATCAGAAAAGAAAGCCTCACTAATTACAAGCTCTTCTTAAACAGCTTTTTCCAAAGGAAAATGCATACCAGCCTCTTGGCCTCTTTACTATTCATTCCATCCAAGAAGAACACACACCAACTGCAGATGTTTCCTCAGAAACCCAAAAGCTTGCTAAGTATTTTTTTTGCAACTGTTTAGTTGGTGTAATAACAGTTAATCAGATTTACCCAAATAAACTTGTCTGCCATTTCCAAAGGAAGGAATGTAGGGACATTATCATCTGAGTTGTTGATTACCTCCAAAAAGACCTAAGTGGACATTGTCCTATCTGTATTATACAGCATTAGCTAGCATACCACATGCTGGCTACAGTCGGTGCTGTGGGAGAGGGGAGGAAGGGATCTCTGTTTAAATAGTGAGTGGTGGGGGGGAGGGGGGCTCAAGGAAGCCAGCAGACCCTGCTGTGCATGTGAGTCTCTGCTGGAGCTCCAGCCAGGGAGCAGAGGGGAGGCACCAGCAGAGAGACCTGCCCAGGCCAGAGAGCATGCCTGGATGCTGGCGGCATCTGGTTTAGCGTAGACCAGCAAAGGGTTTGGGATAGACATTGCATAAACCATTTTGACCCAAATCAGTTAAGTCTGATACTACATTCGACCAGGTTTATTTCAGTCCGGTTTCAGTCATTTTCAAACTGGTTTATGTGCAATGAACATCCGTTCTATTACAGGGTTAAACAAGTTTCTATTCACTTAAACCGGTTTATGTGTAATGTCTGTTCTTAGCCCTAAAGGCTATATTCTGATTCAAGCTACACCAATGTAAAGTCAGCCTGTCTTTGGTGAAGATAATGGTATTACTTTGTGGAAGATTAGGGTGCTTTTGGTGTCTTGGGGAAATATTAACCTTGCTTCAATGGCAAGGCATTGTGTAGTTTTAGGAACCAGCTAGGCAAGGACTTGTGTGGCTGGTTTGGATAAGGATGATCCTGTCTTGGGCAGGGGGTTAGACTAGGTGACTTCTGGTGATCCTTTCTAGCCCTACCTTTCTATGGGGGAAGTTACACATTAAACTTAGAATGTACTAAGGGCACTTAAAACATGAGCATTGTTAACTTGTGCAAAGTGCCCTCTGAGCAACAAAAAGTTAAGTCACTTCAGGTTAACTCTGGGCCATGTTCCCTAGCTCAGGTTACGGTAACTTCAGTCTGTTCCATGGAAACAAAATGAGCAATTTGCAGTCCTCCAGCATCCCAGGATGCACCACTCCCTATGCCCATCCCCACCCAGAGCCGGGATAGAGCTGAGGTGTCCTGGCCCCTAGTCATGACTCTGCTCACTAGCCCTCACAGCAAGTTAGAGCTATGGAGGCACAAAACAATATTAACCTTTAATGTGCCACTGTTCACAGCACATTCAAACTTTCACAGATTTAGTATGGTCTCAGTGTAGCGTGTAACATCACCCTATGGTTCTATGGTTCTTTGGGAAGCCTCAGCTCAGACTAGCATAAAAGCCCCAGTTAAGCTAGGCTATAATTGAAGTGCAAATCAATTTGCAATCAGATTTTAAAGTAGATTAGGGTAATATGCTTATTAACAATAATTTGCCTGGCAAGAGGGGACTGGTCTAACCAATGTTTAAAATGGTTTACAGACAATGGGTCAGACTGTCAGACCCAGCTGCATTTAGAACGTGATACCAGAGAGAGCACAAAATGTGACTCTGAGCCACATTTAGACTCCTCCAGTACTGTGGCTGTCTGTGTTTGATCACTGATGTGGATGAGAGCAGCCTTGGGGCTGCTGTAGTTGACAGTATGCCCAGCTACCCATAGTCTATAGGGAGTCAGGGATCACCAGGGTATAGGGATGCTCCCCCTTGTATCTTGGCCAAGGCACCTGAAGTGCAGATTGAGACAGGAGCTACTTTACCACTACACTTCTCTTCACCCCACCCCACAACACTGGGGAATCCTCAGGGACTTACATTTGCATGGTCAGCTGGAGCATCGGGCCAGGACCTAGGTCTGTGCTTTTAAACTTTTAAAAAAGAATTTTGCCAAGCATAGCTTCAGTGTTACTCCTGATATAGTACTGACAAGGCCTCACTGCCACAAAGCACTCTCCACATCTGGCCTACCCCTGCCTCCCTTTTTTTTCCCTTCTCTCTCTCTTTCCCTGTCTTCTAGATGTACTGTTTTTGCTGGCCTGACCCTAAATAGTTCCTCCCTTGATTCTTGGTGTTTATATCCTTTAACTTGTTTCCTTCAAATATTTAGTCACCACTTCACTAAACTGTTATGTACAAATATAGCTCTTTTGATCTCTCTTCATAAATCGATACCTCCTGCCCTTTAATCTCTTTAGCTGCTCTTCTCTGAACTCCCTCCAATTTAGTAATATCTGTGTGATAGTGGGCTGCCTGGCAGGAATCATGTTGGGACAGATCCTTTAGGTTCTGACACCTTGGGCAGTACTTTGTATCTGTGCAAAGCCTCTGTAAGCGCCACCTTTTATACATCAGGGGAACAATTCAAGACAACCAGACACATCATTTGTGTCATCGTGGCCTGAGAACTATTGTCTAGAAACTGCCCTATGCAAAGTCCCATATGTGCCTAATAGATGGAATAAAACCCGGCCCTAGGTGCGATCAGTGGAGGCTAGACTTTCTTCAGTTACTAGTTCAGGAATGGGCCTGTGACCTCAGCGAGGGCTTTTACAATTTTTACAATAACCATCATCAGAGAATAAGGAGCATGGATTGTAACGTGTCTGCTTCTTGGCTGCAGCTATTTGAAACCATGGGAACAGGAGGTGTATCCTGCCCTTGGACACTGGAAGATAACCTCATTTCTTGATAAGATGCAGGTGGCAGATACTGGGGATAGTGTGTGCTAAGCCCATGTGTTTTACCTGTTGGTTATGTTACATTTACTAAATAAAACCATCAGCAATAATCATTGCTGTTTGTAGGGCACAATGAAGCTGCAAAAGCAGTATTACCCCTACAACTCTCCCAGCAGACTCTCCACACTTACCCAAGGGACTGCTGGCTAAAATGCACTTAGGGCCATTACAATAAAACTGAGTCTCTTCTTCCAAAGGAAAGGTTTATAATGGCAATAAACCCTTTATTTTAGCTGTTCGTTATGGTTCAAATAAAAGGCAGTCGGGATATGTGCCTGAGACTCCACTATACTGCCAGTCCTTATTCGATCAATATATGAGGGTTGTGATGGGCAACATAACTTAATTATTTCCCCCCAGCCACCACCCTTTAAAGAAAAAAAACTTAGCAAAGACATGAGGCAGCCTGTTCTGTGTTGTATATCCTGTGTTCTAAGAGGTGTTAATGAATTCATTAATCAGTTAATGGCAAGGAGGGTCTTTGGGGACCAGCACTGCAATTTATGGCTCTCAGAGGGGAGACCGTCTCTTTGTCATTGATCTAAAGTTTCAGCTCCACTAGCTCAAGCTGGCAGTCAGTTAGATGTGGCTGGTAATTCCTCTGAAAGCAGATATAATTCATGGCATTATTACTATTAATAATATCCCAGTAGCATGGAAGCCCCTGCTGAGAGTGCAGTCCCATGTGCTATATACTGCCTGTGTATGGAGAGCGTTCCAGTCTTTGGACCTATATTCTAAATATACAAAGGAGGCAAAGGAAGGGGTACCTTCCTTCTCCATCCCACCCCTGCCTCCTACCTCAATCAGCCTCCTCTCAATCCTCATATAGGGACTTGTTCCTTCAGATTCCCCTTGTTCTACATATAGGGCACGTCTACATACAATGCTTTAAGTCACATTATCCTAAATTTAAGGTGTATTAGGTCTGCCCCTAATGCCCTTTAAAAATGGCTATTTGGGGCTAATCATGCCTAAATTTGATACCTGCAAATGCACAAAAGGCGCAAAAAGTTAAAGTGCATTAACGCACAAGTAGACATGTTAAAGTGCATTGTTGCTGTGTGTGTGTGGACTGACTTGGGACTAAAGTTAATCCCAAGTCAATCCACACACACACAATGTTACTGCGCTTTAATGCCTGCATGTGTAGATGTCTGCCTAAACCTGCTTAATGCACATTAAGCTAATAAACATTAAACTTAGGCATGCTTAAATGCACGTATAGGCAAGCCCATATTTGACAGAGAGATGATCTGACCTAGCTGAAGTCCCCCTGGATCAGGTCCCATCCAGAATTTCCTGATGAATAGAAAACAAAGTTTCTTCACCATTAAATTTCTTCCATGGAAAATGCTGATATTGCAAAAGTGTTTTGTTTTTTTCATTACAGCTACTGAAATGAAAGAGTTCATATTACACTGTTGTGGCTGGGATTAGAATCTCTTGTCTTTGTGCTGACCCAAAATGTCTCATTTAGGATCAGTTTAGAAAAAAAAAATGAGATTGCATTCTCCTATGACACCT